>NC_072009.2:26577954-26880984 GCF_028885655.2 Pongo abelii | reverse complement strand
AATGGAATGGAAAGGAATGGAAAGCAATGGAAAGGAATAGAATTGAATGCAACGGAATTAAAAGAATGCAATGGAATGCAATGGAATAGAATGCAATGGAATGTATAGTTGACATGTAATATGAGCTGAGATTGTGACACTGCACTCCAGCCAGGGTGACATGGTGATATCCTGTCGTAAGAAGTGAATGGAATGCAATGGAGTGAAATGGAATGGAATGAAATGGAATGGAGCGGAGTGGAAGGGAATGGAGTGGAATGAAATAGAATGCAGTGGACTGTAATGGCATGGAGTGGAAAGAAGTAGAGTGGAATGGAGTGGAATGGAATGGACTGGCATAGAATGGAGTGGAATTGAATGCAATGGAGTGGATTGGAAAGGAATGCAAAGGAGTAGAGTGGAGTAGAGTGGTGTGGAGTGGAGTGGAATGGAGCTGAATGTACTTCAATGGAGTACAATGGAATGGAACGGAGTGGAATGGAATGGAATGATATGAGGTGGATTGGAGTGGAATGTAGTGGAGTGGAATGGAATGGAATAGAATGGAATGGAGTAGAGTGTAATGGAATGCAGTGGCGATAAGTGGAGTGGAATGGAATGCATTGGAGTAGAGTGGAGTGGAATGGAATGGAATGGAGTGGAGTGGAGGGGAGTGGAGTGGAATGGAATTGAGTGAAGTGGAGTGCAGTTGAATGGAATATCGTGGTGTGGAGTGGAGTGGAAGTGAATGGAGTGAATAGGAGTGGAATGGAGTGGAAGGTAACGGAGTGGAATGGAGTCGAATGGAGTGGAATGGAGTAGAGTGGATTAGAGTGGAATGGTGTCGAACGGACTGGAATGGAATGGAATGGAGTGGAATGGAATTGAATCAAATGGAATGGAGTGGAGTGGAGTGGAGTGGAATGAAATGAAATGGAAGGGAGTGGAGAGAAACGCAGTTGATTGGAGTGGAGTGGAGTGGAAAGGAATGGAAAGGAGTGGGATGGAGACGTATGGATTGGAGTGGAATGGAGTGGAATGGAATGAAGTGGAAAGGAGTGGAACGGAGTGAAATTGAATTTAGTGGACTGGAGTGGAATGGAGTTAAATGGAATGGAATGGAATGGAGTGGAATGGAATGGAATGGAGTGGAGTGGAATGGAATAGAATGGCATGGAATGGAATAGAATGGGATGGAGTGGAGTGGAGAGGAGTGGAATGGATTGGAGTGAAGTGGAGTGGAATGGAATTGAGTGGAGCGGAGAGGAAAGGAATGGAATGGAGTGGAGTGGAATGGCATGGAGTGGAGTGGAATGGCATGGAATGGAGTGGAATGGAATGCATAGTAGTGGAGTGGAGTGGAGTGGATTGGAGTGTAGTGGAAGGGAATGGAGTGCAGTGTAATGGACTGGAATGGAGCAGAGCAGAATGGAGTGGACTGGACTGGAGTGGAATGGAATGGGATGGAATGGAATGGGAGCTGAGATTTTACCAATGTGCTCTAGGCAGGGTGACTGGGTGTCATACTCTCAAAAGAAAGGAATGGAATGGAACGCAGTGGAATGGAATGGAACAGAGTGGACATTAGTGGAGTGGAATGTGGAGGAATGGAATGAAATGGAACGTAATGGCATGAAATGGAGTGGTGTGGGGTGGAATGGATTATAGTGGAATGGGGTGGAAAGGAATGGGATGGAGTGGAATGAAGTGGAGTGCAGTGGAGTGGAACGGAGTTGAATGGCATAGAATTGAGTGGACAGTAGTGGAATGTTTTGGAATGCAATGGAATCCATTGTAATAGAATGGAATACAACGGAAAGTTGACATGGAGTGTGAGCTGAGATTGTGCCACTGCACTCCAGACTGGGTGACACGTTATATCCTGTGGATAGAAAGGAATGGAATGCAATAGAGTGAAATGGAATGGAGTGGAATGGAATTGAATGGAATGGAGTGGAGTCGAGTGGAGTCGAATGGAGACGAATGGAATGGGACGGAGTGGAATGGAACGGAGTGGAGTGGAGTATCGTGAAGTGAAATAGAATGGAATGCACTGGGTTGGAATGGAATGCAATGGACTGCTGAAAGGAAATGTGAGCTGTTATTGTTCCACTGCACTCCAGCCTTTGTGACGGAATGAAATCCTGTGGAAAAAAAGGAATGGAATGGAATGGAATGGAATGGAATGGAGTGGAGTGGAGTGGAGTGGTGTGCAGAGGAGTGTAGTGGAGTGGAGTGAAATGGAGTGGAGTGTCGTGGAGGAGAGTGGAATGGAGTGGAATGGAATGGAGAGGAAAGGAACGGAGTGGAGTGGAATGGAACGGAGTGGAGTGGAATGGAATCCAATGGAATGAAATGGAATTGAATCGAATGGAATGAGGAAATATGTGCAGTGATTTGGCCACTGCGCTGGAGCCTGTGTGAGAGAGGGAGATCCTGTCGATAAAACAGTGTGGAATGGAAGGGATTGGAATGGAATGGAATGGAACGTACTGGAGTAGAGTGGAGTGGAATTGAGTGGAGTGGAGTGCACTGGAATGGAATGGAATGCAATGGAATGTAATGGAATGATGAAATGATATGTGAGCTGAGATTGTGCCACTGCACTCCACGCTGGGTGACAGAGTGAGATACTCTTGAAAGAAAGAAATGGAATGGAAAGAATTTTTAATTGGGTGGATTCGAGTGGACTGAAGTAGAGTGCAGTGGAATAGAGAGGAATGGAATGGAATGGAATCGGATGTAAAGGAATGGAATGATGTGGAGTGGAGTGGTGAGGAGTGTAGTGCTGTGGAATGGAGCAGAAAGTAACGGGATGGTGTGGAGTGGAGTGCAGTGCAGTGGAGTGGAGAGGAGTGCAATGGCGTGGAATGGAATCGGATGTAAAGGAACGTACTGGAGTGGAGCGGAGTGGAAAGGAGTGGAATGGAATGGAATTGAATGTAATGGAAAGCAAAGGAATGGAATGGGATGCAATGGAATTTAATGCAATAGAATGCAGTTCAATAGAGAGTTGACATGTAATGTGAGCTGAGATTGTGCCTAAGCTCTCCAGGCTGTTTGACACAGTGATATCGTGTGGAAAGAATGGAATGGAATGCAGTGGTGTGAAATGGAATGGAATGTAGTGGACAGGAGTAGAATGGAGTGGAGTGAAGAGGAACAGAGTGGAATGGAATGGGATGCAGTGGAATGGAATGCAGTGGAGTGGAGTGAAATAGAAAGAAATGGAATGGGATGGAATGGAATGCAATGGAATGGAGAAGAGAAATGTGAGCTGAGATTGTGTGACTACACTCCAGCCTTAGTGACCGAGAGAGATTCTGTGGAAGGAAAGAACTGATTTCAAAGGAGTGGAATGGAAGGGAATGTAGTACAGTGGAGTAGAGTGGAATGGAGTGAAACAGAATAGAATGGAGTGGAAGGCAATGGAATGGAGTGGAGTGGAATAGAGAGGAGTGCACTGCAATGGAGTGGAGTGGAGTGGAAGGGAGTGGAATGCAATGGAATGTAGTGGAGTGCAGTGGAGTGGAATGGAATGGAGTGGACAGGAGTGGAAGGAGTAGAGTGGACTGGAATGGAATAGAATGGAACAGAATGCAGTGGAGTGGAGGGGAGTGGAGGTGAGTGGAGTGGCATGGAGTGGAATGGAATGGAATGGAGTGAAATGGAATCCAATGGATTGGAATGGAGTGGAGTGGAGTGGAGTGGAATGGAGAGGAGTCGAATGGAATGGAAGGGAATGCAACGGAACGCAGTGGTGTGGATTGGAATGCACTGAAATGGAGTACTATGGAATCTAAAGGAGTGGAGTGGAGTCTAGTGGAGTGGAATGGAATGGAACAAAATGGAATGGAATGGCACGGAATGGAGTGGAGTAGAGTGGAGTGGGAAGGAAGGGAGATGAGTGGAATGGAGAGGAATGGAATGCAGTGGAGTGGATTGGATTGGAATGAACTGGAATGGAGAGGAATGGAATGAAGTGGAACGGAATGGACTGCAATGGAATTGAATGGAGTGAAGTGGAAAGTAGTGGAGTGGAGTGGAATGGAGTGGAAATGAATGGAATGGAGTGGAATGGAAGGGAATGGAGACAAGTGGATAGGAATTGACTGAAGCAGATTGGAGTGGAGTGGAGTGGAGTGGCATGGAATGGAATGAAGTGGATGGGAATGCAATGGAGTGGAATGAAATCGAATAAAATGGAATGGAGTGGAATGGAGAGGAATGGAGTGGAGTGGAGTGGAATGGAGGGGAGTAAGAGGAAGAGAATGGAATGGAATTGAAAGGAGGGAAGTGCAATTGTGTGGAGTGGAGTGGAGATGAAAGGAGTGGAGTGATGTGGAGTCGAGAGGAAAGGAATGGAATGGAATGGAATGGAGTTAAGTGGAGTGGAATGGAGTGGAAGGTAATGGAGTGGAATGAAAAGGAGTGGATTGGAATGGAGTGGAATGTAATGGAGTGGAACGGAGTGGAGTAGAATGGAGTGGGTTGCAGAGGAGTGGAATGGAGTGGAATGGAAGGGAACGGAAAGGAATGTAGTGGAAAGGAATGGAATGGAGTGGATTGAAATTGAATGGAAAGGATTGGAGTGCAGTGGACTGGAGGGGAGTGGAATAAAATGGAGTATAGTGCAGTGGAATGGAGTGGACTGGAGTGGAGATGAGTGGAGTGGACTGGAATGGAATGGAGTGGAGTGGAATGGTGTGGAGTGGGGTGGAAAGGAATGGAACAGAATGGAATGGAGAGGAATGGAGTGGCATGTAGTGGAGTGGAGTGAAGTGGAAAGGAATGGCATGGAATGGAGTAGAGTGGAATGGAGGGGTATGGAATGGAATGGAATGGAATTGAGTGGAATGGAGTGGAATGGAGTGGAGTGGAGAGGAATGGAATGGAGTGGAAAGGTCTGAAAGGAGTGGAATGGAGTGGAGTGGAATGCAATGGAGTAGATTGGAATGAAGTGGAAAGGAATAGAATGGAGAGAAGTAGAGTAGAATGGAGTGGATTGGAATGGAGGGGAGCAGAGTGGAGTTAACAGCGGTGGATTGGAATACAGTGGATGGGGTAGAGTGGAAGGGAGTGGAATTATATGGAATGGAATGGATTGGAGTGGAGTGGAAGGGAGTGGAGTGGAGTTGAAAGTAGAGGAATCGAAAGAAGTGGAAAGGAGTGGAGTAGAGTGGATTAGAGTGGATTGGAATGGAATGGAGTGGAGTGGAATGGTGTGGAAACGAATGGAAGGGAGGGGAGTGGAATGGAACGAAATGGAATGGAATGTAGTGGAATGGAGAGGAGTGGAGTGGACTGGAGTGGAATGTAATCGAATGGAGTGTACTGGAGTGGAATGTATTTGAGAGGCGGGTAATGGAGAGGAATTGAGTGGAGTGGAGTGGAGTGAAATACATCGGAATGGCACGGAATTGAATGGAATGGAGGGGAGTGGAATGCAGTGGAGTGGAGTCGATTGGAGTGGTGAGGAATAGAACGGAGTGGCATGGAATGGAGCACAGTGGAATGCAATGGAGTGGAGTGGATTTGAAAGGGGTGGAGTGGAGTGACGATGGGTGAAGTCGAATGTAATGGAGTGGAGTGCAGAGGAGTCTCATGGAATGGAATGGAATGGAACGCAATGGAAGCTGAGATTGTACCACTGCGCTCCAGGATGGGTGACACAGTGTGATACTCTCAAAAGAAAGGAATGGAATGGAATGCAGTGGAAGGGAATGCAATGCAATGGGGTGCATTGGAGTGGAGGGGAGTGAAGTGAAGTGGATTGGAGTGGAATGGAGAGGACTGGAACGGAATGGAATGGAATGAAGTCGACTGGAGTGGGGTGGAGTTGAGTGCAATGGAATGGAGCGAAATGGAATCAGACGCAGAGAAATGGAGTAGAGAGGAGTGCAGTAGAGTGGAAAGGAGTGCAATGGAGTGGAATGGAATCGGAAGTAACGGAAAGTAGTGGAGTGGATGGAACGGAAAGGAAAGGAGTGGAGCGGAGTGGAATGGAACGGAGCGGGAGGTGGGTTGGGGCCACTGCACTCCAGGCTGGCTGGCTGACTGAGGTATTCTCGCAATAAACGAATGGAATGGAATGCCGTAGAATGGAATGGAACGGAGTGGAGTGGAGTGGAATGGAGTGAGTTGGAGCAGAGTGGAATGAAGAATGCAATGGGATGGAAGGGAATTGAATGAAATGCAGTGGAGTGCAGTGGAGTGCATTGCAGTGGAATGGAGCAGAATGGAATGGAAAGGAGTGGAATGGACAGGAGTGGAGTACACTGGAGAGGAGAGGATAGGAATGCAGTGGAATGGAATTGGATGTAATGGAACGTAGAGGAGTGGAGTGGAATGGAGTAGGACAGAGTGGAATGGAATGGAATGCAATGGAAAGGAATGGAGTGGAATAGAATGGAATGGAATGGAATGGAATGGAGTGGGATGACTTGTAGTGGGGTGGAGTGAAATGGAGTATAATGGAATGGAGTGGAGTGGAGTGGAATGTGATAGAATGGAGAGGAGGGGAATGGAGCAGAATGGAATGGAGTGCAGCGGAATGGAGTGGAGTGGAATGGAATCAAATGGAGTGGAATGGAACAGAGTGGAATGGAATGGAGTGCAATAGACTAGAATTGAGTGTAGTGTAGTGGAATTTAGTGGAATGGACTGGAATGGAGTGGAATGGAATGGAATTGAGGGGAATGGAATGGAATGGAAAGGAATGGAAAGCAATGGAAAGGAATAGAATTGAATGCAACGGAATTAAAAGAATGCAATGGAATGCAATGGAATAGAATGCAATGGAATGTATAGTTGACATGTAATATGAGCTGAGATTGTGACACTGCACTCCAGCCAGGGTGACATGGTGATATCCTGTCGTAAGAAGTGAATGGAATGCAATGGAGTGAAATGGAATGGAATGAAATGGAATGGAGCGGAGTGGAAGGGAATGGAGTGGAATGAAATAGAATGCAGTGGACTGTAATGGCATGGAGTGGAAAGAAGTAGAGTGGAATGGAGTGGAATGGAATGGACTGGCATAGAATGGAGTGGAATTGAATGCAATGGAGTGGATTGGAAAGGAATGCAAAGGAGTAGAGTGGAGTAGAGTGGTGTGGAGTGGAGTGGAATGGAGCTGAATGTACTTCAATGGAGTACAATGGAATGGAACGGAGTGGAATGGAATGGAATGATATGAGGTGGATTGGAGTGGAATGTAGTGGAGTGGAATGGAATGGAATAGAATGGAATGGAGTAGAGTGTAATGGAATGCAGTGGCGATAAGTGGAGTGGAATGGAATGCATTGGAGTAGAGTGGAGTGGAATGGAATGGAATGGAGTGGAGTGGAGGGGAGTGGAGTTGAATGGAATTGAGTGAAGTGGAGTGCAGTTGAATGGAATATCGTGGTGTGGAGTGGAGTGGAAGTGAATGGAGTGAATAGGAGTGGAATGGAGTGGAAGGTAACGGAGTGGAATGGAGTCGAATGGAGTGGAATGGAGTAGAGTGGATTAGAGTGGAATGGTGTCGAACGGACTGGAATGGAATGGAATGAAGTGGAATGGAATTGAATCAAATGGAATGGAGTGGAGTGGAATGGAGTGGAGTGGAGTGGAGTGGAATGAAATGAAATGGAAGGGAGTGGAGAGAAACGCAGTTGATTGGAGTGGAGTGGAGTGGAAAGGAATGGAAATGAGTGGGATGGAGACGTATGGATTGGAGTGGAATGGAGTGGAATGGAATGAAGTGGAAAGGAGTGGAACGGAGTGAAATTGAATTTAGTGGACTGGAGTGGAATGGAGTTAAATGGAATGGAATGGAATGGAGTGGAATGGAATGGAATGGAGTGGAGTGGAATGGAATAGAATGGCATGGAATGGAATAGAATGGGATGGAGTGGAGTGGAGAGGAGTGGAATGGATTGGAGTGAAGTGGAGTGGAATGGAATTGAGTGGAGCGGAGAGGAAAGGAATGGAATGGAGTGGAGTGGAATGGCATGGAATAGAGTGGAATGGAATGCATAGTAGTGGAGTGGAGTGGAGTGGATTGGAGTGTAGTGGAAGGGAATGGAGTGCAGTGTAATGGACTGGAATGGAGCAGAGCAGAATGGAGTGGACTGGACTGGAGTGGAATGGAATGGGATGGCATGGAATGGGAGCTGAGATTTTACCAATGTGCTCTAGGCAGGGTGACTGGGTGTCATCCTCTCAAAAGAAAGGAATGGAATGGAAC
This sequence comes from Pongo abelii, assembly GCF_028885655.2. NCBI lineage: Eukaryota > Metazoa > Chordata > Mammalia > Primates > Hominidae > Pongo > Pongo abelii. The sequence goes on along the minus strand of NC_072009.2, from coordinate 26,872,775 downwards.
GCAGTGGAATGGAATGGAACAGAGTGGACATTAGTGGAGTGGAATGTGGAGGAATGGAATGAAATGGAACGTAATGGTATGAAATGGAGTGGTGTGGGGTGGAATGGATTATAGTGGAATGGGGTGGAAAGGAATGGGATGGAGTGGAATGAAGTGGAGTGCAGTGGAGTGGAACGGAGTTGAATGGCATAGAATTGAGTGGACAGTAGTGGAATGTTTTGGAATGCAATGGAATCCATTGTAATAGAATGGAATACAATGGAAAGTTGACATGGAGTGTGAGCTGAGATTGTGCCACTGCACTCCAGACTGGGTGACACGTTATATCCTGTGGATAGAAAGGAATGGAATGCAATAGAGTGAAATGGAATGGAGTGGAATGGAATTGAATGGAATGGAGTGGAGTGGAGTGGAGTCGAATGGAGACGAATGGAATGGGACGGAGTGGAATGGAACGGAGTGGAGTGGAGTATCGTGGAGTGAAATAGAATGGAATGCACTGGGTTGGAATGGAATGCAATGGACTGCTGAAAGGAAATGTGAGCTGTTATTGTTCCACTGCACTCCAGCCTTTGTGACGGAATGAAATCCTGTGGAAAAAAAGGAATGGAATGGAATGGAATGGAATGGAATGGAATGGAATGGAGTGGAGTGGAGTGTTGTGGAGAGGAGTGTAGTGGAGTGGAGTGAAATGGAGTGGAGTGTCGTGGAGGAGAGTGGAATGGAGTGGAATGGAATGGAGAGGAAAGGAACGGAGTGGAGTGGAATGGAACGGAGTGGAGTGGAATGGAATCCAATGGAATGAAATGGAATTGAATCGAATGGAATGAAGAAATATGTGCAGTGATTTGGCCACTGCGCTGGAGCCTGTGTGAGAGAGGGAGATCCTGTCGATAAAACAGTGTGGAATGGAAGGGATTGGAATGGAATGGAATGGAACGTATTGGAGTGGAGTGGAGTGGAATTGAGTGGAGTGGAGTGCACTGGAATGGAATGGAATGCAATGGAATGTAATGGAATGATGAAATGATATGTGAGCTGAGATTGTGCCACTGCACTCCACGCTGGGTGACAGAGTGAGATACTCTTGAAAGAAAGAAATGGAATGGAAAGAATTTTTAATTGGGTGGATTCGAGTGGACTGAAGTAGAGTGCAGTGGAATAGAGAGGAATGGAATGGAATCGGATGTAAAGGAATGGAATGATGTGGAGTGGAGTGGTGAGGAGTGTAGTGCTGTGGAATGGAGCAGAAAGTAACGGGATGGTGTGGAGTGGAGTGCAGTGCAGTGGAGTGGAGAGGAGTGCAATGGCGTGGAATGGAATCGGATGTAAAGGAACGTACTGGAGTGGAGCGGAGTGGAAAGGAGTGGAATGGAATGGAATTGAATGTAATGGAAAGCAAAGGAATGGAATGGGATGCAATGGAATTTAATGCAATAGAATGCAGTTCAATAGAGAGTTGACATGTAATGTGAGCTGAGATTGTGCCTAAGCTCTCCAGGCTGTTTGACACAGTGATATCGTGTGGAAAGAATGGAATGGAATGCAGTGGTGTGAAATGGAATGGAATGTAGTGGACAGGAGTAGAATGGAGTGGAGTGAAGAGGAACAGAGTGGAATGGAATGGGATGCAGTGGAATGGAATGCAGTGGAGTGGAGTGAAATAGAAAGAAATGGAATGGGATGGAATGGAATGCAATGGAATGGAGAAGAGAAATGTGAGCTGAGATTGTGTGACTACACTCCAGCCTTAGTGACCGAGAGAGATTCTGTGGAAGGAAAGAACTGATTTCAAAGGAGTGGAATGGAAGGGAATGTAGTACCGTGGAGTAGAGTGGAATGGAGTGAAACAGAATAGAATGGAGTGGAAGGCAATGGAATGGAATGGAATGGAGTGGAGTGGAATAGAGAGGAGTGCACTGCAATGGAGTGGAGTGGAGTGGAAGGGAGTGGAATGCAATGGAATGTAGTGGAGTGCAGTGGAGTGGAATGGAATGGAGTGGACAGGAGTGGAAGGAGTAGAGTGGACTGGAATGGAATAGAATGGAACAGAATGCAGTGGAGTGGACGGGAGTGGAGGTGAGTGGAGTGGCATGGAGTGGAATGGAATGGAATGGAGTGAAATGGAATCCAATGGATTGGAATGGAGTGGAGTGGAGTGGAGTGGAATGGAGAGGAGTCGAATGGAATGGAAGGGAATGCAACGGAACGCAGTGGTGTGGATTGGAATGCAGTGAAATGGAGTACTATGGAATCTAAAGGAGTGGAGTGGAGTCTAGAGGAGTGGAATGGAATGGAACAAAATGGAATGGAATGGCACGGAATGGAGTGGAGTAGAGTGGAGTGGGAAGGAAGGGAGATGAGTGGAATGGAGAGGAATGGAATGCAGTGGAGTGGATTGGATTGGAATGAACTGGAATGGAGAGGAATGGAATGAAGTGGAACGGAATGGACTGCAATGGAATTGAATGGAGTGAAGTGGAAAGTAGTGGAGTGGAGTGGAATGGAGTGGAAATGAATGGAATGGAGTGGAATGGAAGGGAATGGAGACAAGTGGATAGGAATTGACTGAAGCAGATTGGAGTGGAGTGGAGTGGAGTGGCATGGAATGGAATGAAGTGGATGGGAATGCAATGGAGTGGAATGAAATGGAATAAAATGGAATGGAGTGGAATGGAGAGGAATGGAGTGGAGTGGAGTGGAATGGAGGGGAGTAAGAGGAAGAGAATGGAATGGAATCGAAAGGAGGGAAGTGCAATTGTGTGGAGTGGAGTGGAGATGAAAGAAGTGGAGTGATGTGGAGTCGAGAGGAAATTAATGGAATGGAATGGAATGGAGTTAAGTGGAGTGGAATGGAGTGGAAGGTAATGGAGTGGAATGAAAAGGAGTGGATTGGAATGGAGTGGAATGGAATGGAGTGGAACGGAGTGGAGTAGAATGGAGTGGGTTGCAGAGGAGTGGAATGGAGTGGAATGGAAGGGAACGGAAAGGAATGTAGTGGAAAGGAATGGAATGGAGTGGATTGAAATTGAATGGAAAGGATTGGAGTGCAGTGGACTGGAGGGGAGTGGAATAAAATGGAGTATAGTGCAGTGGAATGGAGTGGACTGGAGTGGAGATGAGTGGAGTGGACTGGAATGGAATGGAGTGGAGTGGAATGGTGTGGAGTGGGGTGGAAAGGAATGGAACAGAATGGAATGGAGAGGAATGGAGTGGCATGTAGTGGAGTGGAGTGAAGTGGAAAGGAATGGCATGGAATGGAGTAGAGTGGAATGGAGGGGTATGGAATGGAATGGAATGGAATTGAGTGGAATGGAGTGGAGTGGAGAGGAATGGAATGGAGTGGAAAGGTCTGAAAGGAGTGCAATGGAGTGGAGTGGAATGCAATGGAGTAGATTGGAATGAAGTGGAAAGGAATAGAATGGAGAGAAGTAGAGTAGAATGGAGTGGATTGGAATGGAGGGGAGCAGAGTGGAGTTAACAGCGGTGGATTGGAATACAGTGGATGGGGTAGAGTGGAAGGGAGTGGAATTATATGGAATGGAATGGATTGGAGTGGAGTGGAAGGGAGTGGAGTGGAGTTGAAAGTAGAGGAATCGAAAGAAGTGGAAAGGAGTGGAGTAGAGTGGATTAGAGTGGATTGGAATGGAATGGAGTGGAGTGGAATGGTGTGGAAACGAATGGAAGGGAGGGGAGTGGAATGGAATGAAATGGAATGGAATGTAGTGGAATGGAGAGGAGTGGAGTGGACTGGAGTGGAATGTAATCGAATGGAGTGTACTGGAGTGGAATGTATTTGAGAGGCGGGTAATGGAGAGGAATTGAGTGGAGTGGAGTGGAGTGAAATACATCGGAATGGCACGGAATTGAATGGAATGGAGGGGAGTGGAATGCAGTGGAGTGGAGTCGATTGGAGTGGTGAGGAATAGAACGGAGTGGCATGGAATGGAGCACAGTGGAATGCAATGGAGTGGAGTGGATTGGAAAGGGGTGGGGTGGAGTGACGATGGGTGAAGTGGAATGTAATGGAGTGGAGTGCAGAGGAGTCTCATGGAATGGAATGGAATGGAACGCAATGGAAGCTGAGATTGTACCACTGCGCTCCAGGATGGGTGACACAGTGTGATACTCTCAAAAGAAAGGAATGGAATGGAATGCAGTGGAATGGAATGGAATGCAATGGGGTGCATTGGAGTGGAGTGGAGTGAAGTGAAGTGGATTGGAGTGGAATGGAGAGGAATGGAACGGAATGGAATGGAATGAAGTAGACTGGAGTGGGGTGGAGTTGAGTGCAATGGAATGGAGCGAAATGGAATCAGATGCAGAGAAATGGAGTAGAGAGGAGTGCAGTAGAGTGGAAAGGAGTGCAATGGAGTGGAATGGAATCGGAAGTAACGGAAAGTAGTGGAGTGGATGGAACGGAAAGGAAAGGAGTGGAGCGGAGTGGAATGGAACGGAGCGGGAGGTGGGTTGGGGCCACTGCACTCCAGGCTGGCTGGCTGACTGAGGTATTCTCGCAAAAAAGGAATGGAATGGAATGCCGTAGAGTGGAATGGAACGGAGTGGAGTGGAGTGGAATGGAGTGAGTTGGAGCAGAGTGGAATGAAGAATGCAATGGGATGGAAGGGAATTGAATGAAATGCAGTGGAGTGCAGTGGAGTGCATTGCAGTGGAATGGAGCAGAATGGAATGGAAAGGAGTGGAATGGACAGGAGTGGAGTGCACTGGAGAGGAGAGGATAGGAATACAGTGGAATGGAATTGGATGTAATGGAACGTAGAGGAGTGGAGTGGAATGGAGTGGGCCAGAGTGGAATGGAATGGAATGCAATGGAAAGGAATGGAGTGGAATAGAATGGAATGGAATGGAATGGAATGGAATGGAGTGGGATGACTTGTAGTGGGGTGGAGTGAAATGGAGTATAATGGAATGGAGTGGAGTGGAGTGGAATGTGATAGAATGGAGAGGAGGGGAATGGAGCAGAATGGAATGGAGTGCAGCGGAATGGAGTGGAGTGGAATGGAATCAAATGGAGTGGAATGGAACAGAGTGGAATGGAATGGAGTGCAATAGACTAGAATTGAGTGTAGTGTAGTGGAATTTAGTGGAATGGACTGGAATGGAGTGGAATGGAATGGAATTGAGGGGAATGGAATGGAATGGAAAGGAATGGAAAGCAATGGAAAGGAATAGAATTGAATGCAACGGAATTAAAAGAATGCAATGGAATGCAATGGAATAGAATGCAATGGAATGTATAGTTGACATGTAATATGAGCTGAGATTGTGACACTGCACTCCAGCCAGGGTGACATGGTGATATCCTGTCGTAAGAAGTGAATGGAATGCAATGGAGTGAAATGGAATGGAATGAAATGGAATGGAGCGGAGTGGAAGGGAATGGAGTGGAATGAAATAGAATGCAGTGGACTGTAATGGCATGGAGTGGAAAGAAGTAGAGTGGAATGGAGTGGAATGGAATGGACTGGCATAGAATGGAGTGGAATTGAATGCAATGGAGTGGATTGGAAAGGAATGCAAAGGAGTAGAGTGGAGTAGAGTGGTGTGGAGTGGAGTGGAATGGAGCTGAATGTACTTCAATGGAGTACAATGGAATGGAACGGAGTGGAATGGAATGGAATGATATGAGGTGGATTGGAGTGGAATGTAGTGGAGTGGAATGGAATGGAATAGAATGGAATGGAGTAGAGTGTAATGGAATGCAGTGGCGATAAGTGGAGTGGAATGGAATGCATTGGAGTAGAGTGGAGTGGAATGGAATGGAATGGAGTGGAGTGGAGGGGAGTGGAGTGGAATGGAATTGAGTGAAGTGGAGTGCAGTTGAATGGAATATCGTGGTGTGGAGTGGAGTGGAAGTGAATGGAGTGAATAGGAGTGGAATGGAGTGGAAGGTAACGGAGTGGAATGGAGTCGAATGGAGTGGAATGGAGTAGAGTGGATTAGAGTGGAATGGTGTCGAACGGACTGGAATGGAATGGAATGGAGTGGAATGGAATTGAATCAAATGGAATGGAGTGGAGTGGAGTGGAGTGGAATGAAATGAAATGGAAGGGAGTGGAGAGAAACGCAGTTGATTGGAGTGGAGTGGAGTGGAAAGGAATGGAAAGGAGTGGGATGGAGACGTATGGATTGGAGTGGAATGGAGTGGAATGGAATGAAGTGGAAAGGAGTGGAACGGAGTGAAATTGAATTTAGTGGACTGGAGTGGAATGGAGTTAAATGGAATGGAATGGAATGGAGTGGAATGGAATGGAATGGAGTGGAGTGGAATGGAATAGAATGGCATGGAATGGAATAGAATGGGATGGAGTGGAGTGGAGAGGAGTGGAATGGATTGGAGTGAAGTGGAGTGGAATGGAATTGAGTGGAGCGGAGAGGAAAGGAATGGAATGGAGTGGAGTGGAATGGCATGGAATGGAGTGGAATGGAATGGATAGTAGTGGAGTGGAGTGGAGTGGATTGGAGTGTAGTGGAAGGGAATGGAGTGCAGTGTAATGGACTGGAATGGAGCAGAGCAGAATGGAGTGGACGGGACTGGAGTGGAATGGAATGGGATGGCATGGAATGGGAGCTGAGATTTTACCAATGTGCTCTAGGCAGGGTGACTGGGTGTCATACTCTCAAAAGAAAGGAATGGAATGGAACGCAGTGGAATGGAATGGAACAGAGTGGACATTAGTGGAGTGGAATGTGGAGGAATGGAATGAAATGGAACGTAATGGCATGAAATGGAGTGGTGTGGGGTGGAATGGATTATAGTGGAATGGGGTGGAAAGGAATGGGATGGAGTGGAATGAAGTGGAGTGCAGTGGAGTGGAACGGAGTTGAATGGCATAGAATTGAGTGGACAGTAGTGGAATGTTTTGGAATGCAATGGAATCCATTGTAATAGAATGGAATACAACGGAAAGTTGACATGGAGTGTGAGCTGAGATTGTGCCACTGCACTCCAGACTGGGTGACACGTTATATCCTGTGGATAGAAAGGAATGGAATGCAATAGAGTGAAATGGAATGGAGTGGAATGGAATTGAATGGAATGGAGTGGAGTGGAGTGGAGTCGAATGGAGACGAATGGAATGGGACGGAGTGGAATGGAACGGAGTGGAGTGGAGTATCGTGGAGTGAAATAGAATGGAATGCACTGGGTTGGAATGGAATGCAATGGACTGCTGAAAGGAAATGTGAGCTGTTATTGTTCCACTGCACTCCAGCCTTTGTGACGGAATGAAATCCTGTGGAAAAAAAGGAATGGAATGGAATGGAATGGAATGGAATGGAATGGAATGGAATGGAATGGAGTGGAGTGGAGTGGTGTGGAGAGGAGTGTAGTGGAGTGGAGTGAAATGGAGTGGAGTGTCGTGGAGGAGAGTGGAATGGAGTGGAATGGAATGGAGAGGAAAGGAACGGAGTGGAGTGGAATGGAACGGAGTGGAGTGGAATGGAATCCAATGGAATGAAATGGAATTGAATCGAATGGAATGAAGAAATATGTGCAGTGATTTGGCCACTGCGCTGGAGCCTGTGTGAGAGAGGGAGATCCTGTCGATAAAACAGTGTGGAATGGAAGGGATTGGAATGGAATGGAATGGAACGTATTGGAGTGGAGTGGAGTGGAATTGAGTGGAGTGGAGTGCACTGGAATGGAATGGAATGCAATGGAATGTAATGGAATGATGAAATGATATGTGAGCTGAGATTGTGCCACTGCACTCCACGCTGGGTGACAGAGTGAGATACTCTTGAAAGAAAGAAATGGAATGGAAAGAATTTTTAATTGGGTGGATTCGAGTGGACTGAAGTAGAGTGCAGTGGAATAGAGAGGAATGGAATGGAATGGAATCGGATGTAAAGGAATGGAATGATGTGGAGTGGAGTGGTGAGGAGTGTAGTGCTGTGGAATGGAGCAGAAAGTAACGGGATGGTGTGGAGTGGAGTGCAGTGCAGTGGAGTGGAGAGGATTGCAATGGCGTGGAATGGAATCGGATGTAAAGGAACGTACTGGAGTGGAGCGGAGTGGAAAGGAGTGGAATGGAATGGAATTGAATGTAATGGAAAGCAAAGGAATGGAATGGGATGCAATGGAATTTAATGCAATAGAATGCAGTTCAATAGAGAGTTGACATGTAATGTGAGCTGAGATTGTGCCTAAGCTGTCCAGGCTGTTTGACACAGTGATATCGTGTGGAAAGAATGGAATGGAATGCAGTGGTGTGAAATGGAATGGAATGTAGTGGACAGGAGTAGAATGGAGTGGAGTGAAGAGGAACAGAGTGGAATGGAATGGGATGCAGTGGAATGGAATGCAGTGGAGTGGAGTGAAATAGAAAGAAATGGAATGGGATGGAATGGAATGCAATGGAATGGAGAAGAGAAATGTGAGCTGAGATTGTGTGACTACACTCCAGCCTTAGTGACCGAGAGAGATTCTGTGGAAGGAAAGAACTGATTTCAAAGGAGTGGAATGGAAGGGAATGTAGTACAGTGGAGTAGAGTGGAATGGAGTGAAACAGAATAGAATGGAGTGGAAGGCAATGGAATGGAATGGAATGGAGTGGAGTGGAATAGAGAGGAGTGCACTGCAATGGAGTGGAGTGGAGTGGAAGGGAGTGGAATGCAATGGAATGTAGTGGAGTGCAGTGGAGTGGAATGGAATGGAGTGGACAGGAGTGGAAGGAGTAGAGTGGACTGGAATGGAATAGAATGGAACAGAATGCAGTGGAGTGGAGGGGAGTGGAGGTGAGTGGAGTGGCATGGAGTGGAATGGAATGGAATGGAGTGAAATGGAATCCAATGGATTGGAATGGAGTGGAGTGGAGTGGAGTGGAATGGAGAGGAGTGGAATGGAATGGAAGGGAATGCAACGGAACGCAGTGGTGTGGATTGGAATGCAGTGAAATGGAGTACTATGGAATCTAAAGGAGTGGAGTGGAGTCTAGTGGAGTGGAATGGAATGGAACAAAATGGAATGGAATGGCACGGAATGGAGTGGAGTAGAGTGGAGTGGGAAGGAAGGGAGATGAGTGGAATGGAGAGGAATGGAATGCAGTGGAGTGGATTGGATTGGAATGAACTGGAATGGAGAGGAATGGAATGAAGTGGAACGGAATGGACTGCAATGGAATTGAATGGAGTGAAGTGGAAAGTAGTGGAGTGGAGTGGAATGGAGTGGAAATGAATGGAATGGAGTGGAATGGAAGGGAATGGAGACAAGTGGATAGGAATTGACTGAAGCAGATTGGAGTGGAGTGGAGTGGCATGGAATGGAATGAAGTGGATGGGAATGCAATGGAGTGGAATGAAATGGAATAAAATGGAATGGAGTGGAATGGAGAGGAATGGAGTGGAGTGGAGTGGAATGGAGGGGAGTAAGAGGAAGAGAATGGAATGGAATCGAAAGGAGGGAAGTGCAATTGTGTGGAGTGGAGTGGAGATGAAAGGAGTGGAGTGATGTGGAGTCGAGAGGAAAGGAATGGAATGGAATGGAATGGAGTTAAGTGGAGTGGAATGGAGTGGAAGGTAATGGAGTGGAATGAAAAGGAGTGGATTGGAATGGAGTGGAAAGGAATGGAGTGGAACGGAGTGGAGTAGAATGGAGTGGGTTGCAGAGGAGTGGAATGGAGTGGAATGGAAGGGAACGGAAAGGAATGTAGTGGAAAGGAATGGAATGGAGTGGATTGAAATTGAATGGAAAGGATTGGAGTGCAGTGGACTGGAGGGGAGTGGAATAAAATGGAGTATAGTGCAGTGGAATGGAGTGGACTGGAGTGGAGATGAGTGGACTGGAATGGAATGGAGTGGAGTGGAAAGGTGTGGAGTGGGGTGGAAAGGAATGGAACAGAATGGAATGGAGAGGAATGGAGTGGCATGTAGTGGAGTGGAGTGAAGTGGAAAGGAATGGCATGGAATGGAGTAGAGTGGAATGGAGGGGTATGGAATGGAATGGAATGGAATTGAGTGGAATGGAGTGGAATGGAGTGGAGTGGAGAGGAATGGAATGGAGTGGAAAGGTCTGAAAGGAGTGGAATGGAGTGGAGTGGAATGCAATGGAGTAGATTGGAATGAAGTGGAAAGGAATAGAATGGAGAGAAGTAGAGTAGAATGGAGTGGATTGGAATGGAGGGGAGCAGAGTGGAGTTAACAGCGGTGGATTGGAATACAGTGGATGGGGTAGAGTGGAAGGGAGTGGAATTATATGGAATGGAATGGATTGGAGTGGAGTGGAAGGGAGTGGAGTGGAGTTGAAAGTAGAGGAATCGAAAGAAGTGGAAAGGAGTGGAGTAGAGTGGATTAGAGTGGATTGGAATGGAATGGAGTGGAGTGGAATGGTGTGGAAACGAATGGAAGGGAGGGGAGTGGAATGGAACGAAATGGAATGGAATGTAGTGGAATGGAGAGGAGTGGAGTGGACTGGAGTGGAATGTAATCGAATGGAGTGTACTGGAGTGGAATGTATTTGAGAGGCGGGTAATGGAGAGGAATTGAGTGGAGTGGAGTGGAGTGAAATACATCGGAATGGCACGGAATTGAATGGAATGGAGGGGAGTGGAATGCAGTGGAGTGGAGTCGATTGGAGTGGTGAGGAATAGAACGGAGTGGCATGGAATGGAGCACAGTGGAATGCAATGGAGTGGAGTGGATTGGAAAGGGGTGGAGTGGAGTGACGATGGGTGAAGTGGAATGTAATGGAGTGGAGTGCAGAGGAGTCTCATGGAATGGAATGGAATGGAACGCAATGGAAGCTGAGATTGTACCACTGCGCTCCAGGATGGGTGACACAGTGTGATACTCTCAAAAGAAAGGAATGGAATGGAATGCAGTGGAATGGAATGGAATGCAATGGGGTGCATTGGAGTGGAGTGGAGTGAAGTGAAGTGGATTGGAGTGGAATGGAGAGGAATGGAACGGAATGGAATGGAATGAAGTAGACTGGAGTGGGGTGGAGTTGAGTGCAATGGAATGGAGCGAAATGGAATCAGATGCAGAGAAATGGAGTAGAGAGGAGTGCAGTAGAGTGGAAAGGAGTGCAATGGAGTGGAATGGAATCGGAAGTAACGGAAAGTAGTGGAGTGGATGGAACGGAAAGGAAAGGAGTGGAGCGGAGTGGAATGGAACGGAGCGGGAGGTGGGTTGGGGCCACTGCACTCCAGGCTGGCTGGCTGACTGAGGTATTCTCGCAATAAAGGAATGGAATGGAATGCCGTAGAGTGGAATGGAACGGAGTGGAGTGGAGTGGAATGGAGTGAGTTGGAGCAGAGTGGAATGAAGAATGCAATGGGATGGAAGGGAATTGAATGAAATGCAGTGGAGTGCAGTGGAGTGCATTGCAGTGGAATGGAGCAGAATGGAATGGAAAGGAGTGGAATGGACAGAAGTGGAGTGCACTGGAGAGGAGAGGATAGGAATGCAGTGGAATGGAATTGGATGTAATGGAACGTAGAGGAGTGGAGTGGAATGGAGTAGGACAGAGTAGAATGGAATGGAATGCAATGGAAAGGAATGGAGTGGAATAGAATGGAATGGAATGGAATGGAATGGAGTGGGATGACTTGTAGTGGGGTGGAGTGAAATGGAGTATAATGGAATGGAGTGGAGTGGAGTGGAATGTGATAGAATGGAGAGGAGGGGAATGGAGCAGAATGGAATGGAGTGCAGCGGAATGGAGTGGAGTGGAATGGAATCAAATGGAGTGGAATGGAACAGAGTGGAATGGAATGGAGTGCAATAGACTAGAATTGAGTGTAGTGTAGTGGAATTTAGTGGAATGGACTGGAATGGAGTGGAATGGAATGGAATTGAGGGGAATGGAATGGAATGGAAAGGAATGGAAAGCAATGGAAAGGAATAGAATTGAATGCAACGGAATTAAAAGAATGCAATGGAATGCAATGGAATAGAATGCAATGGAATGTATAGTTGACATGTAATATGAGCTGAGATTGTGACACTGCACTCCAGCCAGGGTGACATGGTGATATCCTGTCGTAAGAAGTGAATGGAATGCAATGGAGTGAAATGGAATGGAATGAAATGGAATGGAGCGGAGTGGAAGGGAATGGAGTGGAATGAAATAGAATGCAGTGGACTGTAATGGCATGGAGTGGAAAGAAGTAGAGTGGAATGGAGTGGAATGGAATGGACTGGCATAGAATGGAGTGGAATTGAATGCAATGGAGTGGATTGGAAAGGAATGCAAAGGAGTAGAGTGGAGTAGAGTGGTGTGGAGTGGAGTGGAATGGAGCTGAATGTACTTCAATGGAGTACAATGGAATGGAACGGAGTGGAATGGAATGGAATGATATGAGGTGGATTGGAGTGGAATGTAGTGGAGTGGAATGGAATGGAATAGAATGGAATGGAGTAGAGTGTAATGGAATGCAGTGGCGATAAGTGGAGTGGAATGGAATGCATTGGAGTAGAGTGGAGTGGAATGGAATGGAATGGAGTGGAGTGGAGGGGAGTGGAGTTGAATGGAATTGAGTGAAGTGGAGTGCAGTTGAATGGAATATCGTGGTGTGGAGTGGAGTGGAAGTGAATGGAGTGAATAGGAGTGGAATGGAGTGGAAGGTAACGGAGTGGAATGGAGTCGAATGGAGTGGAATGGAGTAGAGTGGATTAGAGTGGAATGGTGTCGAACGGACTGGAATGGAATGGAATGAAGTGGAATGGAATTGAATCAAATGGAATGGAGTGGAGTGGAATGGAGTGGAGTGGAGTGGAGTGGAATGAAATGAAATGGAAGGGAGTGGAGAGAAACGCAGTTGATTGGAGTGGAGTGGAGTGGAAAGGAATGGAAATGAGTGGGATGGAGACGTATGGATTGGAGTGGAATGGAGTGGAATGGAATGAAGTGGAAAGGAGTGGAACGGAGTGAAATTGAATTTAGTGGACTGGAGTGGAATGGAGTTAAATGGAATGGAATGGAATGGAGTGGAATGGAATGGAATGGAGTGGAGTGGAATGGAATAGAATGGCATGGAATGGAATAGAATGGGATGGAGTGGAGTGGAGAGGAGTGGAATGGATTGGAGTGAAGTGGAGTGGAATGGAATTGAGTGGAGCGGAGAGGAAAGAAATGGAATGGAGTGGAGTGGAATGGCATGGAATAGAGTGGAATGGAATGCATAGTATTGGAGTGGAGAGGAGTGGATTGGAGTGTAGTGGAAGGGAATGGAGTGCAGTGTAATGGACTGGAATGGAGCAGAGCAGAATGGAGTGGACTGGACTGGAGTGGAATGGAATGGGATGGCATGGAATGGGAGCTGAGATTTTACCAATGTGCTCTAGGCAGGGTGACTGGGTGTCATCCTCTCAAAAGAAAGGAATGGAATGGAACGCAGTGGAATGGAATGGAACAGAGTGGACATTAGTGGAGTGGAATGTGGAGGAATGGAATGAAATGGAACGTAATGGTATGAAATGGAGTGGTGTGGGGTGGAATGGATTATAGTGGAATGGGGTGGAAAGGAATGGGATGGAGTGGAATGAAGTGGAGTGCAGTGGAGTGGAACGGAGTTGAATGGCATAGAATTGAGTGGACAGTAGTGGAATGTTTTGGAATGCAATGGAATCCCTTGTAATAGAATGGAATACAATGGAAAGTTGACATGGATTGTGAGCTGAGATTGTGCCACTGCACTCCAGACTGGGTGACACGTTATATCCTGTGGATAGAAAGGAATGGAATGCAATAGAGTGAAATGGAATGGAGTGGAATGGAATTGAATGGAATGGAGTGGAGTGGAGTGGAGTCGAATGGAGACGAATGGAATGGGACGGAGTGGAATGGAACGGAGTGGAGTGGAGTATCGTGGAGTGAAATAGAATGGAATGCACTGGGTTGGAATGGAATGCAATGGACTGCTGAAAGGAAATGTGAGCTGTTATTGTTCCACTGCACTCCAGCCTTTGTGACGGAATGAAATCCTGTGGAAAAAAAGGAATGGAATGGAATGGAATGGAATGGAATGGAATGGAATGGAATGGAGTGGAGTGGAGTGTTGTGGAGAGGAGTGTAGTGGAGTGGAGTGAAATGGAGTGGAGTGTCGTGGAGGAGAGTGGAATGGAGTGGAATGGAATGGAGAGGAAAGGAACGGAGTGGAGTGGAATGGAACGGAGTGGAGTGGAATGGAATCCAATGGAATGAAATGGAATTGAATCGAATGGAATGAAGAAATATGTGCAGTGATTTGGCCACTGCGCTGGAGCCTGTGTGAGAGAGGGAGATCCTGTCGATAAAACAGTGTGGAATGGAAGGGATTGGAATGGAATGGAATGGAACGTATTGGAGTGGAGTGGAGTGGAATTGAGTGGAGTGGAGTGCACTGGAATGGAATGGAATGCAATGGAATGTAATGGAATGATGAAATGATATGTGAGCTGAGATTGTGCCACTGCACTCCACGCTGGGTGACAGAGTGAGATACTCTTGAAAGAAAGAAATGGAATGGAAAGAATTTTTAATTGGGTGGATTCGAGTGGACTGAAGTAGAGTGCAGTGGAATAGAGAGGAATGGAATGGAATCGGATGTAAAGGAATGGAATGATGTGGAGTGGAGTGGTGAGGAGTGTAGTGCTGTGGAATGGAGCAGAAAGTAACGGGATGGTGTGGAGTGGAGTGCAGTGCAGTGGAGTGGAGAGGAGTGCAATGGCGTGGAATGGAATCGGATGTAAAGGAACGTACTGGAGTGGAGCGGAGTGGAAAGGAGTGGAATGGAATGGAATTGAATGTAATGGAAAGCAAAGGAATGGAATGGGATGCAATGGAATTTAATGCAATAGAATGCAGTTCAATAGAGAGTTAACATGTAATGTGAGCTGAGATTGTGCCTAAGCTCTCCAGGCTGTTTGACACAGTGATATCGTGTCGAAAAATGGAATGGAATGCAGTGGTGTGAAATGGAATGGAATGTAGTGGACAGGAGTAGAATGGAGTGGAGTGAAGAGGAACAGAGTGGAATGGAATGGGATGCAGTGGAATGGAATGCAGTGGAGTGGAGTGAAATAGAAAGAAATGGAATGGGATGGAATGGAATGCAATGGAATGGAGAAGAGAAATGTGAGCTGAGATTGTGTGACTACACTCCAGCCTTAGTGACCGAGAGAGATTCTGTGGAAGGAAAGAACTGATTTCAAAGGAGTGGAATGGAAGGGAATGTAGTACCGTGGAGTAGAGTGGAATGGAGTGAAACAGAATAGAATGGAGTGGAAGGCAATGGAATGGAATGGAATGGAGTGGAGTGGAATAGAGAGGAGTGCACTGCAATGGAGTGGAGTGGAGTGGAAGGGAGTGGAATGCAATGGAATGTAGTGGAGTGCAGTGGAGTGGAATGGAATGGAGTGGACAGGAGTGGAAGGAGTAGAGTGGACTGGAATGGAATAGAATGGAACAGAATGCAGTGGAGTGGAGGGGAGTGGAGGTGAGTGGAGTGGCATGGAGTGGAATGGAATGGAATGGAGTGAAATGGAATCCAATGGATTGGAATGGAGTGGAGTGGAGTGGAGTGGAATGGAGAGGAGTCGAATGGAATGGAAGGGAATGCAACGGAACGCAGTGGTGTGGATTGGAATGCAGTGAAATGGAGTACTATGGAATCTAAAGGAGTGGAGTGGAGTCTAGAGGAGTGGAATGGAATGGAACAAAATGGAATGGAATGGCACGGAATGGAGTGGAGTAGAGTGGAGTGGGAAGGAAGGGAGATGAGTGGAATGGAGAGGAATGGAATGCAGTGGAGTGGATTGGATTGGAATGAACTGGAATGGAGAGGAATGGAATGAAGTGGAACGGAATGGACTGCAATGGAATTGAATGGAGTGAAGTGGAAAGTAGTGGAGTGGAGTGGAATGGAGTGGAAATGAATGGAATGGAGTGGAATGGAAGGGAATGGAGACAAGTGGATAGGAATTGACTGAAGCAGATTGGAGTGGAGTGGAGTGGAGTGGCATGGAATGGAATGAAGTGGATGGGAATGCAATGGAGTGGAATGAAATGGAATAAAATGGAATGGAGTGGAATGGAGAGGAATGGAGTGGAGTGGAGTGGAATGGAGGGGAGTAAGAGGAAGAGAATGGAATGGAATCGAAAGGAGGGAAGTGCAATTGTGTGGAGTGGAGTGGAGATGAAAGAAGTGGAGTGATGTGGAGTCGAGAGGAAATTAATGGAATGGAATGGAATGGAGTTAAGTGGAGTGGAATGGAGTGGAAGGTAATGGAGTGGAATGAAAAGGAGTGGATTGGAATGGAGTGGAATGGAATGGAGTGGAACGGAGTGGAGTAGAATGGAGTGGGTTGCAGAGGAGTGGAATGGAGTGGAATGGAAGGGAACGGAAAGGAATGTAGTGGAAAGGAACGGAATGGAGTGGATTGAAATTGAATGGAAAGGATTGGAGTGCAGTGGACTGGAGGGGAGTGGAATAAAATGGAGTATAGTGCAGTGGAATGGAGTGGACTGGAGTGGAGATGAGTGGAGTGGACTGGAATGGAATGGAGTGGAGTGGAATGTTGTGGAGTGGGGTGGAAAGGAATGGAACAGAATGGAATGGAGAGGAATGGAGTGGCATGTAGTGGAGTGGAGTGAAGTGGAAAGGAATGGCATGGAATGGAGTAGAGTGGAATGGAGGGGTATGGAATGGAATGGAATGGAATTGAGTGGAATGGAGTGGAGTGGAGAGGAATGGAATGGAGTGGAAAGGTCTGAAAGGAGTGCAATGGAGTGGAGTGGAATGCAATGGAGTAGATTGGAATGAAGTGGAAAGGAATAGAATGGAGAGAAGTAGAGTAGAATGGAGTGGATTGGAATGGAGGGGAGCAGAGTGGAGTTAACAGCGGTGGATTGGAATACAGTGGATGGGGTAGAGTGGAAGGGAGTGGAATTATATGGAATGGAATGGATTGGAGTGGAGTGGAAGGGAGTGGAGTGGAGTTGAAAGTAGAGGAATCGAAAGAAGTGGAAAGGAGTGGAGTAGAGTGGATTAGAGTGGATTGGAATGGAATGGAGTGGAGTGGAATGGTGTGGAAACGAATGGAAGGGAGGGGAGTGGAATGGAATGAAATGGAATGGAATGTAGTGGAATGGAGAGGAGTGGAGTGGACTGGAGTGGAATGTAATCGAATGGAGTGTACTGGAGTGGAATGTATTTGAGAGGCGGGTAATGGAGAGGAATTGAGTGGAGTGGAGTGGAGTGAAATACATCGGAATGGCACGGAATTGAATGGAATGGAGGGGAGTGGAATGCAGTGGAGTGGAGTCGATTGGAGTGGTGAGGAATAGAACGGAGTGGCATGGAATGGAGCACAGTGGAATGCAATGGAGTGGAGTGGATTGGAAAGGGGTGGGGTGGAGTGACGATGGGTGAAGTGGAATGTAATGGAGTGGAGTGCAGAGGAGTCTCATGGAATGGAATGGAATGGAACGCAATGGAAGCTGAGATTGTACCACTGCGCTCCAGGATGGGTGACACAGTGTGATACTCTCAAAAGAAAGGAATGGAATGGAATGCAGTGGAATGGAATGGAATGCAATGGGGTGCATTGGAGTGGAGTGGAGTGAAGTGAAGTGGATTGGAGTGGAATGGAGAGGAATGGAACGGAATGGAATGGAATGAAGTAGACTGGAGTGGGGTGGAGTTGAGTGCAATGGAATGGAGCGAAATGGAATCAGATGCAGAGAAATGGAGTAGAGAGGAGTGCAGTAGAGTGGAAAGGAGTGCAATGGAGTGGAATGGAATCGGAAGTAACGGAAAGTTGTGGAGTGGATGGAACGGAAAGGAAAGGAGTGGAGCGGAGTGGAATGGAACGGAGCGGGAGGTGGGTTGGGGCCACTGCACTCCAGGCTGGCTGGCTGACTGAGGTATTCTCGCAAAAAAGGAATGGAATGGAATGCCGTAGAGTGGAATGGAACGGAGTGGAGTGGAGTGGAATGGAGTGAGTTGGAGCAGAGTGGAATGAAGAATGCAATGGGATGGAAGGGAATTGAATGAAATGCAGTGGAGTGCAGTGGAGTGCATTGCAGTGGAATGGAGCAGAATGGAATGGAAAGGAGTGGAATGGACAGGAGTGGAGTGCACTGGAGAGGAGAGGATAGGAATGCAGTGGAATAGAATTGGATGTAATGGAACGTAGAGGAGTGGAGTGGAATGGAGTGGGCCAGAGTGGAATGGAATGGAATGCAATGGAAAGGAATGGAGTGGAATAGAATGGAATGGAATGGAATGGAATGGAATGGAGTGGGATGACTTGTAGTGGGGTGGAGTGAAATGGAGTATAATGGAATGGAGTGGAGTGGAGTGGAATGTGATAGAATGGAGAGGAGGGGAATGGAGCAGAATGGAATGGAGTGCAGCGGAATGGAGTGGAGTGGAATGGAATCAAATGGAGTGGAATGGAACAGAGTGGAATGGAATGGAGTGCAATAGACTAGAATTGAGTGTAGTGTAGTGGAATTTAGTGGAATGGACTGGAATGGAGTGGAATGGAATGGAATTGAGGGGAATGGAATGGAATGGAAAGGAATGGAAAGCAATGGAAAGGAATAGAATTGAATGCAACGGAATTAAAAGAATGCAATGGAATGCAATGGAATAGAATGCAATGGAATGTATAGTTGACATGTAATATGAGCTGAGATTGTGACACTGCACTCCAGCCAGGGTGACATGGTGATATCCTGTCGTAAGAAGTGAATGGAATGCAATGGAGTGAAATGGAATGGAATGAAATGGAATGGAGCGGAGTGGAAGGGAATGGAGTGGAATGAAATAGAATGCAGTGGACTGTAATGGCATGGAGTGGAAAGAAGTAGAGTGGAATGGAGTGGAATGGAATGGACTGGCATAGAATGGAGTGGAATTGAATGCAATGGAGTGGATTGGAAAGGAATGCAAAGGAGTAGAGTGGAGTAGAGTGGTGTGGAGTGGAGTGGAATGGAGCTGAATGTACTTCAATGGAGTACAATGGAATGGAACGGAGTGGAATGGAATGGAATGATATGAGGTGGATTGGAGTGGAATGTAGTGGAGTGGAATGGAATGGAATAGAATGGAATGGAGTAGAGTGTAATGGAATGCAGTGGCGATAAGTGGAGTGGAATGGAATGCATTGGAGTAGAGTGGAGTGGAATGGAATGGAATGGAGTGGAGTGGAGGGGAGTGGAGTGGAATGGAATTGAGTGAAGTGGAGTGCAGTTGAATGGAATATCGTGGTGTGGAGTGGAGTGGAAGTGAATGGAGTGAATAGGAGTGGAATGGAGTGGAAGGTAACGGAGTGGAATGGAGTCGAATGGAGTGGAATGGAGTAGAGTGGATTAGAGTGGAATGGTGTCGAACGGACTGGAATGGAATGGAATGGAGTGGAATGGACTTGAATCAAATGGAATGGAGTGGAGTGGAGTGGAGTGGAATGAAATGAAATGGAAGGGAGTGGAGAGAAACGCAGTTGATTGGAGTGGAGTGGAGTGGAAAGGAATGGAAAGGAGTGGGATGGAGACGTATGGATTGGAGTGGAATGGAGTGGAATGGAATGAAGTGGAAAGGAGTGGAACGGAGTGAAATTGAATTTAGTGGACTGGAGTGGAATGGAGTTAAATGGAATGGAATGGAATGGAGTGGAATGGAATGGAATGGAGTGGAGTGGAATGGAATAGAATGGCATGGAATGGAATAGAATGGGATGGAGTGGAGTGGAGAGGAGTGGAATGGATTGGAGTGAAGTGGAGTGGAATGGAATTGAGTGGAGCGGAGAGGAAAGGAATGGAATGGAGTGGAGTGGAATGGCATGGAATGGAGTGGAATGGAATGGATAGTAGTGGAGTGGAGTGGAGTGGATTGGAGTGTAGTGGAAGGGAATGGAGTGCAGTGTAATGGACTGGAATGGAGCAGAGCAGAATGGAGTGGACGGGACTGGAGTGGAATGGAATGGGATGGCATGGAATGGGAGCTGAGATTTTACCAATGTGCTCTAGGCAGGGTGACTGGGTGTCATACTCTCAAAAGAAAGGAATGGAATGGAACGCAGTGGAATGGAATGGAACAGAGTGGACATTAGTGGAGTGGAATGTGGAGGAATGGAATGAAATGGAACGTAATGGCATGAAATGGAGTGGTGTGGGGTGGAATGGATTATAGTGGAATGGGGTGGAAAGGAATGGGATGGAGTGGAATGAAGTGGAGTGCAGTGGAGTGGAACGGAGTTGAATGGCATACAATTGAGTGGACAGTAGTGGAATGTTTTGGAATGCAATGGAATCCATTGTAATAGAATGGAATACAACGGAAAGTTGACATGGAGTGTGAGCTGAGATTGTGCCACTGCACTCCAGACTGGGTGACACGTTATATCCTGTGGATAGAAAGGAATGGAATGCAATAGAGTGAAATGGAATGGAGTGGAATGGAATTGAATGGAATGGAGTGGAGTGGAGTGGAGTCGAATGGAGACGAATGGAATGGGACGGAGTGGAATGGAACGGAGTGGAGTGGAGTATCGTGGAGTGAAATAGAATGGAATGCACTGGGTTGGAATGGAATGCAATGGACTGCTGAAAGGAAATGTGAGCTGTTATTGTTCCACTGCACTCCAGCCTTTGTGACGGAATGAAATCCTGTGGAAAAAAAGGAATGGAATGGAATGGAATGGAATGGAATGGAATGGAATGGAATGGAATGGAGTGGAGTGGAGTGGTGTGGAGAGGAGTGTAGTGGAGTGGAGTGAAATGGAGTGGAGTGTCGTGGAGGAGAGTGGAATGGAGTGGAATGGAATGGAGAGGAAAGGAACGGAGTGGAGTGGAATGGAACGGAGTGGAGTGGAATGGAATCCAATGGAATGAAATGGAATTGAATCGAATGGAATGAAGAAATATGTGCAGTGATTTGGCCACTGCGCTGGAGCCTGTGTGAGAGAGGGAGATCCTGTCGATAAAACAGTGTGGAATGGAAGGGATTGGAATGGAATGGAATGGAACGTATTGGAGTGGAGTGGAGTGGAATTGAGTGGAGTGGAGTGCACTGGAATGGAATGGAATGCAATGGAATGTAATGGAATGATGAAATGATATGTGAGCTGAGATTGTGCCACTGCACTCCACGCTGGGTGACAGAGTGAGATACTCTTGAAAGAAAGAAATGGAATGGAAAGAATTTTTAATTGGGTGGATTCGAGTGGACTGAAGTAGAGTGCAGTGGAATAGAGAGGAATGGAATGGAATGGAATCGGATGTAAAGGAATGGAATGATGTGGAGTGGAGTGGTGAGGAGTGTAGTGCTGTGGAATGGAGCAGAAAGTAACGGGATGGTGTGGAGTGGAGTGCAGTGCAGTGGAGTGGAGAGGATTGCAATGGCGTGGAATGGAATCGGATGTAAAGGAACGTACTGGAGTGGAGCGGAGTGGAAAGGAGTGGAATGGAATGGAATTGAATGTAATGGAAAGCAAAGGAATGGAATGGGATGCAATGGAATTTAATGCAATAGAATGCAGTTCAATAGAGAGTTGACATGTAATGTGAGCTGAGATTGTGCCTAAGCTCTCCAGGCTGTTTGACACAGTGATATCGTGTGGAAAGAATGGAATGGAATGCAGTGGTGTGAAATGGAATGGAATGTAGTGGACAGGAGTAGAATGGAGTGGAGTGAAGAGGAACAGAGTGGAATGGAATGGGATGCAGTGGAATGGAATGCAGTGGAGTGGAGTGAAATAGAAAGAAATGGAATGGGATGGAATGGAATGCAATGGAATGGAGAAGAGAAATGTGAGCTGAGATTGTGTGACTACACTCCAGCCTTAGTGACCGAGAGAGATTCTGTGGAAGGAAAGAACTGATTTCAAAGGAGTGGAATGGAAGGGAATGTAGTACCGTGGAGTAGAGTGGAATGGAGTGAAACAGAATAGAATGGAGTGGAAGGCAATGGAATGGAATGGAATGGAGTGGAGTGGAATAGAGAGGAGTGCACTGCAATGGAGTGGAGTGGAGTGGAAGGGAGTGGAATGCAATGGAATGTAGTGGAGTGCAGTGGAGTGGAATGGAATGGAGTGGACAGGAGTGGAAGGAGTAGAGTGGACTGGAATGGAATAGAATGGAACAGAATGCAGTGGAGTGGAGGGGAGTGGAGGTGAGTGGAGTGGCATGGAGTGGAATGGAATGGAATGGAGTGAAATGGAATCCAATGGATGGGAATGGAGTGGAGTGGAGTGGAGTGGAATGGAGAGGAGTGGAATGGAATGGAAGGGAATGCAACGGAACGCAGTGGTGTGGATTGGAATGCAGTGAAATGGAGTACTATGGAATCTAAAGGAGTGGAGTGGAGTCTAGTGGAGTGGAATGGAATGGAACAAAATGGAATGGAATGGCACGGAATGGAGTGGAGTAGAGTGGAGTGGGAAGGAAGGGAGATGAGTGGAATGGAGAGGAATGGAATGCAGTGGAGTGGATTGGATTGGAATGAACTGGAATGGAGAGGAATGGAATGAAGTGGAACGGAATGGACTGCAATGGAATTGAATGGAGTGAAGTGGAAAGTAGTGGAGTGGAGTGGAATGGAGTGGAAATGAATGGAATGGAGTGGAATGGAAGGGAATGGAGACAAGTGGATAGGAATTGACTGAAGCAGATTGGAGTGGAGTGGAGTGGAGTGGCATGGAATGGAATGAAGTGGATGGGAATGCAATGGAGTGGAATGAAATGGAATAAAATGGAATGGAGTGGAATGGAGAGGAATGGAGTGGAGTGGAGTGGAATGGAGGGGAGTAAGAGGAAGAGAATGGAATGGAATCGAAAGGAGGGAAGTGCAATTGTGTGGAGTGGAGTGGAGATGAAAGGAGTGGAGTGATGTGGAGTCGAGAGGAAAGGAATGGAATGGAATGGAATGGAGTTAAGTGGAGTGGAATGGAGTGGAAGGTAATGGAGTGGAATGAAAAGGAGTGGATTGGAATGGAGTGGAAAGGAATGGAGTGGAACGGAGTGGAGTAGAATGGAGTGGGTTGCAGAGGAGTGGAATGGAGTGGAATGGAAGGGAACGGAAAGGAATGTAGTGGAAAGGAATGGAATGGAGTGGATTGAAATTGAATGGAAAGGATTGGAGTGCAGTGGACTGGAGGGGAGTGGAATAAAATGGAGTATAGTGCAGTGGAATGGAGTGGACTGGAGTGGAGATGAGTGGAGTGGACTGGAATGGAATGGAGTGGAGTGGAATGGTGTGGAGTGGGGTGGAAAGGAATGGAACAGAATGGAATGGAGAGGAATGGAGTGGCATGTAGTGGAGTGGAGTGAAGTGGAAAGGAATGGCATGGAATGGAGTAGAGTGGAATGGAGGGGTATGGAATGGAATGGAATGGAATTGAGTGGAATGGAGTGGAATGGAGTGGAGTGGAGAGGAATGGAATGGAGTGGAAAGGTCTGAAAGGAGTGGAATGGAGTGGAGTGGAATGCAATGGAGTAGATTGGAATGAAGTGGAAAGGAATAGAATGGAGAGAAGTAGAGTAGAATGGAGTGGATTGGAATGGAGGGGAGCAGAGTGGAGTTAACAGCGGTGGATTGGAATACAGTGGATGGGGTAGAGTGGAAGGGAGTGGAATTATATGGAATGGAATGGATTGGAGTGGAGTGGAAGGGAGTGGAGTGGAGTTGAAAGTAGAGGAATCGAAAGAAGTGGAAAGGAGTGGAGTAGAGTGGATTAGAGTGGATTGGAATGGAATGGAGTGGAGTGGAATGGTGTGGAAACGAATGGAAGGGAGGGGAGTGGAATGGAACGAAATGGAATGGAATGTAGTGGAATGGAGAGGAGTGGAGTGGACTGGAGTGGAATGTAATCGAATGGAGTGTACTGGAGTGGAATGTATTTGAGAGGCGGGTAATGGAGAGGAATTGAGTGGAGTGGAGTGGAGTGAAATACATCGGAATGGCACGGAATTGAATGGAATGGAGGGGAGTGGAATGCAGTGGAGTGGAGTCGATTGGAGTGGTGAGGAATAGAACGGAGTGGCATGGAATGGAGCACAGTGGAATGCAATGGAGTGGAGTGGATTGGAAAGGGGTGGAGTGGAGTGACGATGGGTGAAGTGGAATGTAATGGAGTGGAGTGCAGAGGAGTCTCATGGAATGGAATGGAATGGAACGCAATGGAAGCTGAGATTGTACCACTGCGCTCCAGGATGGGTGACACAGTGTGATACTCTCAAAAGAAAGGAATGGAATGGAATGCAGTGGAATGAAATGGAATGCAATGGGGTGCATTGGAGTGGAGTGGAGTGAAGTGAAGTGGATTGGAGTGGAATGGAGAGGAATGGAACGGAATGGAATGGAATGAAGTAGACTGGAGTGGGGTGGAGTTGAGTGCAATGGAATGGAGCGAAATGGAATCAGATGCAGAGAAATGGAGTAGAGAGGAGTGCAGTAGAGTGGAAAGGAGTGCAATGGAGTGGAATGGAATCGGAAGTAACGGAAAGTAGTGGAGTGGATGGAACGGAAAGGAAAGGAGTGGAGCGGAGTGGAATGGAACGGAGCGGGAGGTGGGTTGGGGCCACTGCACTCCAGGCTGGCTGGCTGACTGAGGTATTCTCGCAATAAAGGAATGGAATGGAATGCCGTAGAGTGGAATGGAACGGAGTGGAGTGGAGTGGAATGGAGTGAGTTGGAGCAGAGTGGAATGAAGAATGCAATGGGATGGAAGGGAATTGAATGAAATGCAGTGGAGTGCAGTGGAGTGCATTGCAGTGGAATGGAGCAGAATGGAATGGAAAGGAGTGGAATGGACAGGAGTGGAGTGCACTGGAGAGGAGAGGATAGGAATGCAGTGGAATGGAATTGGATGTAATGGAACGTAGAGGAGTGGAGTGGAATGGAGTTGGCCAGAGTGGAATGGAATGGAATGCAATGGAAAGGAATGGAGTGGAATAGAATGGAATGGAATGGAATGGAATGGAATGGAGTGGGATGACTTGTAGTGGGGTGGAGTGAAATGGAGTATAATGGAATGGAGTGGAGTGGAGTGGAATGTGATAGAATGGAGAGGAGGGGAATGGAGCAGAATGGAATGGAGTGCAGCGGAATGGAGTGGAGTGGAATGGAATCAAATGGAGTGGAATGGAACAGAGTGGAATGGAATGGAGTGCAATAGACTAGAATTGAGTGTAGTGTAGTGGAATTTAGTGGAATGGACTGGAATGGAGTGGAATGGAATGGAATTGAGGGGAATGGAATGGAATGGAAAGGAATGGAAAGCAATGGAAAGGAATAGAATTGAATGCAACGGAATTAAAAGAATGCAATGGAATGCAATGGAATAGAATGCAATGGAATGTATAGTTGACATGTAATATGAGCTGAGATTGTGACACTGCACTCCAGCCAGGGTGACATGGTGATATCCTGTCGTAAGAAGTGAATGGAATGCAATGGAGTGAAATGGAATGGAATGAAATGGAATGGAGCGGAGTGGAAGGGAATGGAGTGGAATGAAATAGAATGCAGTGGACTGTAATGGCATGGAGTGGAAAGAAGTAGAGTGGAATGGAGTGGAATGGAATGGACTGGCATAGAATGGAGTGGAATTGAATGCAATGGAGTGGATTGGAAAGGAATGCAAAGGAGTAGAGTGGAGTAGAGTGGTGTGGAGTGGAGTGGAATGGAGCTGAATGTACTTCAATGGAGTACAATGGAATGGAACGGAGTGGAATGGAATGGAATGATATGAGGTGGATTGGAGTGGAATGTAGTGGAGTGGAATGGAATGGAATAGAATGGAATGGAGTAGAGTGTAATGGAATGCAGTGGCGATAAGTGGAGTGGAATGGAATGCATTGGAGTAGAGTGGAGTGGAATGGAATGGAATGGAGTGGAGTGGAGGGGAGTGGAGTGGAATGGAATTGAGTGAAGTGGAGTGCAGTTGAATGGAATATCGTGGTGTGGAGTGGAGTGGAAGTGAATGGAGTGAATAGGAGTGGAATGGAGTGGAAGGTAACGGAGTGGAATGGAGTCGAATGGAGTGTAATGGAGTAGAGTGGATTAGAGTGGAATGGTGTCGAACGGACTGGAATGGAATGGAATGAAGTGGAATGGAATTGAATCAAATGGAATGGAGTGGAGTGGAATGGAGTGGAGTGGAGTGGAGTGGAATGAAATGAAATGGAAGGGAGTGGAGAGAAACGCAGTTGATTGGAGTGGAGTGGAGTGGAAAGGAATGGAAAAGAGTGGGATGGAGACGTATGGATTGGAGTGGAATGGAGTGGAATGGAATGAAGTGGAAAGGAGTGGAACGGAGTGAAATTGAATTTAGTGGACTGGAGTGGAATGGAGTTAAATGGAATGGAATGGAATGGAGTGGAATGGAATGGAATGGAGTGGAGTGGAATGGAATAGAATGGCATGGAATGGAATAGAATGGGATGGAGTGGAGTGGAGAGGAGTGGAATGGATTGGAGTGAAGTGGAGTGGAATGGAATTGAGTGGAGCGGAGAGGAAAGGAATGGAATGGAGTGGAGTGGAATGGCATGGAATAGAGTGGAATGGAATGCATAGTATTGGAGTGGAGTGGAGTGGATTGGAGTGTAGTGGAAGGGAATGGAGTGCAGTGTAATGGACTGGAATGGAGCAGAGCAGAATGGAGTTGACTGGACTGGAGTGGAATGGAATGGGATGGCATGGAATGGGAGCTGAGATTTTACCAATGTGCTCTAGGCAGGGTGACTGGGTGTCATCCTCTCAAAAGAAAGGAATGGAATGGAACGCAGTGGAATGGAATGGAACAGAGTGGACATTAGTGGAGTGGAATGTGGAGGAATGGAATGAAATGGAACGTAATGGTATGAAATGGAGTGGTGTGGGGTGGAATGGATTATAGTGGAATGGGGTGGAAAGGAATGGGATGGAGTGGAATGAAGTGGAGTGCAGTGGAGTGGAACGGAGTTGAATGGCATAGAATTGAGTGGACAGTAGTGGAATGTTTTGGAATGCAATGGAATCCCTTGTAATAGAATGGAATACAATGGAAAGTTGACATGGAGTGTGAGCTGAGATTGTGCCACTGCACTCCAGACTGGGTGACACGTTATATCCTGTGGATAGAAAGGAATGGAATGCAATAGAGTGAAATGGAATGGAGTGGAATGGAATTGAATGGAATGGAGTGGAGTGGAGTGGAGTCGAATGGAGACGAATGGAATGGGACGGAGTGGAATGGAACGGAGTGGAGTGGAGTATCGTGGAGTGAAATAGAATGGAATGCACTGGGTTGGAATGGAATGCAATGGACTGCTGAAAGGAAATGTGAGCTGTTATTGTTCCACTGCACTCCAGCCTTTGTGACGGAATGAAATCCTGTGGAAAAAAAGGAATGGAATGGAATGGAATGGAATGGAATGGAATGGAATGGAATGGAGTGGAGTGGAGTGTTGTGGAGAGAAGTGTAGTGGAGTGGAGTGAAATGGAGTGGAGTGTCGTGGAGGAGAGTGGAATGGAGTGGAATGGAATGGAGAGGAAAGGAACGGAGTGGAGTGGAATGGAACGGAGTGGAGTGGAATGGAATCCAATGGAATGAAATGGAATTGAATCGAATGGAATGAAGAAATATGTGCAGTGATTTGGCCACTGCGCTGGAGCCTGTGTGAGAGAGGGAGATCCTGTCGATAAAACAGTGTGGAATGGAAGGGATTGGAATGGAATGGAATGGAACGTATTGGAGTGGAGTGGAGTGGAATTGAGTGGAGTGGAGTGCACTGGAATGGAATGGAATGCAATGGAATGTAATGGAATGATGAAATGATATGTGAGCTGAGATTGTGCCACTGCACTCCACGCTGGGTGACAGAGTGAGATACTCTTGAAAGAAAGAAATGGAATGGAAAGAATTTTTAATTGGGTGGATTCGAGTGGACTGAAGTAGAGTGCAGTGGAATAGAGAGGAATGGAATGGAATCGGATGTAAAGGAATGGAATGATGTGGAGTGGAGTGGTGAGGAGTGTAGTGCTGTGGAATGGAGCAGAAAGTAACGGGATGGTGTGGAGTGGAGTGCAGTGCAGTGGAGTGGAGAGGAGTGCAATGGCGTGGAATGGAATCGGATGTAAAGGAACGTACTGGAGTGGAGCGGAGTGGAAAGGAGTGGAATGGAATGGAATTGAATGTAATGGAAAGCAAAGGAATGGAATGGGATGCAATGGAATTTAATGCAATAGAATGCAGTTCAATAGAGAGTTAACATGTAATGTGAGCTGAGATTGTGCCTAAGCTCTCCAGGCTGTTTGACACAGTGATATCGTGTCGAAAAATGGAATGGAATGCAGTGGTGTGAAATGGAATGGAATGTAGTGGACAGGAGTAGAATGGAGTGGAGTGAAGAGGAACAGAGTGGAATGGAATGGGATGCAGTGGAATGGAATGCAGTGGAGTGGAGTGAAATAGAAAGAAATGGAATGGGATGGAATGGAATGCAATGGAATGGAGAAGAGAAATGTGAGCTGAGATTGTGTGACTACACTCCAGCCTTAGTGACCGAGAGAGATTCTGTGGAAGGAAAGAACTGATTTCAAAGGAGTGGAATGGAAGGGAATGTAGTACCGTGGAGTAGAGTGGAATGGAGTGAAACAGAATAGAATGGAGTGGAAGGCAATGGAATGGAATGGAATGGAGTGGAGTGGAATAGAGAGGAGTGCACTGCAATGGAGTGGAGTGGAGTGGAAGGGAGTGGAATGCAATGGAATGTAGTGGAGTGCAGTGGAGTGGAATGGAATGGAGTGGACAGGAGTGGAAGGAGTAGAGTGGACTGGAATGGAATAGAATGGAACAGAATGCAGTGGAGTGGAGGGGAGTGGAGGTGAGTGGAGTGGCATGGAGTGGAATGGAATGGAATGGAGTGAAATGGAATCCAATGGATTGGAATGGAGTGGAGTGGAGTGGAGTGGAATGGAGAGGAGTCGAATGGAATGGAAGGGAATGCAACGGAACGCAGTGGTGTGGATTGGAATGCAGTGAAATGGAGTACTATGGAATCTAAAGGAGTGGAGTGGAGTCTAGAGGAGTGGAATGGAATGGAACAAAATGGAATGGAATGGCACGGAATGGAGTGGAGTAGAGTGGAGTGGGAAGGAAGGGAGATGAGTGGAATGGAGAGGAATGGAATGCAGTGGAGTGGATTGGATTGGAATGAACTGGAATGGAGAGGAATGGAATGAAGTGGAACGGAATGGACTGCAATGGAATTGAATGGAGTGAAGTGGAAAGTAGTGGAGTGGAGTGGAATGGAGTGGAAATGAATGGAATGGAGTGGAATGGAAGGGAATGGAGACAAGTGGATAGGAATTGACTGAAGCAGATTGGAGTGGAGTGGAGTGGAGTGGCATGGAATGGAATGAAGTGGATGGGAATGCAATGGAGTGGAATGAAATGGAATAAAATGGAATGGAGTGGAATGGAGAGGAATGGAGTGGAGTGGAGTGGAATGGAGGGGAGTAAGAGGAAGAGAATGGAATGGAATCGAAAGGAGGGAAGTGCAATTGTGTGGAGTGGAGTGGAGATGAAAGAAGTGGAGTGATGTGGAGTCGAGAGGAAATTAATGGAATGGAATGGAATGGAGTTAAGTGGAGTGGAATGGAGTGGAAGGTAATGGAGTGGAATGAAAAGGAGTGGATTGGAATGGAGTGGAATGGAATGGAGTGGAACGGAGTGGAGTAGAATGGAGTGGGTTGCAGAGGAGTGGAATGGAGTGGAATGGAAGGGAACGGAAAGGAATGTAGTGGAAAGGAATGGAATGGAGTGGATTGAAATTGAATGGAAAGGATTGGAGTGCAGTGGACTGGAGGGGAGTGGAATAAAATGGAGTATAGTGCAGTGGAATGGAGTGGACTGGAGTGGAGATGAGTGGAGTGGACTGGAATGGAATGGAGTGGAGTGGAATGGTGTGGAGTGGGGTGGAAAGGAATGGAACAGAATGGAATGGAGAGGAATGGAGTGGCATGTAGTGGAGTGGAGTGAAGTGGAAAGGAATGGCATGGAATGGAGTAGAGTGGAATGGAGGGGTATGGAATGGAATGGAATGGAATTGAGTGGAATGGAGTGGAATGGAGTGGAGTGGAGAGGAATGGAATGGAGTGGAAAGGTCTGAAAGGAGTGGAATGGAGTGGAGTGGAATGCAATGGAGTAGATTGGAATGAAGTGGAAAGGAATAGAATGGAGAGAAGTAGAGTAGAATGGAGTGGATTGGAATGGAGGGGAGCAGAGTGGAGTTAACAGCGGTGGATTGGAATACAGTGGATGGGGTAGAGTGGAAGGGAGTGGAATTATATGGAATGGAATGGATTGGAGTGGAGTGGAAGGGAGTGGAGTGGAGTTGAAAGTAGAGGAATTGAAAGAAGTGGAAAGGAGTGGAGTAGAGTGGATTAGAGTGGATTGGAATGGAATGGAGTGGAGTGGAATGGTGTGGAAACGAATGGAAGGGAGGGGAGTGGAATGGAACGAAATGGAATGGAATGTAGTGGAATGGAGAGGAGTGGAGTGGACTGGAGTGGAATGTAATCGAATGGAGTGTACTGGAGTGGAATGTATTTGAGAGGCGGGTAATGGAGAGGAATTGAGTGGAGTGGAGTGGAGTGAAATACATCGGAATGGCACGGAATTGAATGGAATGGAGGGGAGTGGAATGCAGTGGAGTGGAGTCGATTGGAGTGGTGAGGAATAGAACGGAGTGGCATGGAATGGAGCACAGTGGAATGCAATGGAGTGGAGTGGATTGGAAAGGGGTGGAGTGGAGTGACGATGGGTGAAGTGGAATGTAATGGAGTGGAGTGCAGAGGAGTCTCATGGAATGGAATGGAATGGAACGCAATGGAAGCTGAGATTGTACCACTGCGCTCCAGGATGGGTGACACAGTGTGATACTCTCAAAAGAAAGGAATGGAATGGAATGCAGTGGAATGAAATGGAATGCAATGGGGTGCATTGGAGTGGAGTGGAGTGAAGTGAAGTGGATTGGAGTGGAATGGAGAGGAATGGAACGGAATGGAATGGAATGAAGTAGACTGGAGTGGGGTGGAGTTGAGTGCAATGGAATGGAGCGAAATGGAATCAGATGCAGAGAAATGGAGTAGAGAGGAGTGCAGTAGAGTGGAAAGGAGTGCAATGGAGTGGAATGGAATCGGAAGTAACGGAAAGTAGTGGAGTGGATGGAACGGAAAGGAAAGGAGTGGAGCGGAGTGGAATGGAACGGAGCAGGAGGTGGGTTGGGGCCACTGCACTCCAGGCTGGCTGGCTGACTGAGGTATTCTCGCAATAAAGGAATGGAATGGAATGCCGTAGAGTGGAATGGAACGGAGTGGAGTGGAGTGGAATGGAGTGAGTTGGAGCAGAGTGGAATGAAGAATGCAATGGGATGGAAGGGAATTGAATGAAATGCAGTGGAGTGCAGTGGAGTGCATTGCAGTGGAATGGAGCAGAATGGAATGGAAAGGAGTGGAATGGACAGGAGTGGAGTGCACTGGAGAGGAGAGGATAGGAATGCAGTGGAATGGAATTGGATGTAATGGAACGTAGAGGAGTGGAGTGGAATGGAGTTGGCCAGAGTGGAATGGAATGGAATGCAATGGAAAGGAATGGAGTGGAATAGAATGGAATGGAATGGAATGGAATGGAATGGAGTGGGATGACTTGTAGTGGGGTGGAGTGAAATGGAGTATAATGGAATGGAGTGGAGTGGAGTGGAATGTGATAGAATGGAGAGGAGGGGAATGGAGCAGAATGGAATGGAGTGCAGCGGAATGGAGTGGAGTGGAATGGAATCAAATGGAGTGGAATGGAACAGAGT
The DNA here is from genome assembly GCF_028885655.2 of Pongo abelii. Taxonomy (NCBI): domain Eukaryota; kingdom Metazoa; phylum Chordata; class Mammalia; order Primates; family Hominidae; genus Pongo; species Pongo abelii. The sequence goes on along the minus strand of NC_072009.2, from coordinate 26,840,977 downwards.
GGAATGGAATGGAGTGCAATAGACTAGAATTGAGTGTAGTGTAGTGGAATTTAGTGGAATGGACTGGAATGGAGTGGAATGGAATGGAATTGAGGGGAATGGAATGGAATGGAAAGGAATGGAAAGCAATGGAAAGGAATAGAATTGAATGCAACGGAATTAAAAGAATGCAATGGAATGCAATGGAATAGAATGCAATGGAATGTATAGTTGACATGTAATATGAGCTGAGATTGTGACACTGCACTCCAGCCAGGGTGACATGGTGATATCCTGTCGTAAGAAGTGAATGGAATGCAATGGAGTGAAATGGAATGGAATGAAATGGAATGGAGCGGAGTGGAAGGGAATGGAGTGGAATGAAATAGAATGCAGTGGACTGTAATGGCATGGAGTGGAAAGAAGTAGAGTGGAATGGAGTGGAATGGAATGGACTGGCATAGAATGGAGTGGAATTGAATGCAATGGAGTGGATTGGAAAGGAATGCAAAGGAGTAGAGTGGAGTAGAGTGGTGTGGAGTGGAGTGGAATGGAGCTGAATGTACTTCAATGGAGTACAATGGAATGGAACGGAGTGGAATGGAATGGAATGATATGAGGTGGATTGGAGTGGAATGTAGTGGAGTGGAATGGAATGGAATAGAATGGAATGGAGTAGAGTGTAATGGAATGCAGTGGCGATAAGTGGAGTGGAATGGAATGCATTGGAGTAGAGTGGAGTGGAATGGAATGGAATGGAGTGGAGTGGAGGGGAGTGGAGTGGAATGGAATTGAGTGAAGTGGAGTGCAGTTGAATGGAATATCGTGGTGTGGAGTGGAGTGGAAGTGAATGGAGTGAATAGGAGTGGAATGGAGTGGAAGGTAACGGAGTGGAATGGAGTCGAATGGAGTGTAATGGAGTAGAGTGGATTAGAGTGGAATGGTGTCGAACGGACTGGAATGGAATGGAATGAAGTGGAATGGAATTGAATCAAATGGAATGGAGTGGAGTGGAATGGAGTGGAGTGGAGTGGAGTGGAATGAAATGAAATGGAAGGGAGTGGAGAGAAACGCAGTTGATTGGAGTGGAGTGGAGTGGAAAGGAATGGAAAAGAGTGGGATGGAGACGTATGGATTGGAGTGGAATGGAGTGGAATGGAATGAAGTGGAAAGGAGTGGAACGGAGTGAAATTGAATTTAGTGGACTGGAGTGGAATGGAGTTAAATGGAATGGAATGGAATGGAGTGGAATGGAATGGAATGGAGTGGAGTGGAATGGAATAGAATGGCATGGAATGGAATAGAATGGGATGGAGTGGAGTGGAGAGGAGTGGAATGGATTGGAGTGAAGTGGAGTGGAATGGAATTGAGTGGAGCGGAGAGGAAAGGAATGGAATGGAGTGGAGTGGAATGGCATGGAATAGAGTGGAATGGAATGCATAGTATTGGAGTGGAGTGGAGTGGATTGGAGTGTAGTGGAAGGGAATGGAGTGCAGTGTAATGGACTGGAATGGAGCAGAGCAGAATGGAGTGGACTGGACTGGAGTGGAATGGAATGGGATGGCATGGAATGGGAGCTGAGATTTTACCAATGTGCTCTAGGCAGGGTGACTGGGTGTCATCCTCTCAAAAGAAAGGAATGGAATGGAACGCAGTGGAATGGAATGGAACAGAGTGGACATTAGTGGAGTGGAATGTGGAGGAATGGAATGAAATGGAACGTAATGGTATGAAATGGAGTGGTGTGGGGTGGAATGGATTATAGTGGAATGGGGTGGAAAGGAATGGGATGGAGTGGAATGAAGTGGAGTGCAGTGGAGTGGAACGGAGTTGAATGGCATAGAATTGAGTGGACAGTAGTGGAATGTTTTGGAATGCAATGGAATCCCTTGTAATAGAATGGAATACAATGGAAAGTTGACATGGAGTGTGAGCTGAGATTGTGCCACTGCACTCCAGACTGGGTGACACGTTATATCCTGTGGATAGAAAGGAATGGAATGCAATAGAGTGAAATGGAATGGAGTGGAATGGAATTGAATGGAATGGAGTGGAGTGGAGTGGAGTCGAATGGAGACGAATGGAATGGGACGGAGTGGAATGGAACGGAGTGGAGTGGAGTATCGTGGAGTGAAATAGAATGGAATGCACTGGGTTGGAATGGAATGCAATGGACTGCTGAAAGGAAATGTGAGCTGTTATTGTTCCACTGCACTCCAGCCTTTGTGACGGAATGAAATCCTGTGGAAAAAAAGGAATGGAATGGAATGGAATGGAATGGAATGGAATGGAATGGAATGGAGTGGAGTGGAGTGTTGTGGAGAGAAGTGTAGTGGAGTGGAGTGAAATGGAGTGGAGTGTCGTGGAGGAGAGTGGAATGGAGTGGAATGGAATGGAGAGGAAAGGAACGGAGTGGAGTGGAATGGAACGGAGTGGAGTGGAATGGAATCCAATGGAATGAAATGGAATTGAATCGAATGGAATGAAGAAATATGTGCAGTGATTTGGCCACTGCGCTGGAGCCTGTGTGAGAGAGGGAGATCCTGTCGATAAAACAGTGTGGAATGGAAGGGATTGGAATGGAATGGAATGGAACGTATTGGAGTGGAGTGGAGTGGAATTGAGTGGAGTGGAGTGCACTGGAATGGAATGGAATGCAATGGAATGTAATGGAATGATGAAATGATATGTGAGCTGAGATTGTGCCACTGCACTCCACGCTGGGTGACAGAGTGAGATACTCTTGAAAGAAAGAAATGGAATGGAAAGAATTTTTAATTGGGTGGATTCGAGTGGACTGAAGTAGAGTGCAGTGGAATAGAGAGGAATGGAATGGAATCGGATGTAAAGGAATGGAATGATGTGGAGTGGAGTGGTGAGGAGTGTAGTGCTGTGGAATGGAGCAGAAAGTAACGGGATGGTGTGGAGTGGAGTGCAGTGCAGTGGAGTGGAGAGGAGTGCAATGGCGTGGAATGGAATCGGATGTAAAGGAACGTACTGGAGTGGAGCGGAGTGGAAAGGAGTGGAATGGAATGGAATTGAATGTAATGGAAAGCAAAGGAATGGAATGGGATGCAATGGAATTTAATGCAATAGAATGCAGTTCAATAGAGAGTTAACATGTAATGTGAGCTGAGATTGTGCCTAAGCTCTCCAGGCTGTTTGACACAGTGATATCGTGTCGAAAAATGGAATGGAATGCAGTGGTGTGAAATGGAATGGAATGTAGTGGACAGGAGTAGAATGGAGTGGAGTGAAGAGGAACAGAGTGGAATGGAATGGGATGCAGTGGAATGGAATGCAGTGGAGTGGAGTGAAATAGAAAGAAATGGAATGGGATGGAATGGAATGCAATGGAATGGAGAAGAGAAATGTGAGCTGAGATTGTGTGACTACACTCCAGCCTTAGTGACCGAGAGAGATTCTGTGGAAGGAAAGAACTGATTTCAAAGGAGTGGAATGGAAGGGAATGTAGTACCGTGGAGTAGAGTGGAATGGAGTGAAACAGAATAGAATGGAGTGGAAGGCAATGGAATGGAATGGAATGGAGTGGAGTGGAATAGAGAGGAGTGCACTGCAATGGAGTGGAGTGGAGTGGAAGGGAGTGGAATGCAATGGAATGTAGTGGAGTGCAGTGGAGTGGAATGGAATGGAGTGGACAGGAGTGGAAGGAGTAGAGTGGACTGGAATGGAATAGAATGGAACAGAATGCAGTGGAGTGGAGGGGAGTGGAGGTGAGTGGAGTGGCATGGAGTGGAATGGAATGGAATGGAGTGAAATGGAATCCAATGGATTGGAATGGAGTGGAGTGGAGTGGAGTGGAATGGAGAGGAGTCGAATGGAATGGAAGGGAATGCAACGGAACGCAGTGGTGTGGATTGGAATGCAGTGAAATGGAGTACTATGGAATCTAAAGGAGTGGAGTGGAGTCTAGAGGAGTGGAATGGAATGGAACAAAATGGAATGGAATGGCACGGAATGGAGTGGAGTAGAGTGGAGTGGGAAGGAAGGGAGATGAGTGGAATGGAGAGGAATGGAATGCAGTGGAGTGGATTGGATTGGAATGAACTGGAATGGAGAGGAATGGAATGAAGTGGAACGGAATGGACTGCAATGGAATTGAATGGAGTGAAGTGGAAAGTAGTGGAGTGGAGTGGAATGGAGTGGAAATGAATGGAATGGAGTGGAATGGAAGGGAATGGAGACAAGTGGATAGGAATTGACTGAAGCAGATTGGAGTGGAGTGGAGTGGAGTGGCATGGAATGGAATGAAGTGGATGGGAATGCAATGGAGTGGAATGAAATGGAATAAAATGGAATGGAGTGGAATGGAGAGGAATGGAGTGGAGTGGAGTGGAATGGAGGGGAGTAAGAGGAAGAGAATGGAATGGAATCGAAAGGAGGGAAGTGCAATTGTGTGGAGTGGAGTGGAGATGAAAGAAGTGGAGTGATGTGGAGTCGAGAGGAAATTAATGGAATGGAATGGAATGGAGTTAAGTGGAGTGGAATGGAGTGGAAGGTAATGGAGTGGAATGAAAAGGAGTGGATTGGAATGGAGTGGAATGGAATGGAGTGGAACGGAGTGGAGTAGAATGGAGTGGGTTGCAGAGGAGTGGAATGGAGTGGAATGGAAGGGAACGGAAAGGAATGTAGTGGAAAGGAATGGAATGGAGTGGATTGAAATTGAATGGAAAGGATTGGAGTGCAGTGGACTGGAGGGGAGTGGAATAAAATGGAGTATAGTGCAGTGGAATGGAGTGGACTGGAGTGGAGATGAGTGGAGTGGACTGGAATGGAATGGAGTGGAGTGGAATGGTGTGGAGTGGGGTGGAAAGGAATGGAACAGAATGGAATGGAGAGGAATGGAGTGGCATGTAGTGGAGTGGAGTGAAGTGGAAAGGAATGGCATGGAATGGAGTAGAGTGGAATGGAGGGGTATGGAATGGAATGGAATGGAATTGAGTGGAATGGAGTGGAATGGAGTGGAGTGGAGAGGAATGGAATGGAGTGGAAAGGTCTGAAAGGAGTGGAATGGAGTGGAGTGGAATGCAATGGAGTAGATTGGAATGAAGTGGAAAGGAATAGAATGGAGAGAAGTAGAGTAGAATGGAGTGGATTGGAATGGAGGGGAGCAGAGTGGAGTTAACAGCGGTGGATTGGAATACAGTGGATGGGGTAGAGTGGAAGGGAGTGGAATTATATGGAATGGAATGGATTGGAGTGGAGTGGAAGGGAGTGGAGTGGAGTTGAAAGTAGAGGAATCGAAAGAAGTGGAAAGGAGTGGAGTAGAGTGGATTAGAGTGGATTGGAATGGAATGGAGTGGAGTGGAATGGTGTGGAAACGAATGGAAGGGAGGGGAGTGGAATGGAACGAAATGGAATGGAATGTAGTGGAATGGAGAGGAGTGGAGTGGACTGGAGTGGAATGTAATCGAATGGAGTGTACTGGAGTGGAATGTATTTGAGAGGCGGGTAATGGAGAGGAATTGAGTGGAGTGGAGTGGAGTGAAATACATCGGAATGGCACGGAATTGAATGGAATGGAGGGGAGTGGAATGCAGTGGAGTGGAGTCGATTGGAGTGGTGAGGAATAGAACGGAGTGGCATGGAATGGAGCACAGTGGAATGCAATGGAGTGGAGTGGATTGGAAAGGGGTGGAGTGGAGTGACGATGGGTGAAGTGGAATGTAATGGAGTGGAGTGCAGAGGAGTCTCATGGAATGGAATGGAATGGAACGCAATGGAAGCTGAGATTGTACCACTGCGCTCCAGGATGGGTGACACAGTGTGATACTCTCAAAAGAAAGGAATGGAATGGAATGCAGTGGAATGAAATGGAATGCAATGGGGTGCATTGGAGTGGAGTGGAGTGAAGTGAAGTGGATTGGAGTGGAATGGAGAGGAATGGAACGGAATGGAATGGAATGAAGTAGACTGGAGTGGGGTGGAGTTGAGTGCAATGGAATGGAGCGAAATGGAATCAGATGCAGAGAAATGGAGTAGAGAGGAGTGCAGTAGAGTGGAAAGGAGTGCAATGGAGTGGAATGGAATCGGAAGTAACGGAAAGTAGTGGAGTGGATGGAACGGAAAGGAAAGGAGTGGAGCGGAGTGGAATGGAACGGAGCGGGAGGTGGGTTGGGGCCACTGCACTCCAGGCTGGCTGGCTGACTGAGGTATTCTCGCAATAAAGGAATGGAATGGAATGCCGTAGAGTGGAATGGAACGGAGTGGAGTGGAGTGGAATGGAGTGAGTTGGAGCAGAGTGGAATGAAGAATGCAATGGGATGGAAGGGAATTGAATGAAATGCAGTGGAGTGCAGTGGAGTGCATTGCAGTGGAATGGAGCAGAATGGAATGGAAAGGAGTGGAATGGACAGGAGTGGAGTGCACTGGAGAGGAGAGGATAGGAATGCAGTGGAATGGAATTGGATGTAATGGAACGTAGAGGAGTGGAGTGGAATGGAGTTGGCCAGAGTGGAATGGAATGGAATGCAATGGAAAGGAATGGAGTGGAATAGAATGGAATGGAATGGAATGGAATGGAATGGAGTGGGATGACTTGTAGTGGGGTGGAGTGAAATGGAGTATAATGGAATGGAGTGGAGTGGAGTGGAATGTGATAGAATGGAGAGGAGGGGAATGGAGCAGAATGGAATGGAGTGCAGCGGAATGGAGTGGAGTGGAATGGAATCAAATGGAGTGGAATGGAACAGAGTGGAATGGAATGGAGTGCAATAGACTAGAATTGAGTGTAGTGTAGTGGAATTTAGTGGAATGGACTGGAATGGAGTGGAATGGAATGGAATTGAGGGGAATGGAATGGAATGGAAAGGAATGGAAAGCAATGGAAAGGAATAGAATTGAATGCAACGGAATTAAAAGAATGCAATGGAATGCAATGGAATAGAATGCAATGGAATGTATAGTTGACATGTAATATGAGCTGAGATTGTGACACTGCACTCCAGCCAGGGTGACATGGTGATATCCTGTCGTAAGAAGTGAATGGAATGCAATGGAGTGAAATGGAATGGAATGAAATGGAATGGAGCGGAGTGGAAGGGAATGGAGTGGAATGAAATAGAATGCAGTGGACTGTAATGGCATGGAGTGGAAAGAAGTAGAGTGGAATGGAGTGGAATGGAATGGACTGGCATAGAATGGAGTGGAATTGAATGCAATGGAGTGGATTGGAAAGGAATGCAAAGGAGTAGAGTGGAGTAGAGTGGTGTGGAGTGGAGTGGAATGGAGCTGAATGTACTTCAATGGAGTACAATGGAATGGAACGGAGTGGAATGGAATGGAATGATATGAGGTGGATTGGAGTGGAATGTAGTGGAGTGGAATGGAATGGAATAGAATGGAATGGAGTAGAGTGTAATGGAATGCAGTGGCGATAAGTGGAGTGGAATGGAATGCATTGGAGTAGAGTGGAGTGGAATGGAATGGAATGGAGTGGAGTGGAGGGGAGTGGAGTGGAATGGAATTGAGTGAAGTGGAGTGCAGTTGAATGGAATATCGTGGTGTGGAGTGGAGTGGAAGTGAATGGAGTGAATAGGAGTGGAATGGAGTGGAAGGTAACGGAGTGGAATGGAGTCGAATGGAGTGGAATGGAGTAGAGTGGATTAGAGTGGAATGGTGTCGAACGGACTGGAATGGAATGGAATGGAGTGGAATGGAATTGAATCAAATGGAATGGAGTGGAGTGGAGTGGAGTGGAATGAAATGAAATGGAAGGGAGTGGAGAGAAACGCAGTTGATTGGAGTGGAGTGGAGTGGAAAGGAATGGAAAGGAGTGGGATGGAGACGTATGGATTGGAGTGGAATGGAGTGGAATGGAATGAAGTGGAAAGGAGTGGAACGGAGTGAAATTGAATTTAGTGGACTGGAGTGGAATGGAGTTAAATGGAATGGAATGGAATGGAGTGGAATGGAATGGAATGGAGTGGAGTGGAATGGAATAGAATGGCATGGAATGGAATAGAATGGGATGGAGTGGAGTGGAGAGGAGTGGAATGGATTGGAGTGAAGTGGAGTGGAATGGAATTGAGTGGAGCGGAGAGGAAAGGAATGGAATGGAGTGGAGTGGAATGGCATGGAATGGAGTGGAATGGAATGGATAGTAGTGGAGTGGAGTGGAGTGGATTGGAGTGTAGTGGAAGGGAATGGAGTGCAGTGTAATGGACTGGAATGGAGCAGAGCAGAATGGAGTGGACGGGACTGGAGTGGAATGGAATGGGATGGCATGGAATGGGAGCTGAGATTTTACCAATGTGCTCTAGGCAGGGTGACTGGGTGTCATACTCTCAAAAGAAAGGAATGGAATGGAACGCAGTGGAATGGAATGGAACAGAGTGGACATTAGTGGAGTGGAATGTGGAGGAATGGAATGAAATGGAACGTAATGGCATGAAATGGAGTGGTGTGGGGTGGAATGGATTATAGTGGAATGGGGTGGAAAGGAATGGGATGGAGTGGAATGAAGTGGAGTGCAGTGGAGTGGAACGGAGTTGAATGGCATAGAATTGAGTGGACAGTAGTGGAATGTTTTGGAATGCAATGGAATCCATTGTAATAGAATGGAATACAACGGAAAGTTGACATGGAGTGTGAGCTGAGATTGTGCCACTGCACTCCAGACTGGGTGACACGTTATATCCTGTGGATAGAAAGGAATGGAATGCAATAGAGTGAAATGGAATGGAGTGGAATGGAATTGAATGGAATGGAGTGGAGTGGAGTGGAGTCGAATGGAGACGAATGGAATGGGACGGAGTGGAATGGAACGGAGTGGAGTGGAGTATCGTGGAGTGAAATAGAATGGAATGCACTGGGTTGGAATGGAATGCAATGGACTGCTGAAAGGAAATGTGAGCTGTTATTGTTCCACTGCACTCCAGCCTTTGTGACGGAATGAAATCCTGTGGAAAAAAAGGAATGGAATGGAATGGAATGGAATGGAATGGAATGGAATGGAATGGAATGGAGTGGAGTGGAGTGGTGTGGAGAGGAGTGTAGTGGAGTGGAGTGAAATGGAGTGGAGTGTCGTGGAGGAGAGTGGAATGGAGTGGAATGGAATGGAGAGGAAAGGAACGGAGTGGAGTGGAATGGAACGGAGTGGAGTGGAATGGAATCCAATGGAATGAAATGGAATTGAATCGAATGGAATGAAGAAATATGTGCAGTGATTTGGCCACTGCGCTGGAGCCTGTGTGAGAGAGGGAGATCCTGTCGATAAAACAGTGTGGAATGGAAGGGATTGGAATGGAATGGAATGGAACGTATTGGAGTGGAGTGGAGTGGAATTGAGTGGAGTGGAGTGCACTGGAATGGAATGGAATGCAATGGAATGTAATGGAATGATGAAATGATATGTGAGCTGAGATTGTGCCACTGCACTCCACGCTGGGTGACAGAGTGAGATACTCTTGAAAGAAAGAAATGGAATGGAAAGAATTTTTAATTGGGTGGATTCGAGTGGACTGAAGTAGAGTGCAGTGGAATAGAGAGGAATGGAATGGAATGGAATCGGATGTAAAGGAATGGAATGATGTGGAGTGGAGTGGTGAGGAGTGTAGTGCTGTGGAATGGAGCAGAAAGTAACGGGATGGTGTGGAGTGGAGTGCAGTGCAGTGGAGTGGAGAGGATTGCAATGGCGTGGAATGGAATCGGATGTAAAGGAACGTACTGGAGTGGAGCGGAGTGGAAAGGAGTGGAATGGAATGGAATTGAATGTAATGGAAAGCAAAGGAATGGAATGGGATGCAATGGAATTTAATGCAATAGAATGCAGTTCAATAGAGAGTTGACATGTAATGTGAGCTGAGATTGTGCCTAAGCTCTCCAGGCTGTTTGACACAGTGATATCGTGTGGAAAGAATGGAATGGAATGCAGTGGTGTGAAATGGAATGGAATGTAGTGGACAGGAGTAGAATGGAGTGGAGTGAAGAGGAACAGAGTGGAATGGAATGGGATGCAGTGGAATGGAATGCAGTGGAGTGGAGTGAAATAGAAAGAAATGGAATGGGATGGAATGGAATGCAATGGAATGGAGAAGAGAAATGTGAGCTGAGATTGTGTGACTACACTCCAGCCTTAGTGACCGAGAGAGATTCTGTGGAAGGAAAGAACTGATTTCAAAGGAGTGGAATGGAAGGGAATGTAGTACAGTGGAGTAGAGTGGAATGGAGTGAAACAGAATAGAATGGAGTGGAAGGCAATGGAATGGAATGGAATGGAGTGGAGTGGAATAGAGAGGAGTGCACTGCAATGGAGTGGAGTGGAGTGGAAGGGAGTGGAATGCAATGGAATGTAGTGGAGTGCAGTGGAGTGGAATGGAATGGAGTGGACAGGAGTGGAAGGAGTAGAGTGGACTGGAATGGAATAGAATGGAACAGAATGCAGTGGAGTGGAGGGGAGTGGAGGTGAGTGGAGTGGCATGGAGTGGAATGGAATGGAATGGAGTGAAATGGAATCCAATGGATTGGAATGGAGTGGAGTGGAGTGGAGTGGAATGGAGAGGAGTGGAATGGAATGGAAGGGAATGCAACGGAACGCAGTGGTGTGGATTGGAATGCAGTGAAATGGAGTACTATGGAATCTAAAGGAGTGGAGTGGAGTCTAGTGGAGTGGAATGGAATGGAACAAAATGGAATGGAATGGCACGGAATGGAGTGGAGTAGAGTGGAGTGGGAAGGAAGGGAGATGAGTGGAATGGAGAGGAATGGAATGCAGTGGAGTGGATTGGATTGGAATGAACTGGAATGGAGAGGAATGGAATGAATTGGAACGGAATGGACTGCAATGGAATTGAATGGAGTGAAGTGGAAAGTAGTGGAGTGGAGTGGAATGGAGTGGAAATGAATGGAATGGAGTGGAATGGAAGGGAATGGAGACAAGTGGATAGGAATTGACTGAAGCAGATTGGAGTGGAGTGGAGTGGAGTGGCATGGAATGGAATGAAGTGGATGGGAATGCAATGGAGTGGAATGAAATGGAATAAAATGGAATGGAGTGGAATGGAGAGGAATGGAGTGGAGTGGAGTGGAATGGAGGGGAGTAAGAGGAAGAGAATGGAATGGAATCGAAAGGAGGGAAGTGCAATTGTGTGGAGTGGAGTGGAGATGAAAGGAGTGGAGTGATGTGGAGTCGAGAGGAAAGGAATGGAATGGAATGGAATGGAGTTAAGTGGAGTGGAATGGAGTGGAAGGTAATGGAGTGGAATGAAAAGGAGTGGATTGGAATGGAGTGGAAAGGAATGGAGTGGAACGGAGTGGAGTAGAATGGAGTGGGTTGCAGAGGAGTGGAATGGAGTGGAATGGAAGGGAACGGAAAGGAATGTAGTGGAAAGGAATCGAATGGAGTGGATTGAAATTGAATGGAAAGGATTGGAGTGCAGTGGACTGGAGGGGAGTGGAATAAAATGGAGTATAGTGCAGTGGAATGGAGTGGACTGGAGTGGAGATGAGTGGAGTGGACTGGAATGGAATGGAGTGGAGTGGAATGGTGTGGAGTGGGGTGGAAAGTAATGGAACAGAATGGAATGGAGAGGAATGGAGTGGCATGTAGTGGAGTGGAGTGAAGTGGAAAGGAATGGCATGGAATGGAGTAGAGTGGAATGGAGGGGTATGGAATGGAATGGAATGGAATGGAGTGGAATGGAGTGGAATGGAGTGGAGTGGAGAGGAATGGAATGGAGTGGAAAGGTCTGAAAGGAGTGGAATGGAGTGGAGTGGAATGCAATGGAGTAGATTGGAATGAAGTGGAAAGGAATAGAATGGAGAGAAGTAGAGTAGAATGGAGTGGATTGGAATGGAGGGGAGCAGAGTGGAGTTAACAGCGGTGGATTGGAATACAGTGGATGGGGTAGAGTGGAAGGGAGTGGAATTATATGGAATGGAATGGATTGGAGTGGAGTGGAAGGGAGTGGAGTGGAGTTGAAAGTAGAGGAATCGAAAGAAGTGGAAAGGAGTGGAGTAGAGTGGATTAGAGTGGATTGGAATGGAATGGAATGGAGTGGAATGGTGTGGAAACGAATGGAAGGGAGGGGAGTGGAATGGAACGAAATGGAATGGAATGTAGTGGAATGGAGAGGAGTGGAGTGGACTGGAGTGGAATGTAATCGAATGGAGTGTACTGGAGTGGAATGTATTTGAGAGGCGGGTAATGGAGACGAATTGAGTGGAGTGGAGTGGAGTGAAATACATCGGAATGGCACGGAATTGAATGGAATGGAGGGGAGTGGAATGCAGTGGAGTGGAGTCGATTGGAGTGGTGAGGAATAGAACGGAGTGGCATGGAATGGAGCACAGTGGAATGCAATGGAGTGGAGTGGATTGGAAAGGGGTGGAGTGGAGTGACGATGGGTGAAGTGGAATGTAATGGAGTGGAGTGCAGAGGAGTCTCATGGAATGGAATGGAATGGAATGCAATGGAAGCTGAGATTGTACCACTGCGCTCCAGGATGGGTGACACAGTGTGATACTCTCAAAAGAAAGGAATGGAATGGAATGCAGTGGAATGGAATGGAATGCAATGGGGTGCATTGGAGTGGAGTGGAGTGAAGTGAAGTGGATTGGAGTGGAATGGAGAGGAATGGAACGGAATGGAATGGAATGAAGTAGACTGGAGTGGGGTGGAGTTGAGTGCAATGGAATGGAGCGAAATGGAATCAGATGCAGAGAAATGGAGTAGAGAGGAGTTCAGTAGAGTGGAAAGGAGTGCAATGGAGTGGAATGGAATCGGAAGTAACGGAAAGTAGTGGAGTGGATGGAACGGAAAGGAAAGGAGTGGAGCGGAGTGGAATGGAACGGAGCGGGAGGTGGGTTGGGGCCACTGCACTCCAGGCTGGCTGGCTGACTGAGGTATTCTCGCAATAAAGGAATGGAATGGAATGCCGTAGAGTGGAATGGAACGGAGTGGAGTGGAGTGGAATGGAGTGAGTTGGAGCAGAGTGGAATGAAGAATGCAATGGGATGGAAGGGAATTGAATGAAATGCAGTGGAGTGCAGTGGAGTGCATTGCAGTGGAATGGAGCAGAATGGAATGGAAAGGAGTGGAATGGACAGAAGTGGAGTGCACTGGAGAGGAGAGGATAGGAATGCAGTGGAATGGAATTGGATGTAATGGAACGTAGAGGAGTGGAGTGGAATGGAGTGGGCCAGAGTGGAATGGAATGGAATGCAATGGAAAGGAATGGAGTGGAATAGAATGGAATGGAATGGAATGGAATGGAATGGAGTGGGATGACTTGTAGTGGGGTGGAGTGAAATGGAGTATAATGGAATGGAGTGGAGTGGAGTGGAATGTGATAGAATGGAGAGGAGGGGAATGGAGCAGAATGGAATGGAGTGCAGCGGAATGGAGTGGAGTGGAATGGAATCAAATGGAGTGGAATGGAACAGAGTGGAATGGAATGGAGTGCAATAGACTAGAATTGAGTGTAGTGTAGTGGAATTTAGTGGAATGGACTGGAATGGAGTGGAATGGAATGGAATTGAGGGGAATGGAATGGAATGGAAAGGAATGGAAAGCAATGGAAAGGAATAGAATTGAATGCAACGGAATTAAAAGAATGCAATGGAATGCAATGGAATAGAATGCAATGGAATGTATAGTTGACATGTAATATGAGCTGAGATTGTGACACTGCACTCCAGCCAGGGTGACATGGTGATATCCTGTCGTAAGAAGTGAATGGAATGCAATGGAGTGAAATGGAATGGAATGAAATGGAATGGAGCGGAGTGGAAGGGAATGGAGTGGAATGAAATAGAATGCAGTGGACTGTAATGGCATGGAGTGGAAAGAAGTAGAGTGGAATGGAGTGGAATGGAATGGACTGGCATAGAATGGAGTGGAATTGAATGCAATGGAGTGGATTGGAAAGGAATGCAAAGGAGTACAGTGGAGTAGAGTGGTGTGGAGTGGAGTGGAATGGAGCTGAATGTACTTCAATGGAGTACAATGGAATGGAACGGAGTGGAATGGAATGGAATGATATGAGGTGGATTGGAGTGGAATGTAGTGGAGTGGAATGGAATGGAATAGAATGGAATGGAGTAGAGTGTAATGGAATGCAGTGGCGATAAGTGGAGTGGAATGGAATGCACTGGAGTAGAGTGGAGTGGAATGGAATGGAATGGAGTGGAGTGGAGGGGAGTGGAGTGGAATGGAATTGAGTGAAGTGGAGTGCAGTTGAATGGAATATCGTGGTGTGGAGTGGAGTGGAAGTGAATGGAGTGAATAGGAGTGGAATGGAGTGGAAGGTAACGGAGTGGAATGGAGTCGAATGGAGTGGAATGGAGTAGAGTGGATTAGAGTGGAATGGTGTCGAACGGACTGGAATGGAATGGAATGGAGTGGAATGGAATTGAATCAAATGGAATGGAGTGGAATGGAATGGAGTGGAGTGGAGTGGAGTGGAATGAAATGAAATGGAAGGGAGTGGAGAGAAACGCAGTTGATTGGAGTGGAGTGGAGTGGAAAGGAATGGAAAGGAGTGGGATGGAGACGTATGGATTGGAGTGGAATGGAGTGGAATGGAATGAAGTGGAAAGGAGTGGAACGGAGTGAAATTGAATTTAGTGGACTGGAGTGGAATGGAGTTAAATGGAATGGAATGGAATGGAGTGGAATGGAATGGAATGGAGTGGAGTGGAATGGAATAGAATGGCATGGAATGGAATAGAATGGGATGGAGTGGAGTGGAGAGGAGTGGAATGGATTGGAGTGAAGTGGAGTGGAATGGAATTGAGTGGAGCGGAGAGGAAAGGAATGGAATGGAGTGGAGTGGAATGGCATGGAATGGAGTGGAATGGAATGGATAGTAGTGGAGTGGAGTGGAGTGGATTGGAGTGTAGTGGAAGGGAATGGAGTGCAGTGTAATGGACTGGAATGGAGCAGAGCAGAATGGAGTGGACTGGACTGGAGTGGAATGGAATGGGATGGCATGGAATGGGAGCTGAGATTTTACCAATGTGCTCTAGGCAGGGTGACTGGGTGTCATACTCTCAAAAGAAAGGAATGGAATGGAACGCAGTGGAATGGAATGGAACAGAGTGGACATTAGTGGAGTGGAATGTGGAGGAATGGAATGAAATGGAACGTAATGGCATGAAATGGAGTGGTGTGGGGTGGAATGGATTATAGTGGAATGGGGTGGAAAGGAATGGGATGGAGTGGAATGAAGTGGAGTGCAGTGGAGTGGAACGGAGTTGAATGGGATAGAATTGAGTGGACAGTAGTGGAATGTTTTGGAATGCAATGGAATCCATTGTAATAGAATGGAATACAACGGAAAGTTGACATGGAGTGTGAGCTGAGATTGTGCCACTGCACTCCAGACTGGGTGACACGTTATATCCTGTGGATAGAAAGGAATGGAATGCAATAGAGTGAAATGGAATGGAGTGGAATGGAATTGAATGGAATGGAGTGGAGTGGAGTGGAGTCGAATGGAGACGAATGGAATGGGACGGAGTGGAATGGAACGGAGTGGAGTGGAGTATCGTGGAGTGAAATAGAATGGAATGCACTGGGTTGGAATGGAATGCAATGGACTGCTGAAAGGAAATGTGAGCTGTTATTGTTCCACTGCACTCCAGCCTTTGTGACGGAATGAAATCCTGTGGAAAAAAAGGAATGGAATGGAATGGAATGGAATGGAATGGAATGGAATGGAATGGAATGGAGTGGAGTGGAGTGGTGTGGAGAGGAGTGTAGTGGAGTGGAGTGAAATGGAGTGGAGTGTCGTGGAGGAGAGTGGAATGGAGTGGAATGGAATGGAGAGGAAAGGAACGGAGTGGAGTGGAATGGAACGGAGTGGAGTGGAATGGAATCCAATGGAATGAAATGGAATTGAATCGAATGGAATGAAGAAATATGTGCAGTGATTTGGCCACTGCGCTGGAGCCTGTGTGAGAGAGGGAGATCCTGTCGATAAAACAGTGTGGAATGGAAGGGATTGGAATGGAATGGAATGGAACGTATTGGAGTGGAGTGGAGTGGAATTGAGTGGAGTGGAGTGCACTGGAATGGAATGGAATGCAATGGAATGTAATGGAATGATGAAATGATATGTGAGCTGAGATTGTGCCACTGCACTCCACGCTGGGTGACAGAGTGAGATACTCTTGAAAGAAAGAAATGGAATGGAAAGAATTTTTAATTGGGTGGATTCGAGTGGACTGAAGTAGAGTGCAGTGGAATAGAGAGGAATGGAATGGAATGGAATCGGATGTAAAGGAATGGAATGATGTGGAGTGGAGTGGTGAGGAGTGTAGTGCTGTGGAATGGAGCAGAAAGTAACGGGATGGTGTGGAGTGGAGTGCAGTGCAGTGGAGTGGAGAGGATTGCAATGGCGTGGAATGGAATCGGATGTAAAGGAACGTACTGGAGTGGAGCGGAGTGGAAAGGAGTGGAATGGAATGGAATTGAATGTAATGGAAAGCAAAGGAATGGAATGGGATGCAATGGAATTTAATGCAATAGAATGCAGTTCAATTGAGAGTTAACATGTAATGTGAGCTGAGATTGTGCCTAAGCTCTCCAGGCTGTTTGACACAGTGATATCGTGTCGAAAAATGGAATGGAATGCAGTGGTGTGAAATGGAATGGAATGTAGTGGACAGGAGTAGAATGAAGTGGAGTGAAGAGGAACAGAGTGGAATGGAATGGGATGCAGTGGAATGGAATGCAGTGGAGTGGAGTGAAATAGAAAGAAATGGAATGGGATGGAATGGAATGCAATGGAATGGAGAAGAGAAATGTGAGCTGAGATTGTGTGACTACACTCCAGCCTTAGTGACCGAGAGAGATTCTGTGGAAGGAAAGAACTGATTTCAAAGGAGTGGAATGGAAGGGAATGTAGTACCGTGGAGTAGAGTGGAATGGAGTGAAACAGAATAGAATGGAGTGGAAGGCAATGGAATGGAATGGAATGGAATGGAGTGGAGTGGAATAGAGAGGAGTGCACTGCAATGGAGTGGAGTGGAGTGGAAGGGAGTGGAATGCAATGGAATGTAGTGGAGTGCAGTGGAGTGGAATGGAATGGAGTGGACAGGAGTGGAAGGAGTAGAGTGGACTGGAATGGAATAGAATGGAACAGAATGCAGTGGAGTGGAGGGGAGTGGAGGTGAGTGGAGTGGCATGGAGTGGAATGGAATGGAATGGAGTGAAATGGAATCCAATGGATTGGAATGGAGTGGAGTGGAGTGGAGTGGAATGGAGAGGAGTCGAATGGAATGGAAGGGAATGCAACGGAACGCAGTGGTGTGGATTGGAATGCAGTGAAATGGAGTACTATGGAATCTAAAGGAGTGGAGTGGAGTCTAGAGGAGTGGAATGGAATGGAACAAAATGGAATGGAATGGCACGGAATGGAGTGGAGTAGAGTGGAGTGGGAAGGAAGGGAGATGAGTGGAATGGAGAGGAATGGAATGCAGTGGAGTGGATTGGATTGGAATGAACTGGAATGGAGAGGAATGGAATGAAGTGGAACGGAATGGACTGCAATGGAATTGAATGGAGTGAAGTGGAAAGTAGTGGAGTGGAGTGGAATGGAGTGGAAATGAATGGAATGGAGTGGAATGGAAGGGAATGGAGACAAGTGGATAGGAATTGACTGAAGCAGATTGGAGTGGAGTGGAGTGGAGTGGCATGGAATGGAATGAAGTGGATGGGAATGCAATGGAGTGGAATGAAATGGAATAAAATGGAATGGAGTGGAATGGAGAGGAATGGAGTGGAGTGGAGTGGAATGGAGGGGAGTAAGAGGAAGAGAATGGAATGGAATCGAAAGGAGGGAAGTGCAATTGTGTGGAGTGGAGTGGAGATGAAAGAAGTGGAGTGATGTGGAGTCGAGAGGAAATTAATGGAATGGAATGGAATGGAGTTAAGTGGAGTGGAATGGAGTGGAAGGTAATGGAGTGGAATGAAAAGGAGTGGATTGGAATGGAGTGGAATGGAATGGAGTGGAACGGAGTGGAGTAGAATGGAGTGGGTTGCAGAGGAGTGGAATGGAGTGGAATGGAAGGGAACGGAAAGGAATGTAGTGGAAAGGAATGGAATGGAGTGGATTGAAATTGAATGGAAAGGATTGGAGTGCAGTGGACTGGAGGGGAGTGGAATAAAATGGAGTATAGTGCAGTGGAATGGAGTGGACTGGAGTGGAGATGAGTGGAGTGGACTGGAATGGAATGGAGTGGAGTGGAATGGTGTGGAGTGGGGTGGAAAGGAATGGAACAGAATGGAATGGAGAGGAATGGAGTGGCATGTAGTGGAGTGGAGTGAAGTGGAAAGGAATGGCATGGAATGGAGTAGAGTGGAATGGAGGGGTATGGAATGGAATGGAATGGAATTGAGTGGAATGGAGTGGAGTGGAGAGGAATGGAATGGAGTGGAAAGGTCTGAAAGGAGTGGAATGGAGTGGAGTGGAATGCAATGGAGTAGATTGGAATGAAGTGGAAAGGAATAGAATGGAGAGAAGTAGAGTAGAATGGAGTGGATTGGAATGGAGGGGAGCAGAGTGGAGTTAACAGCGGTGGATTGGAATACAGTGGATGGGGTAGAGTGGAAGGGAGTGGAATTATATGGAATGGAATGGATTGGAGTGGAGTGGAAGGGAGTGGAGTGGAGTTGAAAGTAGAGGAATCGAAAGAAGTGGAAAGGAGTGGAGTAGAGTGGATTAGAGTGGATTGGAATGGAATGGAGTGGAGTGGAATGGTGTGGAAACGACTGGAAGGGAGGGGAGTGGAATGGAACGAAATGGAATGGAATGTAGTGGAATGGAGAGGAGTGGAGTGGACTGGAGTGGAATGTAATCGAATGGAGTGTACTGGAGTGGAATGTATTTGAGAGGCGGGTAATGGAGAGGAATTGAGTGGAGTGGAGTGGAGTGAAATACATCGGAATGGCACGGAATTGAATGGAATGGAGGGGAGTGGAATGCAGTGGAGTGGAGTCGATTGGAGTGGTGAGGAATAGAACGGAGTGGCATGGAATGGAGCACAGTGGAATGCAATGGAGTGGAGTGGATTGGAAAGGGGTGGAGTGGATTGACGATGGGTGAAGTGGAATGTAATGGAGTGGAGTGCAGAGGAGTCTCATGGAATGGAATGGAATGGAACGCAATGGAAGCTGAGATTGTACCACTGCGCTCCAGGATGGGTGACACAGTGTGATACTCTCAAAAGAAAGGAATGGAATGGAATGCAGTGGAATGAAATGGAATACAATGGGGTGCATTGGAGTGGAGTGGAGTGAAGTGAAGTGGATTGGAGTGGAATGGAGAGGAATGGAACGGAATGGAATGGAATGAAGTAGACTGGAGTGGGGTGGAGTTGAGTGCAATGGAATGGAGCGAAATGGAATCAGATGCAGAGAAATGGAGTAGAGAGGAGTGCAGTAGAGTGGAAAGGAGTGCAATGGAGTGGAATGGAATCGGAAGTAACGGAAAGTAGTGGAGTGGATGGAACGGAAAGGAAAGGAGTGGAGCGGAGTGGAATGGAACGGAGCGGGAGGTGGGTTGGGGCCACTGCACTCCAGGCTGGCTGGCTGACTGAGGTATTCTCGCAATAAAGGAATGGAATGGAATGCCGTAGAGTGGAATGGAACGGAGTGGAGTGGAGTGGAATGGAGTGAGTTGGAGCAGAGTGGAATGAAGGATGCAATGGGATGGAAGGGAATTGAATGAAATGCAGTGGAGTGCAGTGGAGTGCATTGCAGTGGAATGGAGCAGAATGGAATGGAAAGGAGTGGAATGGACAGGAGTGGAGTGCACTGGAGAGGAGAGGATAGGAATGCAGTGGAATGGAATTGGATGTAATGGAACGTAGAGGAGTGGAGTGGAATGGAGTTGGCCAGAGTGGAATGGAATGGAATGCAATGGAAAGGAATGGAGTGGAATAGAATGGAATGGAATGGAATGGAATGGAGTGGGATGACTTGTAGTGGGGTGGAGTGAAATGGAGTATAATGGAATGGAGTGGAGTGGAGTGGAATGTGATAGAATGGAGAGGAGGGGAATGGAGCAGAATGGAATGGAGTGCAGCGGAATGGAGTGGAGTGGAATGGAATCAAATGGAGTGGAATGGAACAGAGTGGAATGGAATGGAGTGCAATAGACTAGAATTGAGTGTAGTGTAGTGGAATTTAGTGGAATGGACTGGAATGGAGTGGAATGGAATGGAATTGAGGGGAATGGAATGGAATGGAAAGGAATGGAAAGCAATGGAAAGGAATAGAATTGAATGCAACGGAATTAAAAGAATGCAATGGAATGCAATGGAATAGAATGCAATGGAATGTATAGTTGACATGTAATATGAGCTGAGATTGTGACACTGCACTCCAGCCAGGGTGACATGGTGATATCCTGTCGTAAGAAGTGAATGGAATGCAATGGAGTGAAATGGAATGGAATGAAATGGAATGGAGCGGAGTGGAAGGGAATGGAGTGGAATGAAATAGAATGCAGTGGACTGTAATGGCATGGAGTGGAAAGAAGTAGAGTGGAATGGAGTGGAATGGAATGGACTGGCATAGAATGGAGTGGAATTGAATGCAATGGAGTGGATTGGAAAGGAATGCAAAGGAGTAGAGTGGAGTAGAGTAGTGTGGAGTGGAGTGGAATGGAGCTGAATGTACTTCAATGGAGTACAATGGAATGGAACGGAGTGGAATGGAATGGAATGATATGAGGTGGATTGGAGTGGAATGTAGTGGAGTGGAATGGAATGGAATAGAATGGAATGGAGTAGAGTGTAATGGAATGCAGTGGCGATAAGTGGAGTGGAATGGAATGCATTGGAGTAGAGTGGAGTGGAATGGAATGGAATGGAGTGGAGTGGAGGGGAGTGGAGTGGAATGGAATTGAGTGAAGTGGAGTGCAGTTGAATGGAATATCGTGGTGTGGAGTGGAGTGGAAGTGAATGGAGTGAATAGGAGTGGAATGGAGTGGAAGGTAACGGAGTGGAATGGAGTCGAATGGAGTGGAATGGAGTAGAGTGGATTAGAGTGGAATGGTGTCGAACGGACTGGAATGGAATGGAATGGAGTGGAATGGAATTGAATCAAATGGAATGGAGTGGAGTGGAGTGGAGTGGAATGAAATGAAATGGAAGGGAGTGGAGAGAAACGCAGTTGATTGGAGTGGAGTGGAGTGGAAAGGAATGGAAAGGAGTGGGATGGAGACGTATGGATTGGAGTGGAATGGAGTGGAATGGAATGAAGTGGAAAGGAGTGGAACGGAGTGAAATTGAATTTAGTGGACTGGAGTGGAATGGAGTTAAATGGAATGGAATGGAATGGAGTGGAATGGAATGGAATGGAGTGGAGTGGAATGGAATAGAATGGCATGGAATGGAATAGAATGGGATGGAGTGGAGTGGAGAGGAGTGGAATGGATTGGAGTGAAGTGGAGTGGAATGGAATTGAGTGGAGCGGAGAGGAAAGGAATGGAATGGAGTGGAGTGGAATGGCATGGAATGGAGTGGAATGGAATGGATAGTAGTGGAGTGGAGTGGAGTGGATTGGAGTGTAGTGGAAGGGAATGGAGTGCAGTGTAATGGACTGGAATGGAGCAGAGCAGAATGGAGTGGACGGGACTGGAGTGGAATGGAATGGGATGGCATGGAATGGGAGCTGAGATTTTACCAATGTGCTCTAGGCAGGGTGACTGGGTGTCATACTCTCAAAAGAAAGGAATGGAATGGAACGCAGTGGAATGGAATGGAACAGAGTGGACATTAGTGGAGTGGAATGTGGAGGAATGGAATGAAATGGAACGTAATGGCATGAAATGGAGTGGTGTGGGGTGGAATGGATTATAGTGGAATGGGGTGGAAAGGAATGGGATGGAGTGGAATGAAGTGGAGTGCAGTGGAGTGGAACGGAGTTGAATGGCATAGAATTGAGTGGACAGTAGTGGAATGTTTTGGAATGCAATGGAATCCATTGTAATAGAATGGAATACAACGGAAAGTTGACATGGAGTGTGAGCTGAGATTGTGCCACTGCACTCCAGACTGGGTGACACGTTATATCCTGTGGATAGAAAGGAATGGAATGCAATAGAGTGAAATGGAATGGAGTGGAATGGAATTGAATGGAATGGAGTGGAGTGGAGTGGAGTCGAATGGAGACGAATGGAATGGGACGGAGTGGAATGGAACGGAGTGGAGTGGAGTATCGTGGAGTGAAATAGAATGGAATGCACTGGGTTGGAATGGAATGCAATGGACTGCTGAAAGGAAATGTGAGCTGTTATTGTTCCACTGCACTCCAGCCTTTGTGACGGAATGAAATCCTGTGGAAAAAAAGGAATGGAATGGAATGGAATGGAATGGAATGGAATGGAATGGAATGGAATGGAGTGGAGTGGAGTGGTGTGGAGAGGAGTGTAGTGGAGTGGAGTGAAATGGAGTGGAGTGTCGTGGAGGAGAGTGGAATGGAGTGGAATGGAATGGAGAGGAAAGGAACGGAGTGGAGTGGAATGGAACGGAGTGGAGTGGAATGGAATCCAATGGAATGAAATGGAATTGAATCGAATGGAATGAAGAAATATGTGCAGTGATTTGGCCACTGCGCTGGAGCCTGTGTGAGAGAGGGAGATCCTGTCGATAAAACAGTGTGGAATGGAAGGGATTGGAATGGAATGGAATGGAACGTATTGGAGTGGAGTGGAGTGGAATTGAGTGGAGTGGAGTGCACTGGAATGGAATGGAATGCAATGGAATGTAATGGAATGATGAAATGATATGTGAGCTGAGATTGTGCCACTGCACTCCACGCTGGGTGACAGAGTGAGATACTCTTGAAAGAAAGAAATGGAATGGAAAGAATTTTTAATTGGGTGGATTCGAGTGGACTGAAGTAGAGTGCAGTGGAATAGAGAGGAATGGAATGGAATGGAATCGGATGTAAAGGAATGGAATGATGTGGAGTGGAGTGGTGAGGAGTGTAGTGCTGTGGAATGGAGCAGAAAGTAACGGGATGGTGTGGAGTGGAGTGCAGTGCAGTGGAGTGGAGAGGAGTGCAATGGCGTGGAATGGAATCGGATGTAAAGGAACGTACTGGAGTGGAGCGGAGTGGAAAGGAGTGGAATGGAATGGAATTGAATGTAATGGAAAGCAAAGGAATGGAATGGGATGCAATGGAATTTAATGCAATAGAATGCAGTTCAATAGAGAGTTGACATGTAATGTGAGCTGAGATTGTGCCTAAGCTCTCCAGGCTGTTTGACACAGTGATATCGTGTGGAAAGAATGGAATGGAATGCAGTGGTGTGAAATGGAATGGAATGTAGTGGACAGGAGTAGAATGGAGTGGAGTGAAGAGGAACAGAGTGGAATGGAATGGGATGCAGTGGAATGGAATGCAGTGGAGTGGAGTGAAATAGAAAGAAATGGAATGGGATGGAATGGAATGCAATGGAATGGAGAAGAGAAATGTGAGCTGAGATTGTGTGACTACACTCCAGCCTTAGTGACCGAGAGAGATTCTGTGGAAGGAAAGAACTGATTTCAAAGGAGTGGAATGGAAGGGAATGTAGTACAGTGGAGTAGAGTGGAATGGAGTGAAACAGAATAGAATGGAGTGGAAGGCAATGGAATGGAATGGAATGGAGTGGAGTGGAATAGAGAGGAGTGCACTGCAATGGAGTGGAGTGGAGTGGAAGGGAGTGGAATGCAATGGAATGTAGTGGAGTGCAGTGGAGTGGAATGGAATGGAGTGGACAGGAGTGGAAGGAGTAGAGTGGACTGGAATGGAATAGAATGGAACAGAATGCAGTGGAGTGGAGGGGAGTGGAGGTGAGTGGAGTGGCATGGAGTGGAATGGAATGGAATGGAGTGAAATGGAATCCAATGGATTGGAATGGAGTGGAGTGGAGTGGAGTGGAATGGAGAGGAGTGGAATGGAATGGAAGGGAATGCAACGGAACGCAGTGGTGTGGATTGGAATGCAGTGAAATGGAGTACTATGGAATCTAAAGGAGTGGAGTGGAGTCTAGTGGAGTGGAATGGAATGGAACAAAATGGAATGGAATGGCACGGAATGGAGTGGAGTAGAGTGGAGTGGGAAGGAAGGGAGATGAGTGGAATGGAGAGGAATGGAATGCAGTGGAGTGGATTGGATTGGAATGAACTGGAATGGAGAGGAATGGAATGAAGTGGAACGGAATGGACTGCAATGGAATTGAATGGAGTGAAGTGGAAAGTAGTGGAGTGGAGTGGAATGGAGTGGAAATGAATGGAATGGAGTGGAATGGAAGGGAATGGAGACAAGTGGATAGGAATTGACTGAAGCAGATTGGAGTGGAGTGGAGTGGAGTGGCATGGAATGGAATGAAGTGGATGGGAATGCAATGGAGTGGAATGAAATGGAATAAAATGGAATGGAGTGGAATGGAGAGGAATGGAGTGGAGTGGAGTGGAATGGAGGGGAGTAAGAGGAAGAGAATGGAATGGAATCGAAAGGAGGGAAGTGCAATTGTGTGGAGTGGAGTGGAGATGAAAGGAGTGGAGTGATGTGGAGTCGAGAGGAAAGGAATGGAATGGAATGGAATGGAGTTAAGTGGAGTGGAATGGAGTGGAAGGTAATGGAGTGGAATGAAAAGGAGTGGATTGGAATGGAGTGGAAAGGAATGGAGTGGAACGGAGTGGAGTAGAATGGAGTGGGTTGCAGAGGAGTGGAATGGAGTGGAATGGAAGGGAACGGAAAGGAATGTAGTGGAAAGGAATCGAATGGAGTGGATTGAAATTGAATGGAAAGGATTGGAGTGCAGTGGACTGGAGGGGAGTGGAATAAAATGGAGTATAGTGCAGTGGAATGGAGTGGACTGGAGTGGAGATGAGTGGAGTGGACTGGAATGGAATGGAGTGGAGTGGAATGGTGTGGAGTGGGGTGGAAAGGAATGGAACAGAATGGAATGGAGAGGAATGGAGTGGCATGTAGTGGAGTGGAGTGAAGTGGAAAGGAATGGCATGGAATGGAGTAGAGTGGAATGGAGGGGTATGGAATGGAATGGAATGGAATTGAGTGGAATGGAGTGGAATGGAGTGGAGTGGAGAGGAATGGAATGGAGTGGAAAGGTCTGAAAGGAGTGGAATGGAGTGGAGTGGAATGCAATGGAGTAGATTGGAATGAAGTGGAAAGGAATAGAATGGAGAGAAGTAGAGTAGAATGGAGTGGATTGGAATGGAGGGGAGCAGAGTGGAGTTAACAGCGGTGGATTGGAATACAGTGGATGGGGTAGAGTGGAAGGGAGTGGAATTATATGGAATGGAATGGATTGGAGTGGAGTGGAAGGGAGTGGAGTGGAGTTGAAAGTAGAGGAATCGAAAGAAGTGGAAAGGAGTGGAGTAGAGTGGATTAGAGTGGATTGGAATGGAATGGAATGGAGTGGAATGGTGTGGAAACGAATGGAAGGGAGGGGAGTGGAATGGAACGAAATGGAATGGAATGTAGTGGAATGGAGAGGAGTGGAGTGGACTGGAGTGGAATGTAATCGAATGGAGTGTACTGGAGTGGAATGTATTTGAGAGGCGGGTAATGGAGACGAATTGAGTGGAGTGGAGTGGAGTGAAATACATCGGAATGGCACGGAATTGAATGGAATGGAGGGGAGTGGAATGCAGTGGAGTGGAGTCGATTGGAGTGGTGAGGAATAGAACGGAGTGGCATGGAATGGAGCACAGTGGAATGCAATGGAGTGGAGTGGATTGGAAAGGGGTGGAGTGGAGTGACGATGGGTGAAGTGGAATGTAATGGAGTGGAGTGCAGAGGAGTCTCATGGAATGGAATGGAATGGAACGCAATGGAAGCTGAGATTGTACCACTGCGCTCCAGGATGGGTGACACAGTGTGATACTCTCAAAAGAAAGGAATGGAATGGAATGCAGTGGAATGGAATGGAATGCAATGGGGTGCATTGGAGTGGAGTGGAGTGAAGTGAAGTGGATTGGAGTGGAATGGAGAGGAATGGAACGGAATGGAATGGAATGAAGTAGACTGGAGTGGGGTGGAGTTGAGTGCAATGGAATGGAGCGAAATGGAATCAGATGCAGAGAAATGGAGTAGAGAGGAGTGCAGTAGAGTGGAAAGGAGTGCAATGGAGTGGAATGGAATCGGAAGTAACGGAAAGTAGTGGAGTGGATGGAACGGAAAGGAAAGGAGTGGAGCGGAGTGGAATGGAACGGAGCGGGAGGTGGGTTGGGGCCACTGCACTCCAGGCTGGCTGGCTGACTGAGGTATTCTCGCAATAAAGGAATGGAATGGAATGCCGTAGAGTGGAATGGAACGGAGTGGAGTGGAGTGGAATGGAGTGAGTTGGAGCAGAGTGGAATGAAGAATGCAATGGGATGGAAGGGAATTGAATGAAATGCAGTGGAGTGCAGTGGAGTGCATTGCAGTGGAATGGAGCAGAATGGAATGGAAAGGAGTGGAATGGACAGAAGTGGAGTGCACTGGAGAGGAGAGGATAGGAATGCAGTGGAATGGAATTGGATGTAATGGAACGTAGAGGAGTGGAGTGGAATGGAGTGGGCCAGAGTGGAATGGAATGGAATGCAATGGAAAGGAATGGAGTGGAATAGAATGGAATGGAATGGAATGGAATGGAATGGAGTGGGATGACTTTTAGTGGGGTGGAGTGAAATGGAGTATAATGGAATGGAGTGGAGTGGAGTGGAATGTGATAGAATGGAGAGGAGGGGAATGGAGCAGAATGGAATGGAGTGCAGCGGAATGGAGTGGAGTGGAATGGAATCAAATGGAGTGGAATGGAACAGAGTGGAATGGAATGGAGTGCAATAGACTAGAATTGAGTGTAGTGTAGTGGAATTTAGTGGAATGGACTGGAATGGAGTGGAATGGAATGGAATTGAGGGGAATGGAATGGAATGGAAAGGAATGGAAAGCAATGGAAAGGAATAGAATTGAATGCAACGGAATTAAAAGAATGCAATGGAATGCAATGGAATAGAATGCAATGGAATGTATAGTTGACATGTAATATGAGCTGAGATTGTGACACTGCACTCCAGCCAGGGTGACATGGTGATATCCTGTCGTAAGAAGTGAATGGAATGCAATGGAGTGAAATGGAATGGAATGAAATGGAATGGAGCGGAGTGGAAGGGAATGGAGTGGAATGAAATAGAATGCAGTGGACTGTAATGGCATGGAGTGGAAAGAAGTAGAGTGGAATGGAGTGGAATGGAATGGACTGGCATAGAATGGAGTGGAATTGAATGCAATGGAGTGGATTGGAAAGGAATGCAAAGGAGTAGAGTGGAGTAGAGTGGTGTGGAGTGGAGTGGAATGGAGCTGAATGTACTTCAATGGAGTACAATGGAATGGAACGGAGTGGAATGGAATGGAATGATATGAGGTGGATTGGAGTGGAATGTAGTGGAGTGGAATGGAATGGAATAGAATGGAATGGAGTAGAGTGTAATGGAATGCAGTGGCGATAAGTGGAGTGGAATGGAATGCACTGGAGTAGAGTGGAGTGGAATGGAATGGAATGGAGTGGAGTGGAGGGGAGTGGAGTGGAATGGAATTGAGTGAAGTGGAGTGCAGTTGAATGGAATATCGTGGTGTGGAGTGGAGTGGAAGTGAATGGAGTGAATAGGAGTGGAATGGAGTGGAAGGTAACGGAGTGGAATGGAGTCGAATGGAGTGGAATGGAGTAGAGTGGATTAGAGTGGAATGGTGTCGAACGGACTGGAATGGAATGGAATGGAGTGGAATGGAATTGAATCAAATGGAATGGAGTGGAATGGAATGGAGTGGAGTGGAGTGGAGTGGAATGAAATGAAATGGAAGGGAGTGGAGAGAAACGCAGTTGATTGGAGTGGAGTGGAGTGGAAAGGAATGGAAAGGAGTGGGATGGAGACGTATGGATTGGAGTGGAATGGAGTGGAATGGAATGAAGTGGAAAGGAGTGGAACGGAGTGAAATTGAATTTAGTGGACTGGAGTGGAATGGAGTTAAATGGAATGGAATGGAATGGAGTGGAATGGAATGGAATGGAGTGGAGTGGAATGGAATAGAATGGCATGGAATGGAATAGAATGGGATGGAGTGGAGTGGAGAGGAGTGGAATGGATTGGAGTGAAGTGGAGTGGAATGGAATTGAGTGGAGCGGAGAGGAAAGGAATGGAATGGAGTGGAGTGGAATGGCATGGAATGGAGTGGAATGGAATGGATAGTAGTGGAGTGGAGTGGAGTGGATTGGAGTGTAGTGGAAGGGAATGGAGTGCAGTGTAATGGACTGGAATGGAGCAGAGCAGAATGGAGTGGACTGGACTGGAGTGGAATGGAATGGGATGGCATGGAATGGGAGCTGAGATTTTACCAATGTGCTCTAGGCAGGGTGACTGGGTGTCATACTCTCAAAAGAAAGGAATGGAATGGAACGCAGTGGAATGGAATGGAACAGAGTGGACATTAGTGGAGTGGAATGTGGAGGAATGGAATGAAATGGAACGTAATGGCATGAAATGGAGTGGTGTGGGGTGGAATGGATTATAGTGGAATGGGGTGGAAAGGAATGGGATGGAGTGGAATGAAGTGGAGTGCAGTGGAGTGGAACGGAGTTGAATGGGATAGAATTGAGTGGACAGTAGTGGAATGTTTTGGAATGCAATGGAATCCATTGTAATAGAATGGAATACAACGGAAAGTTGACATGGAGTGTGAGCTGAGATTGTGCCACTGCACTCCAGACTGGGTGACACGTTATATCCTGTGGATAGAAAGGAATGGAATGCAATAGAGTGAAATGGAATGGAGTGGAATGGAATTGAATGGAATGGAGTGGAGTGGAGTGGAGTCGAATGGAGACGAATGGAATGGGACGGAGTGGAATGGAACGGAGTGGAGTGGAGTATCGTGGAGTGAAATAGAATGGAATGCACTGGGTTGGAATGGAATGCAATGGACTGCTGAAAGGAAATGTGAGCTGTTATTGTTCCACTGCACTCCAGCCTTTGTGACGGAATGAAATCCTGTGGAAAAAAAGAAATGGAATGGAATGGAATGGAATGGAATGGAATGGAATGGAGTGGAGTGGAGTGGTGTGGAGAGGAGTGTAGTGGAGTGGAGTGAAATGGAGTGGAGTGTCGTGGAGGAGAGTGGAATGGAGTGGAATGGAATGGAGAGGAAAGGAACGGAGTGGAGTGGAATGGAACGGAGTGGAGTGGAATGGAATCCAATGGAATGAAATGGAATTGAATCGAATGGAATGAAGAAATATGTGCAGTGATTTGGCCACTGCGCTGGAGCCTGTGTGAGAGAGGGAGATCCTGTCGATAAAACAGTGTGGAATGGAAGGGATTGGAATGGAATGGAATGGAACGTATTGGAGTGGAGTGGAGTGGAATTGAGTGGAGTGGAGTGCACTGGAATGGAATGGAATGCAATGGAATGTAATGGAATGATGAAATGATATGTGAGCTGAGATTGTGCCACTGCACTCCACGCTGGGTGACAGAGTGAGATACTCTTGAAAGAAAGAAATGGAATGGAAAGAATTTTTAATTGGGTGGATTCGAGTGGACTGAAGTAGAGTGCAGTGGAATAGAGAGGAATGGAATGGAATCGGATGTAAAGGAATGGAATGATGTGGAGTGGAGTGGTGAGGAGTGTAGTGCTGTGGAATGGAGCAGAAAGTAACGGGATGGTGTGGAGTGGAGTGCAGTGCAGTGGAGTGGAGAGGAGTGCAATGGCGTGGAATGGAATCGGATGTAAAGGAACGTACTGGAGTGGAGCGGAGTGGAAAGGAGTGGAATGGAATGGAATTGAATGTAATGGAAAGCAAAGGAATGGAATGGCATGCAATGGAATTTAATGCAATAGAATGCAGTTCAATTGAGAGTTAACATGTAATGTGAGCTGAGATTGTGCCTAAGCTCTCCAGGCTGTTTGACACAGTGATATCGTGTCGAAAAATGGAATGGAATGCAGTGGTGTGAAATGGAATGGAATGTAGTGGACAGGAGTAGAATGAAGTGGAGTGAAGAGGAACAGAGTGGAATGGAATGGGATGCAGTGGAATGGAATGCAGTGGAGTGGAGTGAAATAGAAAGAAATGGAATGGGATGGAATGGAATGCAATGGAATGGAGAAGAGAAATGTGAGCTGAGATTGTGTGACTACACTCCAGCCTTAGTGACCGAGAGAGATTCTGTGGAAGGAAAGAACTGATTTCAAAGGAGTGGAATGGAAGGGAATGTAGTACCGTGGAGTAGAGTGGAATGGAGTGAAACAGAATAGAATGGAGTGGAAGGCAATGGAATGGAATGGAGTGGAGTGGAATAGAGAGGAGTGCACTGCAATGGAGTGGAGTGGAGTGGAAGGGAGTGGAATGCAATGGAATGTAGTGGAGTGCAGTGGAGTGGAATGGAATGGAGTGGACAGGAGTGGAAGGAGTAGAGTGGACTGGAATGGAATAGAATGGAACAGAATGCAGTGGAGTGGAGGGGAGTGGAGGTGAGTGGAGTGGCATGGAGTGGAATGGAATGGAATGGAGTGAAATGGAATCCAATGGATTGGAATGGAGTGGAGTGGAGTGGAGTGGAATGGAGAGGAGTCGAATGGAATGGAAGGGAATGCAACGGAACGCAGTGGTGTGGATTGGAATGCAGTGAAATGGAGTACTATGGAATCTAAAGGAGTGGAGTGGAGTCTAGAGGAGTGGAATGGAATGGAACAAAATGGAATGGAATGGCACGGAATGGAGTGGAGTAGAGTGGAGTGGGAAGGAAGGGAGATGAGTGGAATGGAGAGGAATGGAATGCAGTGGAGTGGATTGGATTGGAATGAACTGGAATGGAGAGGAATGGAATGAAGTGGAACGGAATGGACTGCAATGGAATTGAATGGAGTGAAGTGGAAAGTAGTGGAGTGGAGTGGAATGGAGTGGAAATGAATGGAATGGAGTGGAATGGAAGGGAATGGAGACAAGTGGATAGGAATTGACTGAAGCAGATTGGAGTGGAGTGGAGTGGAGTGGCATGGAATGGAATGAAGTGGATGGGAATGCAATGGAGTGGAATGAAATGGAATAAAATGGAATGGAGTGGAATGGAGAGGAATGGAGTGGAGTGGAGTGGAATGGAGGGGAGTAAGAGGAAGAGAATGGAATGGAATCGAAAGGAGGGAAGTGCAATTGTGTGGAGTGGAGTGGAGATGAAAGAAGTGGAGTGATGTGGAGTCGAGAGGAAATTAATGGAATGGAATGGAATGGAGTTAAGTGGAGTGGAATGGAGTGGAAGGTAATGGAGTGGAATGAAAAGGAGTGGATTGGAATGGAGTGGAATGGAATGGAGTGGAACGGAGTGGAGTAGAATGGAGTGGGTTGCAGAGGAGTGGAATGGAGTGGAATGGAAGGGAACGGAAAGGAATGTAGTGGAAAGGAATGGAATGGAGTGGATTGAAATTGAATGGAAAGGATTGGAGTGCAGTGGACTGGAGGGGAGTGGAATAAAATGGAGTATAGTGCAGTGGAATGGAGTGGACTGGAGTGGAGATGAGTGGAGTGGACTGGAATGGAATGGAGTGGAGTGGAATGGTGTGGAGTGGGGTGGAAAGGAATGGAACAGAATGGAATGGAGAGGAATGGAGTGGCATGTAGTGGAGTGGAGTGAAGTGGAAAGGAATGGCATGGAATGGAGTAGAGTGGAATGGAGGGGTATGGAATGGAATGGAATGGAATTGAGTGGAATGGAGTGGAGTGGAGAGGAATGGAATGGAGTGGAAAGGTCTGAAAGGAGTGGAATGGAGTGGAGTGGAATGCAATGGAGTAGATTGGAATGAAGTGGAAAGGAATAGAATGGAGAGAAGTAGAGTAGAATGGAGTGGATTGGAATGGAGGGGAGCAGAGTGGAGTTAACAGCGGTGGATTGGAATACAGTGGATGGGGTAGAGTGGAAGGGAGTGGAATTATATGGAATGGAATGGATTGGAGTGGAGTGGAAGGGAGTGGAGTGGAGTTGAAAGTAGAGGAATCGAAAGAAGTGGAAAGGAGTGGAGTAGAGTGGATTAGAGTGGATTGGAATGGAATGGAGTGGAGTGGAATGGTGTGGAAACGAATGGAAGGGAGGGGAGTGGAATGGAACGAAATGGAATGGAATGTAGTGGAATGGAGAGGAGTGGAGTGGACTGGAGTGGAATGTAATCGAATGGAGTGTACTGGAGTGGAATGTATTTGAGAGGCGGGTAATGGAGAGGAATTGAGTGGAGTGGAGTGGAGTGAAATACATCGGAATGGCACGGAATTGAATGGAATGGAGGGGAGTGGAATGCAGTGGAGTGGAGTCGATTGGAGTGGTGAGGAATAGAACGGAGTGGCATGGAATGGAGCACAGTGGAATGCAATGGAGTGGAGTGGATTGGAAAGGGGTGGAGTGGATTGACGATGGGTGAAGTGGAATGTAATGGAGTGGAGTGCAGAGGAGTCTCATGGAATGGAATGGAATGGAACGCAATGGAAGCTGAGATTGTACCACTGCGCTCCAGGATGGGTGACACAGTGTGATACTCTCAAAAGAAAGGAATGGAATGGAATGCAGTGGAATGAAATGGAATACAATGGGGTGCATTGGAGTGGAGTGGAGTGAAGTGAAGTGGATTGGAGTGGAATGGAGAGGAATGGAACGGAATGGAATGGAATGAAGTAGACTGGAGTGGGGTGGAGTTGAGTGCAATGGAATGGAGCGAAATGGAATCAGATGCAGAGAAATGGAGTAGAGAGGAGTGCAGTAGAGTGGAAAGGAGTGCAATGGAGTGGAATGGAATCGGAAGTAACGGAAAGTAGTGGAGTGGATGGAACGGAAAGGAAAGGAGTGGAGCGGAGTGGAATGGAACGGAGCGGGAGGTGGGTTGGGGCCACTGCACTCCAGGCTGGCTGGCTGACTGAGGTATTCTCGCAATAAAGGAATGGAATGGAATGCCGTAGAGTGGAATGGAACGGAGTGGAGTGGAGTGGAATGGAGTGAGTTGGAGCAGAGTGGAATGAAGGATGCAATGGGATGGAAGGGAATTGAATGAAATGCAGTGGAGTGCAGTGGAGTGCATTGCAGTGGAATGGAGCAGAATGGAATGGAAAGGAGTGGAATGGACAGGAGTGGAGTGCACTGGAGAGGAGAGGATAGGAATGCAGTGGAATGGAATTGGATGTAATGGAACGTAGAGGAGTGGAGTGGAATGGAGTTGGCCAGAGTGGAATGGAATGGAATGCAATGGAAAGGAATGGAGTGGAATAGAATGGAATGGAATGGAATGGAATGGAGTGGGATGACTTGTAGTGGGGTGGAGTGAAATGGAGTATAATGGAATGGAGTGGAGTGGAGTGGAATGTGATAGAATGGAGAGGAGGGGAATGGAGCAGAATGGAATGGAGTGCAGCGGAATGGAGTGGAGTGGAATGGAATCAAATGGAGTGGAATGGAACAGAGTGGAATGGAATGGAGTGCAATAGACTAGAATTGAGTGTAGTGTAGTGGAATTTAGTGGAATGGACTGGAATGGAGTGGAATGGAATGGAATTGAGGGGAATGGAATGGAATGGAAAGGAATGGAAAGCAATGGAAAGGAATAGAATTGAATGCAACGGAATTAAAAGAATGCAATGGAATGCAATGGAATAGAATGCAATGGAATGTATAGTTGACATGTAATATGAGCTGAGATTGTGACACTGCACTCCAGCCAGGGTGACATGGTGATATCCTGTCGTAAGAAGTGAATGGAATGCAATGGAGTGAAATGGAATGGAATGAAATGGAATGGAGCGGAGTGGAAGGGAATGGAGTGGAATGAAATAGAATGCAGTGGACTGTAATGGCATGGAGTGGAAAGAAGTAGAGTGGAATGGAGTGGAATGGAATGGACTGGCATAGAATGGAGTGGAATTGAATGCAATGGAGTGGATTGGAAAGGAATGCAAAGGAGTAGAGTGGAGTAGAGTAGTGTGGAGTGGAGTGGAATGGAGCTGAATGTACTTCAATGGAGTACAATGGAATGGAACGGAGTGGAATGGAATGGAATGATATGAGGTGGATTGGAGTGGAATGTAGTGGAGTGGAATGGAATGGAATAGAATGGAATGGAGTAGAGTGTAATGGAATGCAGTGGCGATAAGTGGAGTGGAATGGAATGCATTGGAGTAGAGTGGAGTGGAATGGAATGGAATGGAGTGGAGTGGAGGGGAGTGGAGTGGAATGGAATTGAGTGAAGTGGAGTGCAGTTGAATGGAATATCGTGGTGTGGAGTGGAGTGGAAGTGAATGGAGTGAATAGGAGTGGAATGGAGTGGAAGGTAACGGAGTGGAATGGAGTCGAATGGAGTGGAATGGAGTAGAGTGGATTAGAGTGGAATGGTGTCGAACGGACTGGAATGGAATGGAATGGAGTGGAATGGAATTGAATCAAATGGAATGGAGTGGAGTGGAGTGGAGTGGAATGAAATGAAATGGAAGGGAGTGGAGAGAAACGCAGTTGATTGGAGTGGAGTGGAGTGGAAAGGAATGGAAAGGAGTGGGATGGAGACGTATGGATTGGAGTGGAATGGAGTGGAATGGAATGAAGTGGAAAGGAGTGGAACGGAGTGAAATTGAATTTAGTGGACTGGAGTGGAATGGAGTTAAATGGAATGGAATGGAATGGAGTGGAATGGAATGGAATGGAGTGGAGTGGAATGGAATAGAATGGCATGGAATGGAATAGAATGGGATGGAGTGGAGTGGAGAGGAGTGGAATGGATTGGAGTGAAGTGGAGTGGAATGGAATTGAGTGGAGCGGAGAGGAAAGGAATGGAATGGAGTGGAGTGGAATGGCATGGAATGGAGTGGAATGGAATGGATAGTAGTGGAGTGGAGTGGAGTGGATTGGAGTGTAGTGGAAGGGAATGGAGTGCAGTGTAATGGACTGGAATGGAGCAGAGCAGAATGGAGTGGACGGGACTGGAGTGGAATGGAATGGGATGGCATGGAATGGGAGCTGAGATTTTACCAATGTGCTCTAGGCAGGGTGACTGGGTGTCATACTCTCAAAAGAAAGGAATGGAATGGAACGCAGTGGAATGGAATGGAACAGAGTGGACATTAGTGGAGTGGAATGTGGAGGAATGGAATGAAATGGAACGTAATGGCATGAAATGGAGTGGTGTGGGGTGGAATGGATTATAGTGGAATGGGGTGGAAAGGAATGGGATGGAGTGGAATGAAGTGGAGTGCAGTGGAGTGGAACGGAGTTGAATGGCATAGAATTGAGTGGACAGTAGTGGAATGTTTTGGAATGCAATGGAATCCATTGTAATAGAATGGAATACAACGGAAAGTTGACATGGAGTGTGAGCTGAGATTGTGCCACTGCACTCCAGACTGGGTGACACGTTATATCCTGTGGATAGAAAGGAATGGAATGCAATAGAGTGAAATGGAATGGAGTGGAATGGAATTGAATGGAATGGAGTGGAGTGGAGTGGAGTCGAATGGAGACGAATGGAATGGGACGGAGTGGAATGGAACGGAGTGGAGTGGAGTATCGTGGAGTGAAATAGAATGGAATGCACTGGGTTGGAATGGAATGCAATGGACTGCTGAAAGGAAATGTGAGCTGTTATTGTTCCACTGCACTCCAGCCTTTGTGACGGAATGAAATCCTGTGGAAAAAAAGGAATGGAATGGAATGGAATGGAATGGAATGGAATGGAATGGAATGGAATGGAGTGGAGTGGAGTGGTGTGGAGAGGAGTGTAGTGGAGTGGAGTGAAATGGAGTGGAGTGTCGTGGAGGAGAGTGGAATGGAGTGGAATGGAATGGAGAGGAAAGGAACGGAGTGGAGTGGAATGGAACGGAGTGGAGTGGAATGGAATCCAATGGAATGAAATGGAATTGAATCGAATGGAATGAAGAAATATGTGCAGTGATTTGGCCACTGCGCTGGAGCCTGTGTGAGAGAGGGAGATCCTGTCGATAAAACAGTGTGGAATGGAAGGGATTGGAATGGAATGGAATGGAACGTATTGGAGTGGAGTGGAGTGGAATTGAGTGGAGTGGAGTGCACTGGAATGGAATGGAATGCAATGGAATGTAATGGAATGATGAAATGATATGTGAGCTGAGATTGTGCCACTGCACTCCACGCTGGGTGACAGAGTGAGATACTCTTGAAAGAAAGAAATGGAATGGAAAGAATTTTTAATTGGGTGG
Organism: Pongo abelii; assembly: GCF_028885655.2. Taxonomy (NCBI): domain Eukaryota; kingdom Metazoa; phylum Chordata; class Mammalia; order Primates; family Hominidae; genus Pongo; species Pongo abelii. Next base: position 26,804,780 of record NC_072009.2, on the reverse strand, counting down.
ATTCGAGTGGACTGAAGTAGAGTGCAGTGGAATAGAGAGGAATGGAATGGAATGGAATCGGATGTAAAGGAATGGAATGATGTGGAGTGGAGTGGTGAGGAGTGTAGTGCTGTGGAATGGAGCAGAAAGTAACGGGATGGTGTGGAGTGGAGTGCAGTGCAGTGGAGTGGAGAGGATTGCAATGGCGTGGAATGGAATCGGATGTAAAGGAACGTACTGGAGTGGAGCGGAGTGGAAAGGAGTGGAATGGAATGGAATTGAATGTAATGGAAAGCAAAGGAATGGAATGGGATGCAATGGAATTTAATGCAATAGAATGCAGTTCAATAGAGAGTTGACATGTAATGTGAGCTGAGATTGTGCCTAAGCTCTCCAGGCTGTTTGACACAGTGATATCGTGTGGAAAGAATGGAATGGAATGCAGTGGTGTGAAATGGAATGGAATGTAGTGGACAGGAGTAGAATGGAGTGGAGTGAAGAGGAACAGAGTGGAATGGAATGGGATGCAGTGGAATGGAATGCAGTGGAGTGGAGTGAAATAGAAAGAAATGGAATGGGATGGAATGGAATGCAATGGAATGGAGAAGAGAAATGTGAGCTGAGATTGTGTGACTACACTCCAGCCTTAGTGACCGAGAGAGATTCTGTGGAAGGAAAGAACTGATTTCAAAGGAGTGGAATGGAAGGGAATGTAGTACAGTGGAGTAGAGTGGAATGGAGTGAAACAGAATAGAATGGAGTGGAAGGCAATGGAATGGAATGGAATGGAGTGGAGTGGAATAGAGAGGAGTGCACTGCAATGGAGTGGAGTGGAGTGGAAGGGAGTGGAATGCAATGGAATGTAGTGGAGTGCAGTGGAGTGGAATGGAATGGAGTGGACAGGAGTGGAAGGAGTAGAGTGGACTGGAATGGAATAGAATGGAACAGAATGCAGTGGAGTGGAGGGGAGTGGAGGTGAGTGGAGTGGCATGGAGTGGAATGGAATGGAATGGAGTGAAATGGAATCCAATGGATTGGAATGGAGTGGAGTGGAGTGGAGTGGAATGGAGAGGAGTGGAATGGAATGGAAGGGAATGCAACGGAACGCAGTGGTGTGGATTGGAATGCAGTGAAATGGAGTACTATGGAATCTAAAGGAGTGGAGTGGAGTCTAGTGGAGTGGAATGGAATGGAACAAAATGGAATGGAATGGCACGGAATGGAGTGGAGTAGAGTGGAGTGGGAAGGAAGGGAGATGAGTGGAATGGAGAGGAATGGAATGCAGTGGAGTGGATTGGATTGGAATGAACTGGAATGGAGAGGAATGGAATGAAGTGGAACGGAATGGACTGCAATGGAATTGAATGGAGTGAAGTGGAAAGTAGTGGAGTGGAGTGGAATGGAGTGGAAATGAATGGAATGGAGTGGAATGGAAGGGAATGGAGACAAGTGGATAGGAATTGACTGAAGCAGATTGGAGTGGAGTGGAGTGGAGTGGCATGGAATGGAATGAAGTGGATGGGAATGCAATGGAGTGGAATGAAATGGAATAAAATGGAATGGAGTGGAATGGAGAGGAATGGAGTGGAGTGGAGTGGAATGGAGGGGAGTAAGAGGAAGAGAATGGAATGGAATCGAAAGGAGGGAAGTGCAATTGTGTGGAGTGGAGTGGAGATGAAAGGAGTGGAGTGATGTGGAGTCGAGAGGAAAGGAATGGAATGGAATGGAATGGAGTTAAGTGGAGTGGAATGGAGTGGAAGGTAATGGAGTGGAATGAAAAGGAGTGGATTGGAATGGAGTGGAAAGGAATGGAGTGGAACGGAGTGGAGTAGAATGGAGTGGGTTGCAGAGGAGTGGAATGGAGTGGAATGGAAGGGAACGGAAAGGAATGTAGTGGAAAGGAATCGAATGGAGTGGATTGAAATTGAATGGAAAGGATTGGAGTGCAGTGGACTGGAGGGGAGTGGAATAAAATGGAGTATAGTGCAGTGGAATGGAGTGGACTGGAGTGGAGATGAGTGGAGTGGACTGGAATGGAATGGAGTGGAGTGGAATGGTGTGGAGTGGGGTGGAAAGGAATGGAACAGAATGGAATGGAGAGGAATGGAGTGGCATGTAGTGGAGTGGAGTGAAGTGGAAAGGAATGGCATGGAATGGAGTAGAGTGGAATGGAGGGGTATGGAATGGAATGGAATGGAATTGAGTGGAATGGAGTGGAATGGAGTGGAGTGGAGAGGAATGGAATGGAGTGGAAAGGTCTGAAAGGAGTGGAATGGAGTGGAGTGGAATGCAATGGAGTAGATTGGAATGAAGTGGAAAGGAATAGAATGGAGAGAAGTAGAGTAGAATGGAGTGGATTGGAATGGAGGGGAGCAGAGTGGAGTTAACAGCGGTGGATTGGAATACAGTGGATGGGGTAGAGTGGAAGGGAGTGGAATTATATGGAATGGAATGGATTGGAGTGGAGTGGAAGGGAGTGGAGTGGAGTTGAAAGTAGAGGAATCGAAAGAAGTGGAAAGGAGTGGAGTAGAGTGGATTAGAGTGGATTGGAATGGAATGGAATGGAGTGGAATGGTGTGGAAACGAATGGAAGGGAGGGGAGTGGAATGGAACGAAATGGAATGGAATGTAGTGGAATGGAGAGGAGTGGAGTGGACTGGAGTGGAATGTAATCGAATGGAGTGTACTGGAGTGGAATGTATTTGAGAGGCGGGTAATGGAGACGAATTGAGTGGAGTGGAGTGGAGTGAAATACATCGGAATGGCACGGAATTGAATGGAATGGAGGGGAGTGGAATGCAGTGGAGTGGAGTCGATTGGAGTGGTGAGGAATAGAACGGAGTGGCATGGAATGGAGCACAGTGGAATGCAATGGAGTGGAGTGGATTGGAAAGGGGTGGAGTGGAGTGACGATGGGTGAAGTGGAATGTAATGGAGTGGAGTGCAGAGGAGTCTCATGGAATGGAATGGAATGGAACGCAATGGAAGCTGAGATTGTACCACTGCGCTCCAGGATGGGTGACACAGTGTGATACTCTCAAAAGAAAGGAATGGAATGGAATGCAGTGGAATGGAATGGAATGCAATGGGGTGCATTGGAGTGGAGTGGAGTGAAGTGAAGTGGATTGGAGTGGAATGGAGAGGAATGGAACGGAATGGAATGGAATGAAGTAGACTGGAGTAGGGTGGAGTTGAGTGCAATGGAATGGAGCGAAATGGAATCAGATGCAGAGAAATGGAGTAGAGAGGAGTGCAGTAGAGTGGAAAGGAGTGCAATGGAGTGGAATGGAATCGGAAGTAACGGAAAGTAGTGGAGTGGATGGAACGGAAAGGAAAGGAGTGGAGCGGAGTGGAATGGAACGGAGCGGGAGGTGGGTTGGGGCCACTGCACTCCAGGCTGGCTGGCTGACTGAGGTATTCTCGCAATAAAGGAATGGAATGGAATGCCGTAGAGTGGAATGGAACGGAGTGGAGTGGAGTGGAATGGAGTGAGTTGGAGCAGAGTGGAATGAAGAATGCAATGGGATGGAAGGGAATTGAATGAAATGCAGTGGAGTGCAGTGGAGTGCATTGCAGTGGAATGGAGCAGAATGGAATGGAAAGGAGTGGAATGGACAGAAGTGGAGTGCACTGGAGAGGAGAGGATAGGAATGCAGTGGAATGGAATTGGATGTAATGGAACGTAGAGGAGTGGAGTGGAATGGAGTGGGCCAGAGTGGAATGGAATGGAATGCAATGGAAAGGAATGGAGTGGAATAGAATGGAATGGAATGGAATGGAATGGAATGGAGTGGGATGACTTGTAGTGGGGTGGAGTGAAATGGAGTATAATGGAATGGAGTGGAGTGGAGTGGAATGTGATAGAATGGAGAGGAGGGGAATGGAGCAGAATGGAATGGAGTGCAGCGGAATGGAGTGGAGTGGAATGGAATCAAATGGAGTGGAATGGAACAGAGTGGAATGGAATGGAGTGCAATAGACTAGAATTGAGTGTAGTGTAGTGGAATTTAGTGGAATGGACTGGAATGGAGTGGAATGGAATGGAATTGAGGGGAATGGAATGGAATGGAAAGGAATGGAAAGCAATGGAAAGGAATAGAATTGAATGCAACGGACTTAAAAGAATGCAATGGAATGCAATGGAATAGAATGCAATGGAATGTATAGTTGACATGTAATATGAGCTGAGATTGTGACACTGCACTCCAGCCAGGGTGACATGGTGATATCCTATCGTAAGAAGTGAATGGAATGCAATGGAGTGAAATGGAATGGAATGAAATGGAATGGAGCGGAGTGGAAGGGAATGGAGTGGAATGAAATAGAATGCAGTGGACTGTAATGGCATGGAGTGGAAAGAAGTAGAGTGGAATGGAGTGGAATGGAATGGACTGGCATAGAATGGAGTGGAATTGAATGCAATGGAGTGGATTGGAAAGGAATGCAAAGGAGTAGAGTGGAGTAGAGTGGTGTGGAGTGGAGTGGAATGGAGCTGAATGTACTTCAATGGAGTACAATGGAATGGAACGGAGTGGAATGGAATGGAATGATATGAGGTGGATTGGAGTGGAATGTAGTGGAGTGGAATGGAATGGAATAGAATGGAATGGAGTAGAGTGTAATGGAATGCAGTGGCGATAAGTGGAGTGGAATGGAATGCATTGGAGTAGAGTGGAGTGGAATGGAATGAAATGGAGTGGAGTGGAGGGGAGTGGGGTGGAATGGAATTGAGTGAAGTGGAGTGCAGTTGAATGGAATATCGTGGTGTGGAGTGGAGTGGAAGTGAATGGAGTGAATAGGAGTGGAATGGAATGGATAGTAGTGGAGTGGAGTGGAGTGGATTGGAGTGTAGTGGAAGGGAATGGAGTGCAGTGTAATGGACTGGAATGGAGCAGAGCAGAATGGAGTGGACGGGACTGGAGTGGAATGGAATGGGATGGCATGGAATGGGAGCTGAGATTTTACCAATGTGCTCTAGGCAGGGTGACTGGGTGTCATACTCTCAAAAGAAAGGAATGGAATGGAACGCAGTGGAATGGAATGGAACAGAGTGGACATTAGTGGAGTGGAATGTGGAGGAATGGAATGAAATGGAACGTAATGGCATGAAATGGAGTGGTGTGGGGTGGAATGGATTATAGTGGAATGGGGTGGAAAGGAATGGGATGGAGTGGAATGAAGTGGAGTGCAGTGGAGTGGAACGGAGTTGAATGGCATAGAATTGAGTGGACAGTAGTGGAATGTTTTGGAATGCAATGGAATCCATTGTAATAGAATGGAATACAACGGAAAGTTGACATGGAGTGTGAGCTGAGATTGTGCCACTGCACTCCAGACTGGGTGACACGTTATATCCTGTGGATAGAAAGGAATGGAATGCAATAGAGTGAAATGGAATGGAGTGGAATGGAATTGAATGGAATGGAGTGGAGTGGAGTGGAGTCGAATGGAGACGAATGGAATGGGACGGAGTGGAATGGAACGGAGTGGAGTGGAGTATCGTGGAGTGAAATAGAATGGAATGCACTGGGTTGGAATGGAATGCAATGGACTGCTGAAAGGAAATGTGAGCTGTTATTGTTCCACTGCACTCCAGCCTTTGTGACGGAATGAAATCCTGTGGAAAAAAAGGAATGGAATGGAATGGAATGGAATGGAATGGAATGGAATGGAATGGAATGGAGTGGAGTGGAGTGGTGTGGAGAGGAGTGTAGTGGAGTGGAGTGAAATGGAGTGGAGTGTCGTGGAGGAGAGTGGAATGGAGTGGAATGGAATGGAGAGGAAAGGAACGGAGTGGAGTGGAATGGAACGGAGTGGAGTGGAATGGAATCCAATGGAATGAAATGGAATTGAATCGAATGGAATGAAGAAATATGTGCAGTGATTTGGCCACTGCGCTGGAGCCTGTGTGAGAGAGGGAGATCCTGTCGATAAAACAGTGTGGAATGGAAGGGATTGGAATGGAATGGAATGGAACGTATTGGAGTGGAGTGGAGTGGAATTGAGTGGAGTGGAGTGCACTGGAATGGAATGGAATGCAATGGAATGTAATGGAATGATGAAATGATATGTGAGCTGAGATTGTGCCACTGCACTCCACGCTGGGTGACAGAGTGAGATACTCTTGAAAGAAAGAAATGGAATGGAAAGAATTTTTAATTGGGTGGATTCGAGTGGACTGAAGTAGAGTGCAGTGGAATAGAGAGGAATGGAATGGAATGGAATCGGATGTAAAGGAATGGAATGATGTGGAGTGGAGTGGTGAGGAGTGTAGTGCTGTGGAATGGAGCAGAAAGTAACGGGATGGTGTGGAGTGGAGTGCAGTGCAGTGGAGTGGAGAGGATTGCAATGGCGTGGAATGGAATCGGATGTAAAGGAACGTACTGGAGTGGAGCGGAGTGGAAAGGAGTGGAATGGAATGGAATTGAATGTAATGGAAAGCAAAGGAATGGAATGGGATGCAATGGAATTTAATGCAATAGAATGCAGTTCAATAGAGAGTTGACATGTAATGTGAGCTGAGATTGTGCCTAAGCTCTCCAGGCTGTTTGACACAGTGATATCGTGTGGAAAGAATGGAATGGAATGCAGTGGTGTGAAATGGAATGGAATGTAGTGGACAGGAGTAGAATGGAGTGGAGTGAAGAGGAACAGAGTGGAATGGAATGGGATGCAGTGGAATGGAATGCAGTGGAGTGGAGTGAAATAGAAAGAAATGGAATGGGATGGAATGGAATGCAATGGAATGGAGAAGAGAAATGTGAGCTGAGATTGTGTGACTACACTCCAGCCTTAGTGACCGAGAGAGATTCTGTGGAAGGAAAGAACTGATTTCAAAGGAGTGGAATGGAAGGGAATGTAGTACAGTGGAGTAGAGTGGAATGGAGTGAAACAGAATAGAATGGAGTGGAAGGCAATGGAATGGAATGGAATGGAGTGGAGTGGAATAGAGAGGAGTGCACTGCAATGGAGTGGAGTGGAGTGGAAGGGAGTGGAATGCAATGGAATGTAGTGGAGTGCAGTGGAGTGGAATGGAATGGAGTGGACAGGAGTGGAAGGAGTAGAGTGGACTGGAATGGAATAGAATGGAACAGAATGCAGTGGAGTGGAGGGGAGTGGAGGTGAGTGGAGTGGCATGGAGTGGAATGGAATGGAATGGAGTGAAATGGAATCCAATGGATTGGAATGGAGTGGAGTGGAGTGGAGTGGAATGGAGAGGAGTGGAATGGAATGGAAGGGAATGCAACGGAACGCAGTGGTGTGGATTGGAATGCAGTGAAATGGAGTACTATGGAATCTAAAGGAGTGGAGTGGAGTCTAGTGGAGTGGAATGGAATGGAACAAAATGGAATGGAATGGCACGGAATGGAGTGGAGTAGAGTGGAGTGGGAAGGAAGGGAGATGAGTGGAATGGAGAGGAATGGAATGCAGTGGAGTGGATTGGATTGGAATGAACTGGAATGGAGAGGAATGGAATGAAGTGGAACGGAATGGACTGCAATGGAATTGAATGGAGTGAAGTGGAAAGTAGTGGAGTGGAGTGGAATGGAGTGGAAATGAATGGAATGGAGTGGAATGGAAGGGAATGGAGACAAGTGGATAGGAATTGACTGAAGCAGATTGGAGTGGAGTGGAGTGGAGTGGCATGGAATGGAATGAAGTGGATGGGAATGCAATGGAGTGGAATGAAATGGAATAAAATGGAATGGAGTGGAATGGAGAGGAATGGAGTGGAGTGGAGTGGAATGGAGGGGAGTAAGAGGAAGAGAATGGAATGGAATCGAAAGGAGGGAAGTGCAATTGTGTGGAGTGGAGTGGAGATGAAAGGAGTGGAGTGATGTGGAGTCGAGAGGAAAGGAATGGAATGGAATGGAATGGAGTTAAGTGGAGTGGAATGGAGTGGAAGGTAATGGAGTGGAATGAAAAGGAGTGGATTGGAATGGAGTGGAAAGGAATGGAGTGGAACGGAGTGGAGTAGAATGGAGTGGGTTGCAGAGGAGTGGAATGGAGTGGAATGGAAGGGAACGGAAAGGAATGTAGTGGAAAGGAATCGAATGGAGTGGATTGAAATTGAATGGAAAGGATTGGAGTGCAGTGGACTGGAGGGGAGTGGAATAAAATGGAGTATAGTGCAGTGGAATGGAGTGGACTGGAGTGGAGATGAGTGGAGTGGACTGGAATGGAATGGAGTGGAGTGGAATGGTGTGGAGTGGGGTGGAAAGGAATGGAACAGAATGGAATGGAGAGGAATGGAGTGGCATGTAGTGGAGTGGAGTGAAGTGGAAAGGAATGGCATGGAATGGAGTAGAGTGGAATGGAGGGGTATGGAATGGAATGGAATGGAATTGAGTGGAATGGAGTGGAATGGAGTGGAGTGGAGAGGAATGGAATGGAGTGGAAAGGTCTGAAAGGAGTGGAATGGAGTGGAGTGGAATGCAATGGAGTAGATTGGAATGAAGTGGAAAGGAATAGAATGGAGAGAAGTAGAGTAGAATGGAGTGGATTGGAATGGAGGGGAGCAGAGTGGAGTTAACAGCGGTGGATTGGAATACAGTGGATGGGGTAGAGTGGAAGGGAGTGGAATTATATGGAATGGAATGGATTGGAGTGGAGTGGAAGGGAGTGGAGTGGAGTTGAAAGTAGAGGAATCGAAAGAAGTGGAAAGGAGTGGAGTAGAGTGGATTAGAGTGGATTGGAATGGAATGGAATGGAGTGGAATGGTGTGGAAACGAATGGAAGGGAGGGGAGTGGAATGGAACGAAATGGAATGGAATGTAGTGGAATGGAGAGGAGTGGAGTGGACTGGAGTGGAATGTAATCGAATGGAGTGTACTGGAGTGGAATGTATTTGAGAGGCGGGTAATGGAGACGAATTGAGTGGAGTGGAGTGGAGTGAAATACATCGGAATGGCACGGAATTGAATGGAATGGAGGGGAGTGGAATGCAGTGGAGTGGAGTCGATTGGAGTGGTGAGGAATAGAACGGAGTGGCATGGAATGGAGCACAGTGGAATGCAATGGAGTGGAGTGGATTGGAAAGGGGTGGAGTGGAGTGACGATGGGTGAAGTGGAATGTAATGGAGTGGAGTGCAGAGGAGTCTCATGGAATGGAATGGAATGGAACGCAATGGAAGCTGAGATTGTACCACTGCGCTCCAGGATGGGTGACACAGTGTGATACTCTCAAAAGAAAGGAATGGAATGGAATGCAGTGGAATGGAATGGAATGCAATGGGGTGCATTGGAGTGGAGTGGAGTGAAGTGAAGTGGATTGGAGTGGAATGGAGAGGAATGGAACGGAATGGAATGGAATGAAGTAGACTGGAGTGGGGTGGAGTTGACTGCAATGGAATGGAGCGAAATGGAATCAGATGCAGAGAAATGGAGTAGAGAGGAGTGCAGTAGAGTGGAAAGGAGTGCAATGGAGTGGAATGGAATCGGAAGTAACGGAAAGTAGTGGAGTGGATGGAACGGAAAGGAAAGGAGTGGAGCGGAGTGGAATGGAACGGAGCGGGAGGTGGGTTGGGGCCACAGCACTCCAGGCTGGCTGGCTGACTGAGGTATTCTCGCAATAAAGGAATGGAATGGAATGCCGTAGAGTGGAATGGAACGGAGTGGAGTGGAGTGGAATGGAGTGAGTTGGAGCAGAGTGGAATGAAGAATGCAATGGGATGGAAGGGAATTGAATGAAATGCAGTGGAGTGCAGTGGAGTGCATTGCAGTGGAATGGAGCAGAATGGAATGGAAAGGAGTGGAATGGACAGAAGTGGAGTGCACTGGAGAGGAGAGGATAGGAATGCAGTGGAATGGAATTGGATGTAATGGAACGTAGAGGAGTGGAGTGGAATGGAGTGGGCCAGAGTGGAATGGAATGGAATGCAATGGAAAGGAATGGAGTGGAATAGAATGGAATGGAATGGAATGGAATGGAATGGAGTGGGATGACTTGTAGTGGGGTGGAGTGAAATGGAGTATAATGGAATGGAGTGGAGTGGAGTGGAATGTGATAGAATGGAGAGGAGGGGAATGGAGCAGAATGGAATGGAGTGCAGCGGAATGGAGTGGAGTGGAATGGAATCAAATGGAGTGGAATGGAACAGAGTGGAATGGAATGGAGTGCAATAGACTAGAATTGAGTGTAGTGTAGTGGAATTTAGTGGAATGGACTGGAATGGAGTGGAATGGAATGGAATTGAGGGGAATGGAATGGAATGGAAAGGAATGGAAAGCAATGGAAAGGAATAGAATTGAATGCAACGGAATTAAAAGAATGCAATGGAATGCAATGGAATAGAATGCAATGGAATGTATAGTTGACATGTAATATGAGCTGAGATTGTGACACTGCACTCCAGCCAGGGTGACATGGTGATATCCTGTCGTAAGAAGTGAATGGAATGCAATGGAGTGAAATGGAATGGAATGAAATGGAATGGAGCGGAGTGGAAGGGAATGGAGTGGAATGAAATAGAATGCAGTGGACTGTAATGGCATGGAGTGGAAAGAAGTAGAGTGGAATGGAGTGGAATGGAATGGACTGGCATAGAATGGAGTGGAATTGAATGCAATGGAGTGGATTGGAAAGGAATGCAAAGGAGTACAGTGGAGTAGAGTGGTGTGGAGTGGAGTGGAATGGAGCTGAATGTACTTCAATGGAGTACAATGGAATGGAACGGAGTGGAATGGAATGGAATGATATGAGGTGGATTGGAGTGGAATGTAGTGGAGTGGAATGGAATGGAATAGAATGGAATGGAGTAGAGTGTAATGGAATGCAGTGGCGATAAGTGGAGTGGAATGGAATGCACTGGAGTAGAGTGGAGTGGAATGGAATGGAATGGAGTGGAGTGGAGGGGAGTGGAGTGGAATGGAATTGAGTGAAGTGGAGTGCAGTTGAATGGAATATCGTGGTGTGGAGTGGAGTGGAAGTGAATGGAGTGAATAGGAGTGGAATGGAGTGGAAGGTAACGGAGTGGAATGGAGTCGAATGGAGTGGAATGGAGTAGAGTGGATTAGAGTGGAATGGTGTCGAACGGACTGGAATGGAATGGAATGGAGTGGAATGGAATTGAATCAAATGGAATGGAGTGGAATGGAATGGAGTGGAGTGGAGTGGAGTGGAATGAAATGAAATGGAAGGGAGTGGAGAGAAACGCAGTTGATTGGAGTGGAGTGGAGTGGAAAGGAATGGAAAGGAGTGGGATGGAGACGTATGGATTGGAGTGGAATGGAGTGGAATGGAATGAAGTGGAAAGGAGTGGAACGGAGTGAAATTGAATTTAGTGGACTGGAGTGGAATGGAGTTAAATGGAATGGAATGGAATGGAGTGGAATGGAATGGAATGGAGTGGAGTGGAATGGAATAGAATGGCATGGAATGGAATAGAATGGGATGGAGTGGAGTGGAGAGGAGTGGAATGGATTGGAGTGAAGTGGAGTGGAATGGAATTGAGTGGAGCGGAGAGGAAAGGAATGGAATGGAGTGGAGTGGAATGGCATGGAATGGAGTGGAATGGAATGGATAGTAGTGGAGTGGAGTGGAGTGGATTGGAGTGTAGTGGAAGGGAATGGAGTGCAGTGTAATGGACTGGAATGGAGCAGAGCAGAATGGAGTGGACTGGACTGGAGTGGAATGGAATGGGATGGCATGGAATGGGAGCTGAGATTTTACCAATGTGCTCTAGGCAGGGTGACTGGGTGTCATACTCTCAAAAGAAAGGAATGGAATGGAACGCAGTGGAATGGAATGGAACAGAGTGGACATTAGTGGAGTGGAATGTGGAGGAATGGAATGAAATGGAACGTAATGGCATGAAATGGAGTGGTGTGGGGTGGAATGGATTATAGTGGAATGGGGTGGAAAGGAATGGGATGGAGTGGAATGAAGTGGAGTGCAGTGGAGTGGAACGGAGTTGAATGGGATAGAATTGAGTGGACAGTAGTGGAATGTTTTGGAATGCAATGGAATCCATTGTAATAGAATGGAATACAACGGAAAGTTGACATGGAGTGTGAGCTGAGATTGTGCCACTGCACTCCAGACTTGGTGACACGTTATATCCTGTGGATAGAAAGGAATGGAATGCAATAGAGTGAAATGGAATGGAGTGGAATGGAATTGAATGGAATGGAGTGGAGTGGAGTGGAGTCGAATGGAGACGAATGGAATGGGACGGAGTGGAATGGAACGGAGTGGAGTGGAGTATCGTGGAGTGAAATAGAATGGAATGCACTGGGTTGGAATGGAATGCAATGGACTGCTGAAAGGAAATGTGAGCTGTTATTGTTCCACTGCACTCCAGCCTTTGTGACGGAATGAAATCCTGTGGAAAAAAAGGAATGGAATGGAATGGAATGGAATGGAATGGAATGGAATGGAATGGAATGGAGTGGAGTGGAGTGGTGTGGAGAGGAGTGTAGTGGAGTGGAGTGAAATGGAGTGGAGTGTCGTGGAGGAGAGTGGAATGGAGTGGAATGGAATGGAGAGGAAAGGAACGGAGTGGAGTGGAATGGAACGGAGTGGAGTGGAATGGAATCCAATGGAATGAAATGGAATTGAATCGAATGGAATGAAGAAATATGTGCAGTGATTTGGCCACTGCGCTGGAGCCTGTGTCAGAGAGGGAGATCCTGTCGATAAAACAGTGTGGAATGGAAGGGATTGGAATGGAATGGAATGGAACGTATTGGAGTGGAGTGGAGTGGAATTGAGTGGAGTGGAGTGCACTGGAATGGAATGGAATGCAATGGAATGTAATGGAATGATGAAATGATATGTGAGCTGAGATTGTGCCACTGCACTCCACGCTGGGTGACAGAGTGAGATACTCTTGAAAGAAAGAAATGGAATGGAAAGAATTTTTAATTGGGTGGATTCGAGTGGACTGAAGTAGAGTGCAGTGGAATAGAGAGGAATGGAATGGAATCGGATGTAAAGGAATGGAATGATGTGGAGTGGAGTGGTGAGGAGTGTAGTGCTGTGGAATGGAGCAGAAAGTAACGGGATGGTGTGGAGTGGAGTGCAGTGCAGTGGAGTGGAGAGGAGTGCAATGGCGTGGAATGGAATCGGATGTAAAGGAACGTACTGGAGTGGAGCGGAGTGGAAAGGAGTGGAATGGAATGGAATTGAATGTAATGGAAAGCAAAGGAATGGAATGGGATGCAATGGAATTTAATGCAATAGAATGCAGTTCAATTGAGAGTTAACATGTAATGTGAGCTGAGATTGTGCCTAAGCTCTCCAGGCTGTTTGACACAGTGATATCGTGTCGAAAAATGGAATGGAATGCAGTGGTGTGAAATGGAATGGAATGTAGTGGACAGGAGTAGAATGAAGTGGAGTGAAGAGGAACAGAGTGGAATGGAATGGGATGCAGTGGAATGGAATGCAGTGGAGTGGAGTGAAATAGAAAGAAATGGAATGGGATGGAATGGAATGCAATGGAATGGAGAAGAGAAATGTGAGCTGAGATTGTGTGACTACACTCCAGCCTTAGTGACCGAGAGAGATTCTGTGGAAGGAAAGAACTGATTTCAAAGGAGTGGAATGGAAGGGAATGTAGTACCGTGGAGTAGAGTGGAATGGAGTGAAACAGAATAGAATGGAGTGGAAGGCAATGGAATGGAATGGAATGGAATGGAGTGGAGTGGAATAGAGAGGAGTGCACTGCAATGGAGTGGAGTGGAGTGGAAGGGAGTGGAATGCAATGGAATGTAGTGGAGTGCAGTGGAGTGGAATGGAATGGAGTGGACAGGAGTGGAAGGAGTAGAGTGGACTGGAATGGAATAGAATGGAACAGAATGCAGTGGAGTGGAGGGGAGTGGAGGTGAGTGGAGTGGCATGGAGTGGAATGGAATGGAATGGAGTGAAATGGAATCCAATGGATTGGAATGGAGTGGAGTGGAGTGGAGTGGAATGGAGAGGAGTCGAATGGAATGGAAGGGAATGCAACGGAACGCAGTGGTGTGGATTGGAATGCAGTGAAATGGAGTACTATGGAATCTAAAGGAGTGGAGTGGAGTCTAGAGGAGTGGAATGGAATGGAACAAAATGGAATGGAATGGCACGGAATGGAGTGGAGTAGAGTGGAGTGGGAAGGAAGGGAGATGAGTGGAATGGAGAGGAATGGAATGCAGTGGAGTGGATTGGATTGGAATGAACTGGAATGGAGAGGAATGGAATGAAGTGGAACGGAATGGACTGCAATGGAATTGAATGGAGTGAAGTGGAAAGTAGTGGAGTGGAGTGGAATGGAGTGGAAATGAATGGAATGGAGTGGAATGGAAGGGAATGGAGACAAGTGGATAGGAATTGACTGAAGCAGATTGGAGTGGAGTGGAGTGGAGTGGCATGGAATGGAATGAAGTGGATGGGAATGCAATGGAGTGGAATGAAATGGAATAAAATGGAATGGAGTGGAATGGAGAGGAATGGAGTGGAGTGGAGTGGAATGGAGGGGAGTAAGAGGAAGAGAATGGAATGGAATCGAAAGGAGGGAAGTGCAATTGTGTGGAGTGGAGTGGAGATGAAAGAAGTGGAGTGATGTGGAGTCGAGAGGAAATTAATGGAATGGAATGGAATGGAGTTAAGTGGAGTGGAATGGAGTGGAAGGTAATGGAGTGGAATGAAAAGGAGTGGATTGGAATGGAGTGGAATGGAATGGAGTGGAACGGAGTGGAGTAGAATGGAGTGGGTTGCAGAGGAGTGGAATGGAGTGGAATGGAAGGGAACGGAAAGGAATGTAGTGGAAAGGAATGGAATGGAGTGGATTGAAATTGAATGGAAAGGATTGGAGTGCAGTGGACTGGAGGGGAGTGGAATAAAATGGAGTATAGTGCAGTGGAATGGAGTGGACTGGAGTGGAGATGAGTGGAGTGGACTGGAATGGAATGGAGTGGAGTGGAATGGTGTGGAGTGGGGTGGAAAGGAATGGAACAGAATGGAATGGAGAGGAATGGAGTGGCATGTAGTGGAGTGGAGTGAAGTGGAAAGGAATGGCATGGAATGGAGTAGAGTGGAATGGAGGGGTATGGAATGGAATGGAATGGAATTGAGTGGAATGGAGTGGAGTGGAGAGGAATGGAATGGAGTGGAAAGGTCTGAAAGGAGTGGAATGGAGTGGAGTGGAATGCAATGGAGTAGATTGGAATGAAGTGGAAAGGAATAGAATGGAGAGAAGTAGAGTAGAATGGAGTGGATTGGAATGGAGGGGAGCAGAGTGGAGTTAACAGCGGTGGATTGGAATACAGTGGATGGGGTAGAGTGGAAGGGAGTGGAATTATATGGAATGGAATGGATTGGAGTGGAGTGGAAGGGAGTGGAGTGGAGTTGAAAGTAGAGGAATCGAAAGAAGTGGAAAGGAGTGGAGTAGAGTGGATTAGAGTGGATTGGAATGGAATGGAGTGGAGTGGAATGGTGTGGAAACGAATGGAAGGGAGGGGAGTGGAATGGAACGAAATGGAATGGAATGTAGTGGAATGGAGAGGAGTGGAGTGGACTGGAGTGGAATGTAATCGAATGGAGTGTACTGGAGTGGAATGTATTTGAGAGGCGGGTAATGGAGAGGAATTGAGTGGAGTGGAGTGGAGTGAAATACATCGGAATGGCACGGAATTGAATGGAATGGAGGGGAGTGGAATGCAGTGGAGTGGAGTCGATTGGAGTGGTGAGGAATAGAACGGAGTGGCATGGAATGGAGCACAGTGGAATGCAATGGAGTGGAGTGGATTGGAAAGGGGTGGAGTGGATTGACGATGGGTGAAGTGGAATGTAATGGAGTGGAGTGCAGAGGAGTCTCATGGAATGGAATGGAATGGAACGCAATGGAAGCTGAGATTGTACCACTGCGCTCCAGGATGGGTGACACAGTGTGATACTCTCAAAAGAAAGGAATGGAATGGAATGCAGTGGAATGAAATGGAATACAATGGGGTGCATTGGAGTGGAGTGGAGTGAAGTGAAGTGGATTGGAGTGGAATGGAGAGGAATGGAACGGAATGGAATGGAATGAAGTAGACTGGAGTGGGGTGGAGTTGAGTGCAATGGAATGGAGCGAAATGGAATCAGATGCAGAGAAATGGAGTAGAGAGGAGTGCAGTAGAGTGGAAAGGAGTGCAATGGAGTGGAATGGAATCGGAAGTAACGGAAAGTAGTGGAGTGGATGGAACGGAAAGGAAAGGAGTGGAGCGGAGTGGAATGGAACGGAGCGGGAGGTGGGTTGGGGCCACTGCACTCCAGGCTGGCTGGCTGACTGAGGTATTCTCGCAATAAAGGAATGGAATGGAATGCCGTAGAGTGGAATGGAACGGAGTGGAGTGGAGTGGAATGGAGTGAGTTGGAGCAGAGTGGAATGAAGGATGCAATGGGATGGAAGGGAATTGAATGAAATGCAGTGGAGTGCAGTGGAGTGCATTGCAGTGGAATGGAGCAGAATGGAATGGAAAGGAGTGGAATGGACAGGAGTGGAGTGCACTGGAGAGGAGAGGATAGGAATGCAGTGGAATGGAATTGGATGTAATGGAACGTAGAGGAGTGGAGTGGAATGGAGTTGGCCAGAGTGGAATGGAATGGAATGCAATGGAAAGGAATGGAGTGGAATAGAATGGAATGGAATGGAATGGAATGGAGTGGGATGACTTGTAGTGGGGTGGAGTGAAATGGAGTATAATGGAATGGAGTGGAGTGGAGTGGAATGTGATAGAATGGAGAGGAGGGGAATGGAGCAGAATGGAATGGAGTGCAGCGGAATGGAGTGGAGTGGAATGGAATCAAATGGAGTGGAATGGAACAGAGTGGAATGGAATGGAGTGCAATAGACTAGAATTGAGTGTAGTGTAGTGGAATTTAGTGGAATGGACTGGAATGGAGTGGAATGGAATGGAATTGAGGGGAATGGAATGGAATGGAAAGGAATGGAAAGCAATGGAAAGGAATAGAATTGAATGCAACGGAATTAAAAGAATGCAATGGAATGCAATGGAATAGAATGCAATGGAATGTATAGTTGACATGTAATATGAGCTGAGATTGTGACACTGCACTCCAGCCAGGGTGACATGGTGATATCCTGTCGTAAGAAGTGAATGGAATGCAATGGAGTGAAATGGAATGGAATGAAATGGAATGGAGCGGAGTGGAAGGGAATGGAGTGGAATGAAATAGAATGCAGTGGACTGTAATGGCATGGAGTGGAAAGAAGTAGAGTGGAATGGAGTGGAATGGAATGGACTGGCATAGAATGGAGTGGAATTGAATGCAATGGAGTGGATTGGAAAGGAATGCAAAGGAGTAGAGTGGAGTAGAGTAGTGTGGAGTGGAGTGGAATGGAGCTGAATGTACTTCAATGGAGTACAATGGAATGGAACGGAGTGGAATGGAATGGAATGATATGAGGTGGATTGGAGTGGAATGTAGTGGAGTGGAATGGAATGGAATAGAATGGAATGGAGTAGAGTGTAATGGAATGCAGTGGCGATAAGTGGAGTGGAATGGAATGCATTGGAGTAGAGTGGAGTGGAATGGAATGGAATGGAGTGGAGTGGAATGGAATTGAGTGAAGTGGAGTGCAGTTGAATGGAATATCGTGGTGTGGAGTGGAGTGGAAGTGAATGGAGTGAATAGGAGTGGAATGGAGTGGAAGGTAACGGAGTGGAATGGAGTCGAATGGAGTGGAATGGAGTAGAGTGGATTAGAGTGGAATGGTGTCGAACGGACTGGAATGGAATGGAATGGAGTGGAATGGAATTGAATCAAATGGAATGGAGTGGAGTGGAGTGGAGTGGAATGAAATGAAATGGAAGGGAGTGGAGAGAAACGCAGTTGATTGGAGTGGAGTGGAGTGGAAAGGAATGGAAAGGAGTGGGATGGAGACGTATGGATTGGAGTGGAATGGAGTGGAATGGAATGAAGTGGAAAGGAGTGGAACGGAGTGAAATTGAATTTAGTGGACTGGAGTGGAATGGAGTTAAATGGAATGGAATGGAATGGAGTGGAATGGAATGGAATGGAGTGGAGTGGAATGGAATAGAATGGCATGGAATGGAATAGAATGGGATGGAGTGGAGTGGAGAGGAGTGGAATGGATTGGAGTGAAGTGGAGTGGAATGGAATTGAGTGGAGCGGAGAGGAAAGGAATGGAATGGAGTGGAGTGGAATGGCATGGAATGGAGTGGAATGGAATGGATAGTAGTGGAGTGGAGTGGAGTGGATTGGAGTGTAGTGGAAGGGAATGGAGTGCAGTGTAATGGACTGGAATGGAGCAGAGCAGAATGGAGTGGACGGGACTGGAGTGGAATGGAATGGGATGGCATGGAATGGGAGCTGAGATTTTACCAATGTGCTCTAGGCAGGGTGACTGGGTGTCATACTCTCAAAAGAAAGGAATGGAATGGAACGCAGTGGAATGGAATGGAACAGAGTGGACATTAGTGGAGTGGAATGTGGAGGAATGGAATGAAATGGAACGTAATGGCATGAAATGGAGTGGTGTGGGGTGGAATGGATTATAGTGGAATGGGGTGGAAAGGAATGGGATGGAGTGGAATGAAGTGGAGTGCAGTGGAGTGGAACGGAGTTGAATGGCATAGAATTGAGTGGACAGTAGTGGAATGTTTTGGAATGCAATGGAATCCATTGTAATAGAATGGAATACAACGGAAAGTTGACATGGAGTGTGAGCTGAGATTGTGCCACTGCACTCCAGACTGGGTGACACGTTATATCCTGTGGATAGAAAGGAATGGAATGCAATAGAGTGAAATGGAATGGAGTGGAATGGAATTGAATGGAATGGAGTGGAGTGGAGTGGAGTCGAATGGAGACGAATGGAATGGGACGGAGTGGAATGGAACGGAGTGGAGTGGAGTATCGTGGAGTGAAATAGAATGGAATGCACTGGGTTGGAATGGAATGCAATGGACTGCTGAAAGGAAATGTGAGCTGTTATTGTTCCACTGCACTCCAGCCTTTGTGACGGAATGAAATCCTGTGGAAAAAAAGGAATGGAATGGAATGGAATGGAATGGAATGGAATGGAATGGAATGGAATGGAGTGGAGTGGAGTGGTGTGGAGAGGAGTGTAGTGGAGTGGAGTGAAATGGAGTGGAGTGTCGTGGAGGAGAGTGGAATGGAGTGGAATGGAATGGAGAGGAAAGGAACGGAGTGGAGTGGAATGGAACGGAGTGGAGTGGAATGGAATCCAATGGAATGAAATGGAATTGAATCGAATGGAATGAAGAAATATGTGCAGTGATTTGGCCACTGCGCTGGAGCCTGTGTGAGAGAGGGAGATCCTGTCGATAAAACAGTGTGGAATGGAAGGGATTGGAATGGAATGGAATGGAACGTATTGGAGTGGAGTGGAGTGGAATTGAGTGGAGTGGAGTGCACTGGAATGGAATGGAATGCAATGGAATGTAATGGAATGATGAAATGATATGTGAGCTGAGATTGTGCCACTGCACTCCACGCTGGGTGACAGAGTGAGATACTCTTGAAAGAAAGAAATGGAATGGAAAGAATTTTTAATTGGGTGGATTCGAGTGGACTGAAGTAGAGTGCAGTGGAATAGAGAGGAATGGAATGGAATGGAATCGGATGTAAAGGAATGGAATGATGTGGAGTGGAGTGGTGAGGAGTGTAGTGCTGTGGAATGGAGCAGAAAGTAACGGGATGGTGTGGAGTGGAGTGCAGTGCAGTGGAGTGGAGAGGATTGCAATGGCGTGGAATGGAATCGGATGTAAAGGAACGTACTGGAGTGGAGCGGAGTGGAAAGGAGTGGAATGGAATGGAATTGAATGTAATGGAAAGCAAAGGAATGGAATGGGATGCAATGGAATTTAATGCAATAGAATGCAGTTCAATTGAGAGTTAACATGTAATGTGAGCTGAGATTGTGCCTAAGCTCTCCAGGCTGTTTGACACAGTGATATCGTGTCGAAAAATGGAATGGAATGCAGTGGTGTGAAATGGAATGGAATGTAGTGGACAGGAGTAGAATGAAGTGGAGTGAAGAGGAACAGAGTGGAATGGAATGGGATGCAGTGGAATGGAATGCAGTGGAGTGGAGTGAAATAGAAAGAAATGGAATGGGATGGAATGGAATGCAATGGAATGGAGAAGAGAAATGTGAGCTGAGATTGTGTGACTACACTCCAGCCTTAGTGACCGAGAGAGATTCTGTGGAAGGAAAGAACTGATTTCAAAGGAGTGGAATGGAAGGGAATGTAGTACCGTGGAGTAGAGTGGAATGGAGTGAAACAGAATAGAATGGAGTGGAAGGCAATGGAATGGAATGGAATGGAATGGAGTGGAGTGGAATAGAGAGGAGTGCACTGCAATGGAGTGGAGTGGAGTGGAAGGGAGTGGAATGCAATGGAATGTAGTGGAGTGCAGTGGAGTGGAATGGAATGGAGTGGACAGGAGTGGAAGGAGTAGAGTGGACTGGAATGGAATAGAATGGAACAGAATGCAGTGGAGTGGAGGGGAGTGGAGGTGAGTGGAGTGGCATGGAGTGGAATGGAATGGAATGGAGTGAAATGGAATCCAATGGATTGGAATGGAGTGGAGTGGAGTGGAGTGGAATGGAGAGGAGTCGAATGGAATGGAAGGGAATGCAACGGAACGCAGTGGTGTGGATTGGAATGCAGTGAAATGGAGTACTATGGAATCTAAAGGAGTGGAGTGGAGTCTAGAGGAGTGGAATGGAATGGAACAAAATGGAATGGAATGGCACGGAATGGAGTGGAGTAGAGTGGAGTGGGAAGGAAGGGAGATGAGTGGAATGGAGAGGAATGGAATGCAGTGGAGTGGATTGGATTGGAATGAACTGGAATGGAGAGGAATGGAATGAAGTGGAACGGAATGGACTGCAATGGAATTGAATGGAGTGAAGTGGAAAGTAGTGGAGTGGAGTGGAATGGAGTGGAAATGAATGGAATGGAGTGGAATGGAAGGGAATGGAGACAAGTGGATAGGAATTGACTGAAGCAGATTGGAGTGGAGTGGAGTGGAGTGGCATGGAATGGAATGAAGTGGATGGGAATGCAATGGAGTGGAATGAAATGGAATAAAATGGAATGGAGTGGAATGGAGAGGAATGGAGTGGAGTGGAGTGGAATGGAGGGGAGTAAGAGGAAGAGAATGGAATGGAATCGAAAGGAGGGAAGTGCAATTGTGTGGAGTGGAGTGGAGATGAAAGAAGTGGAGTGATGTGGAGTCGAGAGGAAATTAATGGAATGGAATGGAATGGAGTTAAGTGGAGTGGAATGGAGTGGAAGGTAATGGAGTGGAATGAAAAGGAGTGGATTGGAATGGAGTGGAATGGAATGGAGTGGAACGGAGTGGAGTAGAATGGAGTGGGTTGCAGAGGAGTGGAATGGAGTGGAATGGAAGGGAACGGAAAGGAATGTAGTGGAAAGGAATGGAATGGAGTGGATTGAAATTGAATGGAAAGGATTGGAGTGCAGTGGACTGGAGGGGAGTGGAATAAAATGGAGTATAGTGCAGTGGAATGGAGTGGACTGGAGTGGAGATGAGTGGAGTGGACTGGAATGGAATGGAGTGGAGTGGAATGGTGTGGAGTGGGGTGGAAAGGAATGGAACAGAATGGAATGGAGAGGAATGGAGTGGCATGTAGTGGAGTGGAGTGAAGTGGAAAGGAATGGCATGGAATGGAGTAGAGTGGAATGGAGGGGTATGGAATGGAATGGAATGGAATTGAGTGGAATGGAGTGGAGTGGAGAGGAATGGAATGGAGTGGAAAGGTCTGAAAGGAGTGCAATGGAGTGGAGTGGAATGCAATGGAGTAGATTGGAATGAAGTGGAAAGGAATAGAATGGAGAGAAGTAGAGTAGAATGGAGTGGATTGGAATGGAGGGGAGCAGAGTGGAGTTAACAGCGGTGGATTGGAATACAGTGGATGGGGTAGAGTGGAAGGGAGTGGAATTATATGGAATGGAATGGATTGGAGTGGAGTGGAAGGGAGTGGAGTGGAGTTGAAAGTAGAGGAATCGAAAGAAGTGGAAAGGAGTGGAGTAGAGTGGATTAGAGTGGATTGGAATGGAATGGAGTGGAGTGGAATGGTGTGGAAACGAATGGAAGGGAGGGGAGTGGAATGGAACGAAATGGAATGGAATGTAGTGGAATGGAGAGGAGTGGAGTGGACTGGAGTGGAATGTAATCGAATGGAGTGTACTGGAGTGGAATGTATTTGAGAGGCGGGTAATGGAGAGGAATTGAGTGGAGTGGAGTGGAGTGAAATACATCGGAATGGCACGGAATTGAATGGAATGGAGGGGAGTGGAATGCAGTGGAGTGGAGTCGATTGGAGTGGTGAGGAATAGAACGGAGTGGCATGGAATGGAGCACAGTGGAATGCAATGGAGTGGAGTGGATTGGAAAGGGGTGGAGTGGAGTGACGATGGGTGAAGTGGAATGTAATGGAGTGGAGTGCAGAGGAGTCTCATGGAATGGAATGGAATGGAACGCAATGGAAGCTGAGATTGTACCACTGCGCTCCAGGATGGGTGACACAGTGTGATACTCTCAAAAGAAAGGAATGGAATGGAATGCAGTGGAATGGAATGGAATGCAATGGGGTGCATTGGAGTGGAGTGGAGTGAAGTGAAGTGGATTGGAGTGGAATGGAGAGGAATGGAACGGAATGGAATGGAATGAAGTAGACTGGAGTGGGGTGGAGTTGAGTGCAATGGAATGGAGCGAAATGGAATCAGATGCAGAGAAATGGAGTAGAGAGGAGTGCAGTAGAGTGGAAAGGAGTGCAATGGAGTGGAATGGAATCGGAAGTAACGGAAAGTAGTGGAGTGGATGGAACGGAAAGGAAAGGAGTGGAGCGGAGTGGAATGGAACGGAGCGGGAGGTGGGTTGGGGCCACTGCACTCCAGGCTGGCTGGCTGACTGAGGTATTCTCGCAATAAAGGAATGGAATGGAATGCCGTAGAGTGGAATGGAACGGAGTGGAGTGGAGTGGAATGGAGTGAGTTGGAGCAGAGTGGAATGAAGAATGCAATGGGATGGAAGGGAATTGAATGAAATGCAGTGGAGTGCAGTGGAGTACATTGCAGTGGAATGGAGCAGAATGGAATGGAAAAGAGTGGAATGGACAGAAGTGGAGTGCACTGGAGAGGAGAGGATAGGAATGCAGTGGAATGGAATTGGATGTAATGGAACGTAGAGGAGTGGAGTGGAATGGAGTGGGCCAGAGTGGAATGGAATGGAATGCAATGGAAAGGAATGGAGTGGAATAGAATGGAATGGAATGGAATGGAATGGAATGGAGTGGGATGACTTGTAGTGGGGTGGAGTGAAATGGAGTATAATGGAATGGAGTGGAGTGGAGTGGAATGTGATAGAATGGAGAGGAGGGGAATGGAGCAGAATGGAATGGAGTGCAGCGGAATGGAGTGGAGTGGAATGGAATCAAATGGAGTGGAATGGAACAGAGTGGAATGGAATGGAGTGCAATAGACTAGAATTGAGTGTAGTGTAGTGGAATTTAGTGGAATGGACTGGAATGGAGTGGAATGGAATGGAATTGAGGGGAATGGAATGGAATGGAAAGGAATGGAAAGCAATGGAAAGGAATAGAATTGAATGCAACGGAATTAAAAGAATGCAATGGAATGCAATGGAATAGAATGCAATGGAATGTATAGTTGACATGTAATATGAGCTGAGATTGTGACACTGCACTCCAGCCAGGGTGACATGGTGATATCCTGTCGTAAGAAGTGAATGGAATGCAATGGAGTGAAATGGAATGGAATGAAATGGAATGGAGCGGAGTGGAAGGGAATGGAGTGGAATGAAATAGAATGCAGTGGACTGTAATGGCATGGAGTGGAAAGAAGTAGAGTGGAATGGAGTGGAATGGAATGGACTGGCATAGAATGGAGTGGAATTGAATGCAATGGAGTGGATTGGAAAGGAATGCAAAGGAGTAGAGTGGAGTAGAGTGGTGTGGAGTGGAGTGGAATGGAGCTGAATGTACTTCAATGGAGTACAATGGAATGGAACGGAGTGGAATGGAATGGAATGATATGAGGTGGATTGGAGTGGAATGTAGTGGAGTGGAATGGAATGGAATAGAATGGAATGGAGTAGAGTGTAATGGAATGCAGTGGCGATAAGTGGAGTGGAATGGAATGCACTGGAGTAGAGTGGAGTGGAATGGAATGGAATGGAGTGGAGTGGAGGGGAGTGGAGTGGAATGGAATTGAGTGAAGTGGAGTGCAGTTGAATGGAATATCGTGGTGTGGAGTGGAGTGGAAGTGAATGGAGTGAATAGGAGTGGAATGGAGTGGAAGGTAACGGAGTGGAATGGAGTCGAATGGAGTGGAATGGAGTAGAGTGGATTAGAGTGGAATGGTGTCGAACGGACTGGAATGGAATGGAATGGAGTGGAATGGAATTGAATCAAATGGAATGGAGTGGAGTGGAATGGAGTGGAGTGGAGTGGAGTGGAATGAAATGAAATGGAAGGGAGTGGAGAGAAACGCAGTTGATTGGAGTGGAGTGGAGTGGAAAGGAATGGAAAGGAGTGGGATGGAGACGTATGGATTGGAGTGGAATGGAGTGGAATGGAATGAAGTGGAAAGGAGTGGAACGGAGTGAAATTGAATTTAGTGGACTGGAGTGGAATGGAGTTAAATGGAATGGAATGGAATGGAGTGGAATGGAATGGAATGGAGTGGAGTGGAATGGAATAGAATGGCATGGAATGGAATAGAATGGGATGGAGTGGAGTGGAGAGGAGTGGAATGGATTGGAGTGAAGTGGAGTGGAATGGAATTGAGTGGAGCGGAGAGGAAAGGAATGGAATGGAGTGGAGTGGAATGGCATGGAATGGAGTGGAATGGAATGGATAGTAGTGGAGTGGAGTGGAGTGGATTGGAGTGTAGTGGAAGGGAATGGAGTGCAGTGTAATGGACTGGAATGGAGCAGAGCAGAATG
Organism: Pongo abelii; assembly: GCF_028885655.2. Classification (NCBI taxonomy): domain Eukaryota; kingdom Metazoa; phylum Chordata; class Mammalia; order Primates; family Hominidae; genus Pongo; species Pongo abelii. The sequence continues at coordinate 26,779,831 of NC_072009.2, read as the reverse complement.
GAGTGGACTGGACTGGAGTGGAATGGAATGGGATGGCATGGAATGGGAGCTGAGATTTTACCAATGTGCTCTAGGCAGGGTGACTGGGTGTCATACTCTCAAAAGAAAGGAATGGAATGGAACGCAGTGGAATGGAATGGAACAGAGTGGACATTAGTGGAGTGGAATGTGGAGGAATGGAATGAAATGGAACGTAATGGCATGAAATGGAGTGGTGTGGGGTGGAATGGATTATAGTGGAATGGGGTGGAAAGGAATGGGATGGAGTGGAATGAAGTGGAGTGCAGTGGAGTGGAACGGAGTTGAATGGGATAGAATTGAGTGGACAGTAGTGGAATGTTTTGGAATGCAATGGAATCCATTGTAATAGAATGGAATACAACGGAAAGTTGACATGGAGTGTGAGCTGAGATTGTGCCACTGCACTCCAGACTGGGTGACACGTTATATCCTGTGGATAGAAAGGAATGGAATGCAATAGAGTGAAATGGAATGGAGTGGAATGGAATTGAATGGAATGGAGTGGAGTGGAGTGGAGTCGAATGGAGACGAATGGAATGGGACGGAGTGGAATGGAACGGAGTGGAGTGGAGTATCGTGGAGTGAAATAGAATGGAATGCACTGGGTTGGAATGGAATGCAATGGACTGCTGAAAGGAAATGTGAGCTGTTATTGTTCCACTGCACTCCAGCCTTTGTGACGGAATGAAATCCTGTGGAAAAAAAGGAATGGAATGGAATGGAATGGAATGGAATGCAATGGAATGGAATGGAATAGAGTGGAGTGGAGTGGTGTGGAGAGGAGTGTAGTGGAGTGGAGTGAAATGGAGTGGAGTGTCGTGGAGGAGAGTGGAATGGAGTGGAATGGAATGGAGAGGAAAGGAACGGAGTGGAGTGGAATGGAACGGAGTGGAGTGGAATGGAATCCAATGGAATGAAATGGAATTGAATCGAATGGAATGAAGAAATATGTGCAGTGATTTGGCCACTGCGCTGGAGCCTGTGTGAGAGAGGGAGATCCTGTCGATAAAACAGTGTGGAATGGAAGGGATTGGAATGGAATGGAATGGAACGTATTGGAGTGGAGTGGAGTGGAATTGAGTGGAGTGGAGTGCACTGGAATGGAATGGAATGCAATGGAATGTAATGGAATGATGAAATGATATGTGAGCTGAGATTGTGCCACTGCACTCCACGCTGGGTGACAGAGTGAGATACTCTTGAAAGAAAGAAATGGAATGGAAAGAATTTTTAATTGGGTGGATTCGAGTGGACTGAAGTAGAGTGCAGTGGAATAGAGAGGAATGGAATGGAATCGGATGTAAAGGAATGGAATGATGTGGAGTGGAGTGGTGAGGAGTGTAGTGCTGTGGAATGGAGCAGAAAGTAACGGGATGGTGTGGAGTGGAGTGCAGTGCAGTGGAGTGGAGAGGAGTGCAATGGCGTGGAATGGAATCGGATGTAAAGGAACGTACTGGAGTGGAGCGGAGTGGAAAGGAGTGGAATGGAATGGAATTGAATGTAATGGAAAGCAAAGGAATGGAATGGGATGCAATGGAATTTAATGCAATAGAATGCAGTTCAATAGAGAGTTAACATGTAATGTGAGCTGAGATTGTGCCTAAGCTCTCCAGGCTGTTTGACACAGTGATATCGTGTCGAAAAATGGAATGGAATGCAGTGGTGTGAAATGGAATGGAATGTAGTGGACAGGAGTAGAATGAAGTGGAGTGAAGAGGAACAGAGTGGAATGGAATGGGATGCAGTGGAATGGAATGCAGTGGAGTGGAGTGAAATAGAAAGAAATGGAATGGGATGGAATGGAATGCAATGGAATGGAGAAGAGAAATGTGAGCTGAGATTGTGTGACTACACTCCAGCCTTAGTGACCGAGAGAGATTCTGTGGAAGGAAAGAACTGATTTCAAAGGAGTGGAATGGAAGGGAATGTAGTACCGTGGAGTAGAGTGGAATGGAGTGAAACAGAATAGAATGGAGTGGAAGGCAATGGAATGGAATGGAATGGAATGGAGTGGAGTGGAATAGAGAGGAGTGCACTGCAATGGAGTGGAGTGGAGTGGAAGGGAGTGGAATGCAATGGAATGTAGTGGAGTGCAGTGGAGTGGAATGGAATGGAGTGGACAGGAGTGGAAGGAGTAGAGTGGACTGGAATGGAATAGAATGGAACAGAATGCAGTGGAGTGGAGGGGAGTGGAGGTGAGTGGAGTGGCATGGAGTGGAATGGAATGGAATGGAGTGAAATGGAATCCAATGGATTGGAATGGAGTGGAGTGGAGTGGAGTGGAATGGAGAGGAGTCGAATGGAATGGAAGGGAATGCAACGGAACGCAGTGGTGTGGATTGGAATGCAGTGAAATGGAGTACTATGGAATCTAAAGGAGTGGAGTGGAGTCTAGAGGAGTGGAATGGAATGGAACAAAATGGAATGGAATGGCACGGAATGGAGTGGAGTAGAGTGGAGTGGGAAGGAAGGGAGATGAGTGGAATGGAGAGGAATGGAATGCAGTGGAGTGGATTGGATTGGAATGAACTGGAATGGAGAGGAATGGAATGAAGTGGAACGGAATGGACTGCAATGGAATTGAATGGAGTGAAGTGGAAAGTAGTGGAGTGGAGTGGAATGGAGTGGAAATGAATGGAATGGAGTGGAATGGAAGGGAATGGAGACAAGTGGATAGGAATTGACTGAAGCAGATTGGAGTGGAGTGGAGTGGAGTGGCATGGAATGGAATGAAGTGGATGGGAATGCAATGGAGTGGAATGAAATGGAATAAAATGGAATGGAGTGGAATGGAGAGGAATGGAGTGGAGTGGAGTGGAATGGAGGGGAGTAAGAGGAAGAGAATGGAATGGAATCGAAAGGAGGGAAGTGCAATTGTGTGGAGTGGAGTGGAGATGAAAGAAGTGGAGTGATGTGGAGTCGAGAGGAAATTAATGGAATGGAATGGAATGGAGTTAAGTGGAGTGGAATGGAGTGGAACGTAATGGAGTGGAATGAAAAGGAGTGGATTGGAATGGAGTGGAATGGAATGGAGTGGAACGGAGTGGAGTAGAATGGAGTGGGTTGCAGAGGAGTGGAATGGAGTGGAATGGAAGGGAACGGAAAGGAATGTAGTGGAAAGGAATGGAATGGAGTGGATTGAAATTGAATGGAAAGGATTGGAGTGCAGTGGACTGGAGGGGAGTGGAATAAAATGGAGTATAGTGCAGTGGAATGGAGTGGACTGGAGTGGAGATGAGTGGAGTGGACTGGAATGGAATGGAGTGGAGTGGAATGGTGTGGAGTGGGGTGGAAAGGAATGGAACAGAATGGAATGGAGAGGAATGGAGTGGCATGTAGTGGAGTGGAGTGAAGTGGAAAGGAATGGCATGGAATGGAGTAGAGTGGAATGGAGGGGTATGGAATGGAATGGAATGGAATTGAGTGGAATGGAGTGGAGTGGAGAGGAATGGAATGGAGTGGAAAGGTCTGAAAGGAGTGGAATGGAGTGGAGTGGAATGCAATGGAGTAGATTGGAATGAAGTGGAAAGGAATAGAATGGAGAGAAGTAGAGTAGAATGGAGTGGATTGGAATGGAGGGGAGCAGAGTGGAGTTAACAGCGGTGGATTGGAATACAGTGGATGGGGTAGAGTGGAAGGGAGTGGAATTATATGGAATGGAATGGATTGGAGTGGAGTGGAAGGGAGTGGAGTGGAGTTGAAAGTAGAGGAATCGAAAGAAGTGGAAAGGAGTGGAGTAGAGTGGATTAGAGTGGATTGGAATGGAATGGAGTGGAGTGGAATGGTGTGGAAACGAATGGAAGGGAGGGGAGTGGAATGGAACGAAATGGAATGGAATGTAGTGGAATGGAGAGGAGTGGAGTGGACTGGAGTGGAATGTAATCGAATGGAGTGTACTGGAGTGGAATGTATTTGAGAGGCGGGTAATGGAGAGGAATTGAGTGGAGTGGAGTGGAGTGAAATACATCGGAATGGCACGGAATTGAATGGAATGGAGGGGAGTGGAATGCAGTGGAGTGGAGTTGATTGGAGTGGTGAGGAATAGAACGGAGTGGCATGGAATGGAGCACAGTGGAATGCAATGGAGTGGAGTGGATTGGAAAGGGGTGGAGTGGAGTGACGATGGGTGAAGTGGAATGTAATGGAGTGGAGTGCAGAGGAGTCTCATGGAATGGAATGGAATGGAACGCAATGGAAGCTGAGATTGTACCACTGCGCTCCAGGATGGGTGACACAGTGTGATACTCTCAAAAGAAAGGAATGGAATGGAATGCAGTGGAATGGAATGGAATGCAATGGGGTGCATTGGAGTGGAGTGGAGTGAAGTGAAGTGGATTGGAGTGGAATGGAGAGGAATGGAACGGAATGGAATGGAATGAAGTAGACTGGAGTGGGGTGGAGTTGAGTGCAATGGAATGGAGCGAAATGGAATCAGATGCAGAGAAATGGAGTAGAGAGGAGTGCAGTAGAGTGGAAAGGAGTGCAATGGAGTGGAATGGAATCGGAAGTAACGGAAAGTAGTGGAGTGGATGGAACGGAAAGGAAAGGAGTGGAGCGGAGTGGAATGGAACGGAGCGGGAGGTGGGTTGGGGCCACTGCACTCCAGGCTGGCTGGCTGACTGAGGTATTCTCGCAATAAAGGAAAGGAATGGAATGCCGTAGAGTGGAATGGAACGGAGTGGAGTGGAGTGGAATGGAGTGAGTTGGAGCAGAGTGGAATGAAGGATGCAATGGGATGGAAGGGAATTGAATGAAATGCAGTGGAGTGCAGTGGAGTGCATTGCAGTGGAATGGAGCAGAATGGAATGGAAAGGAGTGGAATGGACAGGAGTGGAGTGCACTGGAGAGGAGAGGATAGGAATGCAGTGGAATGGAATTGGATGTAATGGAACGTAGAGGAGTGGAGTGGAATGGAGTTGGCCAGAGTGGAATGGAATGGAATGCAATGGAAAGGAATGGAGTGGAATAGAATGGAATGGAATGGAATGGAATGGAATGGAGTGGGATGACTTGTAGTGGGGTGGAGTGAAATGGAGTATAATGGAATGGAGTGGAGTGGAGTGGAATGTGATAGAATGGAGAGGAGGGGAATGGAGCAGAATGGAATGGAGTGCAGCGGAATGGAGTGGAGTGGAATGGAATCAAATGGAGTGGAATGGAACAGAGTGGAATGGAATGGAGTGCAATAGACTAGAATTGAGTGTAGTGTAGTGGAATTTAGTGGAATGGACTGGAATGGAGTGGAATGGAATGGAATTGAGGGGAATGGAATGGAATGGAAAGGAATGGAAAGCAATGGAAAGGAATAGAATTGAATGCAACGGAATTAAAAGAATGCAATGGAATGCAATGGAATAGAATGCAATGGAATGTATAGTTGACATGTAATATGAGCTGAGATTGTGACACTGCACTCCAGCCAGGGTGACATGGTGATATCCTGTCGTAAGAAGTGAATGGAATGCAATGGAGTGAAATGGAATGGAATGAAATGGAATGGAGCGGAGTGGAAGGGAATGGAGTGGAATGAAATAGAATGCAGTGGACTGTAATGGCATGGAGTGGAAAGAAGTAGAGTGGAATGGAGTGGAATGGAATGGACTGGCATAGAATGGAGTGGAATTGAATGCAATGGAGTGGATTGGAAAGGAATGCAAAGGAGTAGAGTGGAGTAGAGTGGTGTGGAGTGGAGTGGAATGGAGCTGAATGTACTTCAATGGAGTACAATGGAATGGAACGGAGTGGAATGGAATGGAATGATATGAGGTGGATTGGAGTGGAATGTAGTGGAGTGGAATGGAATGGAATAGAATGGAATGGAGTAGAGTGTAATGGAATGCAGTGGCGATAAGTGGAGTGGAATGGAATGCATTGGAGTAGAGTGGAGTGGAATGGAATGGAATGGAGTGGAGTGGAGGGGAGTGGAGTGGAATGGAATTGAGTGAAGTGGAGTGCAGTTGAATGGAATATCGTGGTGTGGAGTGGAGTGGAAGTGAATGGAGTGAATAGGAGTGGAATGGAGTGGAAGGTAACGGAGTGGAATGGAGTCGAATGGAGTGGAATGGAGTAGAGTGGATTAGAGTGGAATGGTGTCGAACGGACTGGAATGGAATGGAATGGAGTGGAATGGAATTGAATCAAATGGAATGGAGTGGAGTGGAGTGGAGTGGAATGAAATGAAATGGAAGGGAGTGGAGAGAAACGCAGTTGATTGGAGTGGAGTGGAGTGGAAAGGAATGGAAAGGAGTGGGATGGAGACGTATGGATTGGAGTGGAATGGAGTGGAATGGAATGAAGTGGAAAGGAGTGGAACGGAGTGAAATTGAATTTAGTGGACTGGAGTGGAATGGAGTTAAATGGAATGGAATGGAATGGAGTGGAATGGAATGGAATGGAGTGGAGTGGAATGGAATAGAATGGCATGGAATGGAATAGAATGGGATGGAGTGGAGTGGAGAGGAGTGGAATGGATTGGAGTGAAGTGGAGTGGAATGGAATTGAGTGGAGCGGAGAGGAAAGGAATGGAATGGAGTGGAGTGGAATGGCATGGAATGGAGTGGAATGGAATGGATAGTAGTGGAGTGGAGTGGAGTGGATTGGAGTGTAGTGGAAGGGAATGGAGTGCAGTGTAATGGACTGGAATGGAGCAGAGCAGAATGGAGTGGACGGGACTGGAGTGGAATGGAATGGGATGGCATGGAATGGGAGCTGAGATTTTACCAATGTGCTCTAGGCAGGGTGACTGGGTGTCATACTCTCAAAAGAAAGGAATGGAATGGAACGCAGTGGAATGGAATGGAACAGAGTGGACATTAGTGGAGTGGAATGTGGAGGAATGGAATGAAATGGAACGTAATGGCATGAAATGGAGTGGTGTGGGGTGGAATGGATTATAGTGGAATGGGGTGGAAAGGAATGGGATGGAGTGGAATGAAGTGGAGTGCAGTGGAGTGGAACGGAGTTGAATGGCATAGAATTGAGTGGACAGTAGTGGAATGTTTTGGAATGCAATGGAATCCATTGTAATAGAATGGAATACAACGGAAAGTTGACATGGAGTGTGAGCTGAGATTGTGCCACTGCACTCCAGACTGGGTGACACGTTATATCCTGTGGATAGAAAGGAATGGAATGCAATAGAGTGAAATGGAATGGAGTGGAATGGAATTGAATGGAATGGAGTGGAGTGGAGTGGAGTCGAATGGAGACGAATGGAATGGGACGGAGTGGAATGGAACGGAGTGGAGTGGAGTATCGTGGAGTGAAATAGAATGGAATGCACTGGGTTGGAATGGAATGCAATGGACTGCTGAAAGGAAATGTGAGCTGTTATTGTTCCACTGCACTCCAGCCTTTGTGACGGAATGAAATCCTGTGGAAAAAAAGGAATGGAATGGAATGGAATGGAATGGAATGGAATGGAATGGAATGGAATGGAGTGGAGTGGAGTGTTGTGGAGAGGAGTGTAGTGGAGTGGAGTGAAATGGAGTGGAGTGTCGTGGAGGAGAGTGGAATGGAGTGGAATGGAATGGAGAGGAAAGGAACGGAGTGGAGTGGAATGGAACGGAGTGGAGTGGAATGGAATCCAATGGAATGAAATGGAATTGAATCGAATGGAATGAAGAAATATGTGCAGTGATTTGGCCACTGCGCTGGAGCCTGTGTGAGAGAGGGAGATCCTGTCGATAAAACAGTGTGGAATGGAAGGGATTGGAATGGAATGGAATGGAACGTATTGGAGTGGAGTGGAGTGGAATTGAGTGGAGTGGAGTGCACTGGAATGGAATGGAATGCAATGGAATGTAATGGAATGATGAAATGATATGTGAGCTGAGATTGTGCCACTGCACTCCACGCTGGGTGACAGAGTGAGATACTCTTGAAAGAAAGAAATGGAATGGAAAGAATTTTTAATTGGGTGGATTCGAGTGGACTGAAGTAGAGTGCAGTGGAATAGAGAGGAATGGAATGGAATGGAATCGGATGTAAAGGAATGGAATGATGTGGAGTGGAGTGGTGAGGAGTGTAGTGCTGTGGAATGGAGCAGAAAGTAACGGGATGGTGTGGAGTGGAGTGCAGTGCAGTGGAGTGGAGAGGATTGCAATGGCGTGGAATGGAATCGGATGTAAAGGAACGTACTGGAGTGGAGCGGAGTGGAAAGGAGTGGAATGGAATGGAATTGAATGTAATGGAAAGCAAAGGAATGGAATGGGATGCAATGGAATTTAATGCAATAGAATGCAGTTCAATAGAGAGTTGACATGTAATGTGAGCTGAGATTGTGCCTAAGCTCTCCAGGCTGTTTGACACAGTGATATCGTGTGGAAAGAATGGAATGGAATGCAGTGGTGTGAAATGGAATGGAATGTAGTGGACAGGAGTAGAATGGAGTGGAGTGAAGAGGAATAGAGTGGAATGGAATGGGATGCAGTGGAATGGAATGCAGTGGAGTGGAGTGAAATAGAAAGAAATGGAATGGGATGGAATGGAATGCAATGGAATGGAGAAGAGAAATGTGAGCTGAGATTGTGTGACTACACTCCAGCCTTAGTGACCGAGAGAGATTCTGTGGAAGGAAAGAACTGATTTCAAAGGAGTGGAATGGAAGGGAATGTAGTACAGTGGAGTAGAGTGGAATGGAGTGAAACAGAATAGAATGGAGTGGAAGGCAATGGAATGGAATGGAATGGAGTGGAGTGGAATAGAGAGGAGTGCACTGCAATGGAGTGGAGTGGAGTGGAAGGGAGTGGAATGCAATGGAATGTAGTGGAGTGCAGTGGAGTGGAATGGAATGGAGTGGACAGGAGTGGAAGGAGTAGAGTGGACTGGAATGGAATAGAATGGAACAGAATGCAGTGGAGTGGAGGGGAGTGGAGGTGAGTGGAGTGGCATGGAGTGGAATGGAATGGAATGGAGTGAAATGGAATCCAATGGATTGGAATGGAGTGGAGTGGAGTGGAGTGGAATGGAGAGGAGTCGAATGGAATGGAAGGGAATGCAACGGAACGCAGTGGTGTGGATTGGAATGCAGTGAAATGGAGTACTATGGAATCTAAAGGAGTGGAGTGGAGTCTAGTGGAGTGGAATGGAATGGAACAAAATGGAATGGAATGGCACGGAATGGAGTGGAGTAGAGTGGAGTGGGAAGGAAGGGAGATGAGTGGAATGGAGAGGAATGGAATGCAGTGGAGTGGATTGGATTGGAATGAACTGGAATGGAGAGGAATGGAATGAAGTGGAACGGAATGGACTGCAATGGAATTGAATGGAGTGAAGTGGAAAGTAGTGGAGTGGAGTGGAATGGAGTGGAAATGAATGGAATGGAGTGGAATGGAAGGGAATGGAGACAAGTGGATAGGAATTGACTGAAGCAGATTGGAGTGGAGTGGAGTGGAGTGGCATGGAATGGAATGAAGTGGATGGGAATGCAATGGAGTGGAATGAAATGGAATAAAATGGAATGGAGTGGAATGGAGAGGAATGGAGTGGAGTGGAGTGGAATGGAGGGGAGTAAGAGGAAGAGAATGGAATGGAATCGAAAGGAGGGAAGTGCAATTGTGTGGAGTGGAGTGGAGATGAAAGGAGTGGAGTGATGTGGAGTCGAGAGGAAAGGAATGCAATGGAATGGAATGGAGTTAAGTGGAGTGGAATGGAGTGGAAGGTAATGGAGTGGAATGAAAAGGAGTGGATTGGAATGGAGTGGAAAGGAATGGAGTGGAACGGAGTGGAGTAGAATGGAGTGGGTTGCAGAGGAGTGGAATGGAGTGGAATGGAAGGGAACGGAAAGGAATGTAGTGGAAAGGAATCGAATGGAGTGGATTGAAATTGAATGGAAAGGATTGGAGTGCAGTGGACTGGAGGGGAGTGGAATAAAATGGAGTATAGTGCAGTGGAATGGAGTGGACTGGAGTGGAGATGAGTGGAGTGGACTGGAATGGAATGGAGTGGAGTGGAATGGTGTGGAGTGGGGTGGAAAGGAATGGAACAGAATGGAATGGAGAGGAATGGAGTGGCATGTAGTGGAGTGGAGTGAAGTGGAAAGGAATGGCATGGAATGGAGTAGAGTGGAATGGAGGGGTATGGAATGGAATGGAATGGAATTGAGTGGAATGGAGTGGAATGGAGTGGAGTGGAGAGGAATGGAATGGAGTGGAAAGGTCTGAAAGGAGTGGAATGGAGTGGAGTGGAATGCAATGGAGTAGATTGGAATGAAGTGGAAAGGAATAGAATGGAGAGAAGTAGAGTAGAATGGAGTGGATTGGAATGGAGGGGAGCAGAGTGGAGTTAACAGCGGTGGATTGGAATACAGTGGATGGGGTAGAGTGGAAGGGAGTGGAATTATATGGAATGGAATGGATTGGAGTGGAGTGGAAGGGAGTGGAGTGGAGTTGAAAGTAGAGGAATCGAAAGAAGTGGAAAGGAGTGGAGTAGAGTGGATTAGAGTGGATTGGAATGGAATGGAGTGGAGTGGAATGGTGTGGAAACGAATGGAAGGGAGGGGAGTGGAATGGAACGAAATGGAATGGAATGTAGTGGAATGGAGAGGAGTGGAGTGGACTGGAGTGGAATGTAATCGAATGGAGTGTACTGGAGTGGAATGTATTTGAGAGGCGGGTAATGGAGAGGAATTGAGTGGAGTGGAGTGGAGTGAAATACATCGGAATGGCACGGAATTGAATGGAATGGAGGGGAGTGGAATGCAGTGGAGTGGAGTTGATTGGAGTGGTGAGGAATAGAACGGAGTGGCATGGAATGGAGCACAGTGGAATGCAATGGAGTGGAGTGGATTGGAAAGGGGTGGAGTGGAGTGACGATGGGTGAAGTGGAATGTAATGGAGTGGAGTGCAGAGGAGTCTCATGGAATGGAATGGAATGGAACGCAATGGAAGCTGAGATTGTACCACTGCGCTCCAGGATGGGTGACACAGTGTGATACTCTCAAAAGAAAGGAATGGAATGGAATGCAGTGGAATGGAATGGAATGCAATGGGGTGCATTGGAGTGGAGTGGAGTGAAGTGAAGTGGATTGGAGTGGAATGGAGAGGAATGGAACGGAATGGAATGGAATGAAGTAGACTGGAGTGGGGTGGAGTTGAGTGCAATGGAATGGAGCGAAATGGAATCAGATGCAGAGAAATGGAGTAGAGAGGAGTGCAGTAGAGTGGAAAGGAGTGCAATGGAGTGGAATGGAATCGGAAGTAACGGAAAGTAGTGGAGTGGATGGAACGGAAAGGAAAGGAGTGGAGCGGAGTGGAATGGAACGGAGCGGGAGGTGGGTTGGGGCCACTGCACTCCAGGCTGGCTGGCTGACTGAGGTATTCTCGCAATAAAGGAAAGGAATGGAATGCCGTAGAGTGGAATGGAACGGAGTGGAGTGGAGTGGAATGGAGTGAGTTGGAGCAGAGTGGAATGAAGGATGCAATGGGATGGAAGGGAATTGAATGAAATGCAGTGGAGTGCAGTGGAGTGCATTGCAGTGGAATGGAGCAGAATGGAATGGAAAGGAGTGGAATGGACAGGAGTGGAGTGCACTGGAGAGGAGAGGATAGGAATGCAGTGGAATGGAATTGGATGTAATGGAACGTAGAGGAGTGGAGTGGAATGGAGTTGGCCAGAGTGGAATGGAATGGAATGCAATGGAAAGGAATGGAGTGGAATAGAATGGAATGGAATGGAATGGAATGGAATGGAGTGGGATGACTTGTAGTGGGGTGGAGTGAAATGGAGTATAATGGAATGGAGTGGAGTGGAGTGGAATGTGATAGAATGGAGAGGAGGGGAATGGAGCAGAATGGAATGGAGTGCAGCGGAATGGAGTGGAGTGGAATGGAATCAAATGGAGTGGAATGGAACAGAGTGGAATGGAATGGAGTGCAATAGACTAGAATTGAGTGTAGTGTAGTGGAATTTAGTGGAATGGACTGGAATGGAGTGGAATGGAATGGAATTGAGGGGAATGGAATGGAATGGAAAGGAATGGAAAGCAATGGAAAGGAATAGAATTGAATGCAACGGAATTAAAAGAATGCAATGGAATGCAATGGAATAGAATGCAATGGAATGTATAGTTGACATGTAATATGAGCTGAGATTGTGACACTGCACTCCAGCCAGGGTGACATGGTGATATCCTGTCGTAAGAAGTGAATGGAATGCAATGGAGTGAAATGGAATGGAATGAAATGGAATGGAGCGGAGTGGAAGGGAATGGAGTGGAATGAAATAGAATGCAGTGGACTGTAATGGCATGGAGTGGAAAGAAGTAGAGTGGAATGGAGTGGAATGGAATGGACTGGCATAGAATGGAGTGGAATTGAATGCAATGGAGTGGATTGGAAAGGAATGCAAAGGAGTAGAGTGGAGTAGAGTGGTGTGGAGTGGAGTGGAATGGAGCTGAATGTACTTCAATGGAGTACAATGGAATGGAACGGAGTGGAATGGAATGGAATGATATGAGGTGGATTGGAGTGGAATGTAGTGGAGTGGAATGGAATGGAATAGAATGGAATGGAGTAGAGTGTAATGGAATGCAGTGGCGATAAGTGGAGTGGAATGGAATGCATTGGAGTAGAGTGGAGTGGAATGGAATGGAATGGAGTGGAGTGGAGGGGAGTGGAGTGGAATGGAATTGAGTGAAGTGGAGTGCAGTTGAATGGAATATCGTGGTGTGGAGTGGAGTGGAAGTGAATGGAGTGAATAGGAGTGGAATGGAGTGGAAGGTAACGGAGTGGAATGGAGTCGAATGGAGTGGAATGGAGTAGAGTGGATTAGAGTGGAATGGTGTCGAACGGACTGGAATGGAATGGAATGGAGTGGAATGGAATTGAATCAAATGGAATGGAGTGGAGTGGAGTGGAGTGGAATGAAATGAAATGGAAGGGAGTGGAGAGAAACGCAGTTGATTGGAGTGGAGTGGAGTGGAAAGGAATGGAAAGGAGTGGGATGGAGACGTATGGATTGGAGTGGAATGGAGTGGAATGGAATGAAGTGGAAAGGAGTGGAACGGAGTGAAATTGAATTTAGTGGACTGGAGTGGAATGGAGTTAAATGGAATGGAATGGAATGGAGTGGAATGGAATGGAATGGAGTGGAGTGGAATGGAATAGAATGGCATGGAATGGAATAGAATGGGATGGAGTGGAGTGGAGAGGAGTGGAATGGATTGGAGTGAAGTGGAGTGGAATGGAATTGAGTGGAGCGGAGAGGAAAGGAATGGAATGGAGTGGAGTGGAATGGCATGGAATGGAGTGGAATGGAATGGATAGTAGTGGAGTGGAGTGGAGTGGATTGGAGTGTAGTGGAAGGGAATGGAGTGCAGTGTAATGGACTGGAATGGAGCAGAGCAGAATGGAGTGGACGGGACTGGAGTGGAATGGAATGGGATGGCATGGAATGGGAGCTGAGATTTTACCAATGTGCTCTAGGCAGGGTGACTGGGTGTCATACTCTCAAAAGAAAGGAATGGAATGGAACGCAGTGGAATGGAATGGAACAGAGTGGACATTAGTGGAGTGGAATGTGGAGGAATGGAATGAAATGGAACGTAATGGCATGAAATGGAGTGGTGTGGGGTGGAATGGATTATAGTGGAATGGGGTGGAAAGGAATGGGATGGAGTGGAATGAAGTGGAGTGCAGTGGAGTGGAACGGAGTTGAATGGCATAGAATTGAGTGGACAGTAGTGGAATGTTTTGGAATGCAATGGAATCCATTGTAATAGAATGGAATACAACGGAAAGTTGACATGGAGTGTGAGCTGAGATTGTGCCACTGCACTCCAGACTGGGTGACACGTTATATCCTGTGGATAGAAAGGAATGGAATGCAATAGAGTGAAATGGAATGGAGTGGAATGGAATTGAATGGAATGGAGAGGAGTGGAGTGGAGTCGAATGGAGACGAATGGAATGGGACGGAGTGGAATGGAACGGAGTGGAGTGGAGTATCGTGGAGTGAAATAGAATGGAATGCACTGGGTTGGAATGGAATGCAATGGACTGCTGAAAGGAAATGTGAGCTGTTATTGTTCCACTGCACTCCAGCCTTTGTGACGGAATGAAATCCTGTGGAAAAAAAGGAATGGAATGGAATGGAATGGAATGGAATGGAATGGAATGGAATGGAATGGAGTGGAGTGGAGTGTTGTGGAGAGGAGTGTAGTGGAGTGGAGTGAAATGGAGTGGAGTGTCGTGGAGGAGAGTGGAATGGAGTGGAATGGAATGGAGAGGAAAGGAACGGAGTGGAGTGGAATGGAACGGAGTGGAGTGGAATGGAATCCAATGGAATGAAATGGAATTGAATCGAATGGAATGAAGAAATATGTGCAGTGATTTGGCCACTGCGCTGGAGCCTGTGTGAGAGAGGGAGATCCTGTCGATAAAACAGTGTGGAATGGAAGGGATTGGAATGGAATGGAATGGAACGTATTGGAGTGGAGTGGAGTGGAATTGAGTGGAGTGGAGTGCACTGGAATGGAATGGAATGCAATGGAATGTAATGGAATGATGAAATGATATGTGAGCTGAGATTGTGCCACTGCACTCCACGCTGGGTGACAGAGTGAGATACTCTTGAAAGAAAGAAATGGAATGGAAAGAATTTTTAATTGGGTGGATTCGAGTGGACTGAAGTAGAGTGCAGTGGAATAGAGAGGAATGGAATGGAATGGAATCGGATGTAAAGGAATGGAATGATGTGGAGTGGAGTGGTGAGGAGTGTAGTGCTGTGGAATGGAGCAGAAAGTAACGGGATGGTGTGGAGTGGAGTGCAGTGCAGTGGAGTGGAGAGGATTGCAATGGCGTGGAATGGAATCGGATGTAAAGGAACGTACTGGAGTGGAGCGGAGTGGAAAGGAGTGGAATGGAATGGAATTGAATGTAATGGAAAGCAAAGGAATGGAATGGGATGCAATGGAATTTAATGCAATAGAATGCAGTTCAATAGAGAGTTGACATGTAATGTGAGCTGAGATTGTGCCTAAGCTCTCCAGGCTGTTTGACACAGTGATATCGTGTGGAAAGAATGGAATGGAATGCAGTGGTGTGAAATGGAATGGAATGTAGTGGACAGGAGTAGAATGGAGTGGAGTGAAGAGGAATAGAGTGGAATGGAATGGGATGCAGTGGAATGGAATGCAGTGGAGTGGAGTGAAATAGAAAGAAATGGAATGGGATGGAATGGAATGCAATGGAATGGAGAAGAGAAATGTGAGCTGAGATTGTGTGACTACACTCCAGCCTTAGTGACCGAGAGAGATTCTGTGGAAGGAAAGAACTGATTTCAAAGGAGTGGAATGGAAGGGAATGTAGTACAGTGGAGTAGAGTGGAATGGAGTGAAACAGAATAGAATGGAGTGGAAGGCAATGGAATGGAATGGAATGGAGTGGAGTGGAATAGAGAGGAGTGCACTGCAATGGAGTGGAGTGGAGTGGAAGGGAGTGGAATGCAATGGAATGTAGTGGAGTGCAGTGGAGTGGAATGGAATGGAGTGGACAGGAGTGGAAGGAGTAGAGTGGACTGGAATGGAATAGAATGGAACAGAATGCAGTGGAGTGGAGGGGAGTGGAGGTGAGTGGAGTGGCATGGAGTGGAATGGAATGGAATGGAGTGAAATGGAATCCAATGGATTGGAATGGAGTGGAGTGGAGTGGAGTGGAATGGAGAGGAGTCGAATGGAATGGAAGGGAATGCAACGGAACGCAGTGGTGTGGATTGGAATGCAGTGAAATGGAGTACTATGGAATCTAAAGGAGTGGAGTGGAGTCTAGTGGAGTGGAATGGAATGGAACAAAATGGAATGGAATGGCACGGAATGGAGTGGAGTAGAGTGGAGTGGGAAGGAAGGGAGATGAGTGGAATGGAGAGGAATGGAATGCAGTGGAGTGGATTGGATTGGAATGAACTGGAATGGAGAGGAATGGAATGAAGTGGAACGGAATGGACTGCAATGGAATTGAATGGAGTGAAGTGGAAAGTAGTGGAGTGGAGTGGAATGGAGTGGAAATGAATGGAATGGAGTGGAATGGAAGGGAATGGAGACAAGTGGATAGGAATTGACTGAAGCAGATTGGAGTGGAGTGGAGTGGAGTGGCATGGAATGGAATGAAGTGGATGGGAATGCAATGGAGTGGAATGAAATGGAATAAAATGGAATGGAGTGGAATGGAGAGGAATGGAGTGGAGTGGAGTGGAATGGAGGGGAGTAAGAGGAAGAGAATGGAATGGAATCGAAAGGAGGGAAGTGCAATTGTGTGGAGTGGAGTGGAGATGAAAGGAGTGGAGTGATGTGGAGTCGAGAGGAAAGGAATGCAATGGAATGGAATGGAGTTAAGTGGAGTGGAATGGAGTGGAAGGTAATGGAGTGGAATGAAAAGGAGTGGATTGGAATGGAGTGGAAAGGAATGGAGTGGAACGGAGTGGAGTAGAATGGAGTGGGTTGCAGAGGAGTGGAATGGAGTGGAATGGAAGGGAACGGAAAGGAATGTAGTGGAAAGGAATCGAATGGAGTGGATTGAAATTGAATGGAAAGGATTGGAGTGCAGTGGACTGGAGGGGAGTGGAATAAAATGGAGTATAGTGCAGTGGAATGGAGTGGACTGGAGTGGAGATGAGTGGAGTGGACTGGAATGGAATGGAGTGGAGTGGAATGGTGTGGAGTGGGGTGGAAAGGAATGGAACAGAATGGAATGGAGAGGAATGGAGTGGCATGTAGTGGAGTGGAGTGAAGTGGAAAGGAATGGCATGGAATGGAGTAGAGTGGAATGGAGGGGTATGGAATGGAATGGAATGGAATTGAGTGGAATGGAGTGGAATGGAGTGGAGTGGAGAGGAATGGAATGGAGTGGAAAGGTCTGAAAGGAGTGGAATGGAGTGGAGTGGAATGCAATGGAGTAGATTGGAATGAAGTGGAAAGGAATAGAATGGAGAGAAGTAGAGTAGAATGGAGTGGATTGGAATGGAGGGGAGCAGAGTGGAGTTAACAGCGGTGGATTGGAATACAGTGGATGGGGTAGAGTGGAAGGGAGTGGAATTATATGGAATGGAATGGATTGGAGTGGAGTGGAAGGGAGTGGAGTGGAGTTGAAAGTAGAGGAATCGAAAGAAGTGGAAAGGAGTGGAGTAGAGTGGATTAGAGTGGATTGGAATGGAATGGAGTGGAGTGGAATGGTGTGGAAACGAATGGAAGGGAGGGGAGTGGAATGGAACGAAATGGAATGGAATGTAGTGGAATGGAGAGGAGTGGAGTGGACTGGAGTGGAATGTAATCGAATGGAGTGTACTGGAGTGGAATGTATTTGAGAGGCGGGTAATGGAGAGGAATTGAGTGGAGTGGAGTGGAGTGAAATACATCGGAATGGCACGGAATTGAATGGAATGGAGGGGAGTGGAATGCAGTGGAGTGGAGTCGATTGGAGTGGTGAGGAATAGAACGGAGTGGCATGGAATGGAGCACAGTGGAATGCAATGGAGTGGAGTGGATTGGAAAGGGGTGGAGTGGAGTGACGATGGGTGAAGTGGAATGTAATGGAGTGGAGTGCAGAGGAGTCTCATGGAATGGAATGGAATGGAACGCAATGGAAGCTGAGATTGTACCACTGCGCTCCAGGATGGGTGACACAGTGTGATACTCTCAAAAGAAAGGAATGGAATGGAATGCAGTGGAATGGAATGGAATGCAATGGGGTGCATTGGAGTGGAGTGGAGTGAAGTGAAGTGGATTGGAGTGGAATGGAGAGGAATGGAACGGAATGGAATGGAATGAAGTAGACTGGAGTGGGGTGGAGTTGAGTGCAATGGAATGGAGCGAAATGAAATCAGATGCAGAGAAATGGAGTAGAGAGGAGTGCAGTAGAGTGGAAAGGAGTGCAATGGAGTGGAATGGAATCGGAAGTAACGGAAAGTAGTGGAGTGGATGGAACGGAAAGGAAAGGAGTGGAGCGGAGTGGAATGGAACGGAGCGGGAGGTGGGTTGGGGCCACTGCACTCCAGGCTGGCTGGCTGACTGAGGTATTCTCGCAATAAAGGAATGGAATGGAATGCCGTAGAGTGGAATGGAACGGAGTGGAGTGGAGTGGAATGGAGTGAGTTGGAGCAGAGTGGAATGAAGAATGCAATGGGATGGAAGGGAATTGAATGAAATGCAGTGGAGTGCAGTGGAGTGCATTGCAGTGGAATGGAGCAGAATGGAATGGAAAGGAGTGGAATGGACAGAAGTGGAGTGCACTGGAGAGGAGAGGATAGGAATGCAGTGGAATGGAATTGGATGTAATGGAACGTAGAGGAGTGGAGTGGAATGGAGTGGGCCAGAGTGGAATGGAATGGAATGCAATGGAAAGGAATGGAGTGGAATAGAATGGAATGGAATGGAATGGAATGGAATGGAGTGGGATGACTTGTAGTGGGGTGGAGTGAAATGGAGTATAATGGAATGGAGTGGAGTGGAGTGGAATGTGATAGAATGGAGAGGAGGGGAATGGAGCAGAATGGAATGGAGTGCAGCGGAATGGAGTGGAGTGGAATGGAATCAAATGGAGTGGAATGGAACAGAGTGGAATGGAATGGAGTGCAATAGACTAGAATTGAGTGTAGTGTAGTGGAATTTAGTGGAATGGACTGGAATGGAGTGGAATGGAATGGAATTGAGGGGAATGGAATGGAATGGAAAGGAATGGAAAGCAATGGAAAGGAATAGAATTGAATGCAACGGAATTAAAAGAATGCAATGGAATGCAATGGAATAGAATGCAATGGAATGTATAGTTGACATGTAATATGAGCTGAGATTGTGACACTGCACTCCAGCCAGGGTGACATGGTGATATCCTGTCGTAAGAAGTGAATGGAATGCAATGGAGTGAAATGGAATGGAATGAAATGGAATGGAGCGGAGTGGAAGGGAATGGAGTGGAATGAAATAGAATGCAGTGGACTGTAATGGCATGGAGTGGAAAGAAGTAGAGTGGAATGGAGTGGAATGGAATGGACTGGCATAGAATGGAGTGGAATTGAATGCAATGGAGTGGATTGGAAAGGAATGCAAAGGAGTACAGTGGAGTAGAGTGGTGTGGAGTGGAGTGGAATGGAGCTGAATGTACTTCAATGGAGTACAATGGAATGGAACGGAGTGGAATGGAATGGAATGATATGAGGTGGATTGGAGTGCAATGTAGTGGAGTGGAATGGAATGGAATAGAATGGAATGGAGTAGAGTGTAATGGAATGCAGTGGCGATAAGTGGAGTGGAATGGAATGCACTGGAGTAGAGTGGAGTGGAATGGAATGGAATGGAGTGGAGTGGAGGGGAGTGGAGTGGAATGGAATTGAGTGAAGTGGAGTGCAGTTGAATGGAATATCGTGGTGTGGAGTGGAGTGGAAGTGAATGGAGTGAATAGGAGTGGAATGGAGTGGAAGGTAACGGAGTGGAATGGAGTCGAATGGAGTGGAATGGAGTAGAGTGGATTAGAGTGGAATGGTGTCGAACGGACTGGAATGGAATGGAATGGAGTGGAATGGAATTGAATCAAATGGAATGGAGTGGAGTGGAATGGAGTGGAGTGGAGTGGAGTGGAATGAAATGAAATGGAAGGGAGTGGAGAGAAACGCAGTTGATTGGAGTGGAGTGGAGTGGAAAGGAATGGAAAGGAGTGGGATGGAGACGTATGGATTGGAGTGGAATGGAGTGGAATGGAATGAAGTGGAAAGGAGTGGAACGGAGTGAAATTGAATTTAGTGGACTGGAGTGGAATGGAGTTAAATGGAATGGAATGGAATGGAGTGGAATGGAATGGAATGGAGTGGAGTGGAATGGAATAGAATGGCATGGAATGGAATAGAATGGGATGGAGTGGAGTGGAGAGGAGTGGAATGGATTGGAGTGAAGTGGAGTGGAATGGAATTGAGTGGAGCGGAGAGGAAAGGAATGGAATGGAGTGGAGTGGAATGGCATGGAATGGAGTGGAATGGAATGGATAGTAGTGGAGTGGAGTGGAGTGGATTGGAGTGTAGTGGAAGGGAATGGAGTGCAGTGTAATGGACTGGAATGGAGCAGAGCAGAATGGAGTGGACGGGACTGGAGTGGAATGGAATGGGATGGCATGGAATGGGAGCTGAGATTTTACCAATGTGCTCTAGGCAGGGTGACTGGGTGTCATACTCTCAAAAGAAAGGAATGGAATGGAACGCAGTGGAATGGAATGGAACAGAGTGGACATTAGTGGAGTGGAATGTGGAGGAATGGAATGAAATGGAACGTAATGGCATGAAATGGAGTGGTGTGGGGTGGAATGGATTATAGTGGAATGGGGTGGAAAGGAATGGGATGGAGTGGAATGAAGTGGAGTGCAGTGGAGTGGAACGGAGTTGAATGGCATAGAATTGAGTGGACAGTAGTGGAATGTTTTGGAATGCAATGGAATCCATTGTAATAGAATGGAATACAACGGAAAGTTGACATGGAGTGTGAGCTGAGATTGTGCCACTGCACTCCAGACTGGGTGACACGTTATATCCTGTGGATAGAAAGGAATGGAATGCAATAGAGTGAAATGGAATGGAGTGGAATGGAATTGAATGGAATGGAGTGGAGTGGAGTGGAGTCGAATGGAGACGAATGGAATGGGACGGAGTGGAATGGAACGGAGTGGAGTGGAGTATCGTGGAGTGAAATAGAATGGAATGCACTGGGTTGGAATGGAATGCAATGGACTGCTGAAAGGAAATGTGAGCTGTTATTGTTCCACTGCACTCCAGCCTTTGTGACGGAATGAAATCCTGTGGAAAAAAAGGAATGGAATGGAATGGAATGGAATGGAATGGAATGGAATGGAATGGAATGGAGTGGAGTGGAGTGTTGTGGAGAGGAGTGTAGTGGAGTGGAGTGAAATGGAGTGGAGTGTCGTGGAGGAGAGTGGAATGGAGTGGAATGGAATGGAGAGGAAAGGAACGGAGTGGAGTGGAATGGAACGGAGTGGAGTGGAATGGAATCCAATGGAATGAAATGGAATTGAATCGAATGGAATGAAGAAATATGTGCAGTGATTTGGCCACTGCGCTGGAGCCTGTGTGAGAGAGGGAGATCCTGTCGATAAAACAGTGTGGAATGGAAGGGATTGGAATGGAATGGAATGGAACGTATTGGAGTGGAGTGGAGTGGAATTGAGTGGAGTGGAGTGCACTGGAATGGAATGGAATGCAATGGAATGTAATGGAATGATGAAATGATATGTGAGCTGAGATTGTGCCACTGCACTCCACGCTGGGTGACAGAGTGAGATACTCTTGAAAGAAAGAAATGGAATGGAAAGAATTTTTAATTGGGTGGATTCGAGTGGACTGAAGTAGAGTGCAGTGGAATAGAGAGGAATGGAATGGAATCGGATGTAAAGGAATGGAATGATGTGGAGTGGAGTGGTGAGGAGTGTAGTGCTGTGGAATGGAGCAGAAAGTAACGGGATGGTGTGGAGTGGAGTGCAGTGCAGTGGAGTGGAGAGGAGTGCAATGGCGTGGAATGGAATCGGATGTAAAGGAACGTACTGGAGTGGAGCGGAGTGGAAAGGAGTGGAATGGAATGGAATTGAATGTAATGGAAAGCAAAGGAATGGAATGGGATGCAATGGAATTTAATGCAATAGAATGCAGTTCAATAGAGAGTTAACATGTAATGTGAGCTGAGATTGTGCCTAAGCTCTCCAGGCTGTTTGACACAGTGATATCGTGTCGAAAAATGGAATGGAATGCAGTGGTGTGAAATGGAATGGAATGTAGTGGACAGGAGTAGAATGAAGTGGAGTGAAGAGGAACAGAGTGGAATGGAATGGGATGCAGTGGAATGGAATGCAGTGGAGTGGAGTGAAATAGAAAGAAATGGAATGGGATGGAATGGAATGCAATGGAATGGAGAAGAGAAATGTGAGCTGAGATTGTGTGACTACACTCCAGCCTTAGTGACCGAGAGAGATTCTGTGGAAGGAAAGAACTGATTTCAAAGGAGTGGAATGGAAGGGAATGTAGTACCGTGGAGTAGAGTGGAATGGAGTGAAACAGAATAGAATGGAGTGGAAGGCAATGGAATGGAATGGAATGGAATGGAGTGGAGTGGAATAGAGAGGAGTGCACTGCAATGGAGTGGAGTGGAGTGGAAGGGAGTGGAATGCAATGGAATGTAGTGGAGTGCAGTGGAGTGGAATGGAATGGAGTGGACAGGAGTGGAAGGAGTAGAGTGGACTGGAATGGAATAGAATGGAACAGAATGCAGTGGAGTGGAGGGGAGTGGAGGTGAGTGGAGTGGCATGGAGTGGAATGGAATGGAATGGAGTGAAATGGAATCCAATGGATTGGAATGGAGTGGAGTGGAGTGGAGTGGAATGGAGAGGAGTCGAATGGAATGGAAGGGAATGCAACGGAACGCAGTGGTGTGGATTGGAATGCAGTGAAATGGAGTACTATGGAATCTAAAGGAGTGGAGTGGAGTCTAGAGGAGTGGAATGGAATGGAACAAAATGGAATGGAATGGCACGGAATGGAGTGGAGTAGAGTGGAGTGGGAAGGAAGGGAGATGAGTGGAATGGAGAGGAATGGAATGCAGTGGAGTGGATTGGATTGGAATGAACTGGAATGGAGAGGAATGGAATGAAGTGGAACGGAATGGACTGCAATGGAATTGAATGGAGTGAAGTGGAAAGTAGTGGAGTGGAGTGGAATGGAGTGGAAATGAATGGAATGGAGAGGAATGGAAGGGAATGGAGACAAGTGGATAGGAATTGACTGAAGCAGATTGGAGTGGAGTGGAGTGGAGTGGCATGGAATGGAATGAAGTGGATGGGAATGCAATGGAGTGGAATGAAATGGAATAAAATGGAATGGAGTGGAATGGAGAGGAATGGAGTGGAGTGGAGTGGAATGGAGGGGAGTAAGAGGAAGAGAATGGAATGGAATCGAAAGGAGGGAAGTGCAATTGTGTGGAGTGGAGTGGAGATGAAAGAAGTGGAGTGATGTGGAGTCGAGAGGAAATTAATGGAATGGAATGGAATGGAGTTAAGTGGAGTGGAATGGAGTGGAAGGTAATGGAGTGGAATGAAAAGGAGTGGATTGGAATGGAGTGGAATGGAATGGAGTGGAACGGAGTGGAGTAGAATGGAGTGGGTTGCAGAGGAGTGGAATGGAGTGGAATGGAAGGGAACGGAAAGGAATGTAGTGGAAAGGAATGGAATGGAGTGGATTGAAATTGAATGGAAAGGATTGGAGTGCAGTGGACTGGAGGGGAGTGGAATAAAATGGAGTATAGTGCAGTGGAATGGAGTGGACTGGAGTGGAGATGAGTGGAGTGGACTGGAATGGAATGGAGTGGAGTGGAATGGTGTGGAGTGGGGTGGAAAGGAATGGAACAGAATGGAATGGAGAGGAATGGAGTGGCATGTAGTGGAGTGGAGTGAAGTGGAAAGGAATGGCATGGAATGGAGTAGAGTGGAATGGAGGGGTATGGAATGGAATGGAATGGAATTGAGTGGAATGGAGTGGAGTGGAGAGGAATGGAATGGAGTGGAAAGGTCTGAAAGGAGTGGAATGGAGTGGAGTGGAATGCAATGGAGTAGATTGGAATGAAGTGGAAAGGAATAGAATGGAGAGAAGTAGAGTAGAATGGAGTGGATTGGAATGGAGGGGAGCAGAGTGGAGTTAACAGCGGTGGATTGGAATACAGTGGATGGGGTAGAGTGGAAGGGAGTGGAATTATATGGAATGGAATGGATTGGAGTGGAGTGGAAGGGAGTGGAGTGGAGTTGAAAGTAGAGGAATCGAAAGAAGTGGAAAGGAGTGGAGTAGAGTGGATTAGAGTGGATTGGAATGGAATGGAGTGGAGTGGAATGGTGTGGAAACGAATGGAAGGGAGGGGAGTGGAATGGAACGAAATGGAATGGAATGTAGTGGAATGGAGAGGAGTGGAGTGGACTGGAGTGGAATGTAATCGAATGGAGTGTACTGGAGTGGAATGTATTTGAGAGGCGGGTAATGGAGAGGAATTGAGTGGAGTGGAGTGGAGTGAAATACATCGGAATGGCACGGAATTGAATGGAATGGAGGGGAGTGGAATGCAGTGGAGTGGAGTTGATTGGAGTGTTGAGGAATAGAACGGAGTGGCATGGAATGGAGCACAGTGGAATGCAATGGAGTGGAGTGGATTGGAAAGGGGTGGAGTGGAGTGACGATGGGTGAAGTGGAATGTAATGGAGTGGAGTGCAGAGGAGTCTCATGGAATGGAATGGAATGGAACGCAATGGAAGCTGAGATTGTACCACTGCGCTCCAGGATGGGTGACACAGTGTGATACTCTCAAAAGAAAGGAATGGAATGGAATGCAGTGGAATGGAATGGAATGCAATGGGGTGCATTGGAGTGGAGTGGAGTGAAGTGAAGTGGATTGGAGTGGAATGGAGAGGAATGGAACGGAATGGAATGGAATGAAGTAGACTGGAGTGGGGTGGAGTTGAGTGCAATGGAATGGAGTGAAATGGAATCAGATGCAGAGAAATGGAGTAGAGAGGAGTGCAGTAGAGTGGAAAGGAGTGCAATGGAGTGGAATGGAATCGGAAGTAACGGAAAGTAGTGGAGTGGATGGAACGGAAAGGAAAGGAGTGGAGCGGAGTGGAATGGAACGGAGCGGGAGGTGGGTTGGGGCCACTGCACTCCAGGCTGGCTGGCTGACTGAGGTATTCTCGCAATAAAGGAATGGAATGGAATGCCGTAGAGTGGAATGGAACGGAGTGGAGTGGAGTGGAATGGAGTGAGTTGGAGCAGAGTGGAATGAAGAATGCAATGGGATGGAAGGGAATTGAATGAAATGCAGTGGAGTGCAGTGGAGTGCATTGCAGTGGAATGGAGCAGAATGGAATGGAAAGGAGTGGAATGGACAGGAGTGGAGTGCACTGGAGAGGAGAGGATAGGAATGCAGTGGAATGGAATTGGATGTAATGGAACGTAGAGGAGTGGAGTGGAATGGAGTGGGCCAGAGTGGAATGGAATGGAATGCAATGGAAAGGAATGGAGTGGAATAGAATGGAATGGAATGGAATGGAATGGAATGGAGTGGGATGACTTGTAGTGGGGTGGAGTGAAATGGAGTATAATGGAATGGAGTGGAGTGGAGTGGAATGTGATAGAATGGAGAGGAGGGGAATGGAGCAGAATGGAATGGAGTGCAGCGGAATGGAGTGGAGTGGAATGGAATCAAATGGAGTGGAATGGAACAGAGTGGAATGGAATGGAGTGCAATAGACTAGAATTGAGTGTAGTGTAGTGGAATTTAGTGGAATGGACTGGAATGGAGTGGAATGGAATGGAATTGAGGGGAATGGAATGGAATGGAAAGGAATGGAAAGCAATGGAAAGGAATAGAATTGAATGCAACGGAATTAAAAGAATGCAATGGAATGCAATGGAATAGAATGCAATGGAATGTATAGTTGACATGTAATATGAGCTGAGATTGTGACACTGCACTCCAGCCAGGGTGACATGGTGATATCCTGTCGTAAGAAGTGAATGGAATGCAATGGAGTGAAATGGAATGGAATGAAATGGAATGGAGCGGAGTGGAAGGGAATGGAGTGGAATGAAATAGAATGCAGTGGACTGTAATGGCATGGAGTGGAAAGAAGTAGAGTGGAATGGAGTGGAATGGAATGGACTGGCATAGAATGGAGTGGAATTGAATGCAATGGAGTGGATTGGAAAGGAATGCAAAGGAGTAGAGTGGAGTAGAGTGGTGTGGAGTGGAGTGGAATGGAGCTGAATGTACTTCAATGGAGTACAATGGAATGGAACGGAGTGGAATGGAATGGAATGATATGAGGTGGATTGGAGTGGAATGTAGTGGAGTGGAATGGAATGGAATAGAATGGAATGGAGTAGAGTGTAATGGAATGCAGTGGCGATAAGTGGAGTGGAATGGAATGCACTGGAGTAGAGTGGAGTGGAATGGAATGGAATGGAGTGGAGTGGAGGGGAGTGGAGTGGAATGGAATTGAGTGAAGTGGAGTGCAGTTGAATGGAATATCGTGGTGTGGAGTGGAGTGGAAGTGAATGGAGTGAATAGGAGTGGAATGGATTGGAAGGTAACGGAGTGGAATGGAGTCGAATGGAGTGGAATGGAGTAGAGTGGATTAGAGTGGAATGGTGTCGAACGGACTGGAATGGAATGGAATGGAGTGGAATGGAATTGAATCAAATGGAATGGAGTGGAGTGGAGTGGAGTGGAATGAAATGAAATGGAAGGGAGTGGAGAGAAACGCAGTTGACTGGAGTGGAGTGGAGTGGAAAGGAATGGAAAGGAGTGGGATGGAGACGTATGGATTGGAGTGGAATGGAGTGGAATGGAATGAAGTGGAAAGGAGTGGAACGGAGTGAAATTGAATTTAGTGGACTGGAGTGGAATGGAGTTAAATGGAATGGAATGGAATGGAGTGGAATGGAATGGAATGGAGTGGAGTGGAATGGAATAGAATGGCATGGAATGGAATAGAATGGGATGGAGTGGAGTGGAGAGGAGTGGAATGGATTGGAGTGAAGTGGAGTGGAATGGAATTGAGTGGAGCGGAGAGGAAAGGAATGGAATGGAGTGGAGTGGAATGGCATGGAATGGAGTGGAATGGAATGGATAGTAGTGGAGTGGAGTGGAGTGGATTGGAGTGTAGTGGAAGGGAATGGAGTGCAGTGTAATGGACTGGAATGGAGCAGAGCAGAATGGAGTGGACTGGACTGGAGTGGAATGGAATGGGATGGCATGGAATGGGAGCTGAGATTTTACCAATGTGCTCTAGGCAGGGTGACTGGGTGTCATACTCTCAAAAGAAAGGAATGGAATGGAACACAGTGGAATGGAATGGAACAGAGTGGACATTAGTGGAGTGGAATGTGGAGGAATGGAATGAAATGGAACGTAATGGCATGAAATGGAGTGGTGTGGGGTGGAATGGATTATAGTGGAATGGGGTGGAAAGGAATGGGATGGAGTGGAATGAAGTGGAGTGCAGTGGAGTGGAACGGAGTTGAATGGCATAGAATTGAGTGGACAGTAGTGGAATGTTTTGGAATGCAATGGAATCCATTGTAATAGAATGGAATACAACGGAAAGTTGACATGGAGTGTGAGCTGAGATTGTGCCACTGCACTCCAGACTGGGTGACACGTTATATCCTGTGGATAGAAAGGAATGGAATGCAATAGAGTGAAATGGAATGGAGTGGAATGGAATTGAATGGAATGGAGTGGAGTGGAGTGGAGTCGAATGGAGACGAATGGAATGGGACGGAGTGGAATGGAACGGAGTGGAGTGGAGTATCGTGGAGTGAAATAGAATGGAATGCACTGGGTTGGAATGGAATGCAATGGACTGCTGAAAGGAAATGTGAGCTGTTATTGCTCCACTGCACTCCAGCCTTTGTGACGGAATGAAATCCTGTGGAAAAAAAGGAATAGAATGGAATGGAATGGAATGGAATGGAATGGAATGGAATGGAATGGAGTGGAGTGGAGTGGTGTGGAGAGGAGTGTAGTGGAGTGGAGTGAAATGGAGTGGAGTGTCGTGGAGGAGAGTGGAATGGAGTGGAATGGAATGGAGAGGAAAGGAACGGAGTGGAGTGGAATGGAACGGAGTGGAGTGGAATGGAATCCAATGGAATGAAATGGAATTGAATCGAATGGAATGAAGAAATATGTGCAGTGATTTGGCCACTGCGCTGGAGCCTGTGTGAGAGAGGGAGATCCTGTCGATAAAACAGTGTGGAATGGAAGGGATTGGAATGGAATGGAATGGAACGTATTGGAGTGGAGTGGAGTGGAATTGAGTGGAGTGGAGTGCACTGGAATGGAATGGAATTCAATGGAATGTAATGGAATGATGAAATGATATGTGAGCTGAGATTGTGCCACTGCACTCCACGCTGGGTGACAGAGTGAGATACTCTTGAAAGAAAGAAATGGAATGGAAAGAATTTTTAATTGGGTGGATTCGAGTGGACTGAAGTAGAGTGCAGTGGAATAGAGAGGAATGGAATGGAATGGAATCGGATGTAAAGGAATGGAATGATGTGGAGTGGAGTGGTGAGGAGTGTAGTGCTGTGGAATGGAGCAGAAAGTAACGGGATGGTGTGGAGTGGAGTGCAGTGCAGTGGAGTGGAGAGGATTGCAATGGCGTGGAATGGAATCGGATGTAAAGGAACGTACTGGAGTGGAGCGGAGTGGAAAGGAGTGGAATGGAATGGAATTGAATGTAATGGAAAGCAAAGGAATGGAATGGGATGCAATGGAATTTAATGCAATAGAATGCAGTTCAATAGAGAGTTGACATGTAATGTGAGCTGAGATTGTGCCTAAGCTCTCCAGGCTGTTTGACACAGTGATATCGTGTGGAAAGAATGGAATGGAATGCAGTGGTGTGAAATGGAATGGAATGTAGTGGACAGGAGTAGAATGGAGTGGAGTGAAGAGGAACAGAGTGGAATGGAATGGGATGCAGTGGAATGGAATGCAGTGGAGTGGAGTGAAATAGAAAGAAATGGAATGGGATGGAATGGAATGCAATGGAATGGAGAAGAGAAATGTGAGCTGAGATTGTGTGACTACACTCCAGCCTTAGTGACCGAGAGAGATTCTGTGGAAGGAAAGAACTGATTTCAAAGGAGTGGAATGGAAGGGAATGTAGTACAGTGGAGTAGAGTGGAATGGAGTGAAACAGAATAGAATGGAGTGGAAGGCAATGGAATGGAATGGAATGGAGTGGAGTGGAATAGAGAGGAGTGCACTGCAATGGAGTGGAGTGGAGTGGAAGGGAGTGGAATGCAATGGAATGTAGTGGAGTGCAGTGGAGTGGAATGGAATGGAGTGGACAGGAGTGGAAGGAGTAGAGTGGACTGGAATGGAATAGAATGGAACAGAATGCAGTGGAGTGGAGGGGAGTGGAGGTGAGTGGAGTGGCATGGAGTGGAATGGAATGGAATGGAGTGAAATGGAATCCAACGGATTGGAATGGAGTGGAGTGGAGTGGAGTGGAATGGAGAGGAGTCGAATGGAATGGAAGGGAATGCAACGGAACGCAGTGGTGTGGATTGGAATGCAGTGAAATGGAGTACTATGGAATCTAAAGGAGTGGAGTGGAGTCTAGTGGAGTGGAATGGAATGGAACAAAATGGAATGGAATGGCACGGAATGGAGTGGAGTAGAGTGGAGTGGGAAGGAAGGGAGATGAGTGGAATGGAGAGGAATGGAATGCAGTGGAGTGGATTGGATTGGAATGAACTGGAATGGAGAGGAATGGAATGAAGTGGAACGGAATGGACTGCAATGGAATTGAATGGAGTGAAGTGGAAAGTAGTGGAGTGGAGTGGAATGGAGTGGAAATGAATGGAATGGAGTGGAATGGAAGGGAATGGAGACAAGTGGATAGGAATTGACTGAAGCAGATTGGAGTGGAGTGGAGTGGAGTGGCATGGAATGGAATGAAGTGGATGGGAATGCAATGGAGTGGAATGAAATGGAATAAAATGGAATGGAGTGGAATGGAGAGGAATGGAGTGGAGTGGAGTGGAATGGAGGGGAGTAAGAGGAAGAGAATGGAATGGAATCGAAAGAGGGAAGTGCAATTGTGTGGAGTGGAGTGGAGATGAAAGAAGTGGAGTGATGTGGAGTCGAGAGGAAATTAATGGAATGGAATGGAATGGAGTTAAGTGGAGTGGAATGGAGTGGAAGGTAATGGAGTGGAATGAAAAGGAGTGGATTGGAATGGAGTGGAATGGAATGGAGTGGAACGGAGTGGAGTAGAATGGAGTGGGTTGCAGAGGAGTGGAATGGAGTGGAATGGAAGGGAACGGAAAGGAATGTAGTGGAAAGGAATGGAATGGAGTGGATTGAAATTGAATGGAAAGGATTGGAGTGCAGTGGACTGGAGGGGAGTGGAATAAAATGGAGTATAGTGCAGTGGAATGGAGTGGACTGGAGTGGAGATGAGTGGAGTGGACTGGAATGGAATGGAGTGGAGTGGAATGGTGTGGAGTGGGGTGGAAAGGAATGGAACAGAATGGAATGGAGAGGAATGGAGTGGCATGTAGTGGAGTGGAGTGAAGTGGAAAGGAATGGCATGGAATGGAGTAGAGTGGAATGGAGGGGTATGGAATGGAATGGAATGGAATTGAGTGGAATGGAGTGGAGTGGAGAGGAATGGAATGGAGTGGAAAGGTCTGAAAGGAGTGGAATGGAGTGGAGTGGAATGCAATGGAGTAGATTGGAATGAAGTGGAAAGGAATAGAATGGAGAGAAGTAGAGTAGAATGGAGTGGATTGGAATGGAGGGGAGCAGAGTGGAGTTAACAGCGGTGGATTGGAATACAGTGGATGGGGTAGAGTGGAAGGGAGTGGAATTATATGGAATGGAATGGATTGGAGTGGAGTGGAAGGGAGTGGAGTGGAGTTGAAAGTAGAGGAATCGAAAGAAGTGGAAAGGAGTGGAGTAGAGTGGATTAGAGTGGATTGGAATGGAATGGAGTGGAGTGGAATGGTGTGGAAACGAATGGAAGGGAGGGGAGTGGAATGGAACGAAATGGAATGGAATGTAGTGGAATGGAGAGGAGTGGAGTGGACTGGAGTGGAATGTAATCGAATGGAGTGTACTGGAGTGGAATGTATTTGAGAGGCGGGTAATGGAGAGGAATTGAGTGGAGTGGAGTGGAGTGAAATACATCGGAATGGCACGGAATTGAATGGAATGGAGGGGAGTGGAATGCAGTGGAGTGGAGTTGATTGGAGTGTTGAGGAATAGAACGGAGTGGCATGGAATGGAGCACAGTGGAATGCAATGGAGTGGAGTGGATTGGAAAGGGGTGGAGTGGAGTGACGATGGGTGAAGTGGAATGTAATGGAGTGGAGTGCAGAGGAGTCTCATGGAATGGAATGGAATGGAACGCAATGGAAGCTGAGATTGTACCACTGCGCTCCAGGATGGGTGACACAGTGTGATACTCTCAAAAGAAAGGAATGGAATGGAATGCAGTGGAATGGAATGGAATGCAATGGGGTGCATTGGAGTGGAGTGGAGTGAAGTGAAGTGGATTGGAGTGGAATGGAGAGGAATGGAACGGAATGGAATGGAATGAAGTAGACTGGAGTGGGGTGGAGTTGAGTGCAATGGAATGGAGTGAAATGGAATCAGATGCAGAGAAATGGAGTAGAGAGGAGTGCAGTAGAGTGGAAAGGAGTGCAATGGAGTGGAATGGAATCGGAAGTAACGGAAAGTAGTGGAGTGGATGGAACGGAAAGGAAAGGAGTGGAGCGGAGTGGAATGGAACGGAGCGGGAGGTGGGTTGGGGCCACTGCACTCCAGGCTGGCTGGCTGACTGAGGTATTCTCGCAATAAAGGAATGGAATGGAATGCCGTAGAGTGGAATGGAACGGAGTGGAGTGGAGTGGAATGGAGTGAGTTGGAGCAGAGTGGAATGAAGAATGCAATGGGATGGAAGGGAATTGAATGAAATGCAGTGGAGTGCAGTGGAGTGCATTGCAGTGGAATGGAGCAGAATGGAATGGAAAGGAGTGGAATGGACAGGAGTGGAGTGCACTGGAGAGGAGAGGATAGGAATGCAGTGGAATGGAATTGGATGTAATGGAACGTAGAGGAGTGGAGTGGAATGGAGTGGGCCAGAGTGGAATGGAATGGAATGCAATGGAAAGGAATGGAGTGGAATAGAATGGAATGGAATGGAATGGAATGGAATGGAGTGGGATGACTTGTAGTGGGGTGGAGTGAAATGGAGTATAATGGAATGGAGTGGAGTGGAGTGGAATGTGATAGAATGGAGAGGAGGGGAATGGAGCAGAATGGAATGGAGTGCAGCGGAATGGAGTGGAGTGGAATGGAATCAAATGGAGTGGAATGGAACAGAGTGGAATGGAATGGAGTGCAATAGACTAGAATTGAGTGTAGTGTAGTGGAATTTAGTGGAATGGACTGGAATGGAGTGGAATGGAATGGAATTGAGGGGAATGGAATGGAATGGAAAGGAATGGAAAGCAATGGAAAGGAATAGAATTGAATGCAACGGAATTAAAAGAATGCAATGGAATGCAATGGAATAGAATGCAATGGAATGTATAGTTGACATGTAATATGAGCTGAGATTGTGACACTGCACTCCAGCCAGGGTGACATGGTGATATCCTGTCGTAAGAAGTGAATGGAATGCAATGGAGTGAAATGGAATGGAATGAAATGGAATGGAGCGGAGTGGAAGGGAATGGAGTGGAATGAAATAGAATGCAGTGGACTGTAATGGCATGGAGTGGAAAGAAGTAGAGTGGAATGGAGTGGAATGGAATGGACTGGCATAGAATGGAGTGGAATTGAATGCAATGGAGTGGATTGGAAAGGAATGCAAAGGAGTAGAGTGGAGTAGAGTGGTGTGGAGTGGAGTGGAATGGAGCTGAATGTACTTCAATGGAGTACAATGGAATGGAACGGAGTGGAATGGAATGGAATGATATGAGGTGGATTGGAGTGGAATGTAGTGGAGTGGAATGGAATGGAATAGAATGGAATGGAGTAGAGTGTAATGGAATGCAGTGGCGATAAGTGGAGTGGAATGGAATGCACTGGAGTAGAGTGGAGTGGAATGGAATGGAATGGAGTGGAGTGGAGGGGAGTGGAGTGGAATGGAATTGAGTGAAGTGGAGTGCAGTTGAATGGAATATCGTGGTGTGGAGTGGAGTGGAAGTGAATGGAGTGAATAGGAGTGGAATGGATTGGAAGGTAACGGAGTGGAATGGAGTCGAATGGAGTGGAATGGAGTAGAGTGGATTAGAGTGGAATGGTGTCGAACGGACTGGAATGGAATGGAATGGAGTGGAATGGAATTGAATCAAATGGAATGGAGTGGAGTGGAGTGGAGTGGAATGAAATGAAATGGAAGGGAGTGGAGAGAAACGCAGTTGATTGGAGTGGAGTGGAGTGGAAAGGAATGGAAAGGAGTGGGATGGAGACGTATGGATTGGAGTGGAATGGAGTGGAATGGAATGAAGTGGAAAGGAGTGGAACGGAGTGAAATTGAATTTAGTGGACTGGAGTGGAATGGAGTTAAATGGAATGGAATGGAATGGAGTGGAATGGAATGGAATGGAGTGGAGTGGAATGGAATAGAATGGCATGGAATGGAATAGAATGGGATGGAGTGGAGTGGAGAGGAGTGGAATGGATTGGAGTGAAGTGGAGTGGAATGGAATTGAGTGGAGCGGAGAGGAAAGGAATGGAATGGAGTGGAGTGGAATGGCATGGAATGGAGTGGAATGGAATGGATAGTAGTGGAGTGGAGTGGAGTGGATTGGAGTGTAGTGGAAGGGAATGGAGTGCAGTGTAATGGACTGGAATGGAGCAGAGCAGAATGGAGTGGACTGGACTGGAGTGGAATGGAATGGGATGGCATGGAATGGGAGCTGAGATTTTACCAATGTGCTCTAGGCAGGGTGACTGGGTGTCATACTCTCAAAAGAAAGGAATGGAATGGAACGCAGTGGAATGGAATGGAACAGAGTGGACATTAGTGGAGTGGAATGTGGAGGAATGGAATGAAATGGAACGTAATGGCATGAAATGGAGTGGTGTGGGGTGGAATGGATTATAGTGGAATGGGGTGGAAAGGAATGGGATGGAGTGGAATGAAGTGGAGTGCAGTGGAGTGGAACGGAGTTGAATGGCATAGAATTGAGTGGACAGTAGTGGAATGTTTTGGAATGCAATGGAATCCATTGTAATAGAATGGAATACAACGGAAAGTTGACATGGAGTGTGAGCTGAGATTGTGCCACTGCACTCCAGACTGGGTGACACGTTATATCCTGTGGATAGAAAGGAATGGAATGCAATAGAGTGAAATGGAATGGAGTGGAATGGAATTGAATGGAATGGAGTGGAGTGGAGTGGAGTCGAATGGAGACGAATGGAATGGGACGGAGTGGAATGGAACGGAGTGGAGTGGAGTATCGTGGAGTGAAATAGAATGGAATGCACTGGGTTGGAATGGAATGCAATGGACTGCTGAAAGGAAATGTGAGCTGTTATTGTTCCACTGCACTCCAGCCTTTGTGACGGAATGAAATCCTGTGGAAAAAAAGGAATGGAATGGAATGGAATGGAATGGAATGGAATGGAATGGAGTGGAGTGGAGTGGTGTGGAGAGGAGTGTAGTGGAGTGGAGTGAAATGGAGTATAGTGTCGTGGAGGAGAGTGGAATGGAGTGGAATGGAATGGAGAGGAAAGGAACGGAGTGGAGTGGAATGGAACGGAGTGGAGTGGAATGGAATCCAATGGAATGAAATGGAATTGAATCGAATGGAATGAAGAAATATGTGCAGTGATTTGGCCACTGCGCTGGAGCCTGTGTGAGAGAGGGAGATCCTGTCGATAAAACAGTGTGGAATGGAAGGGATTGGAATGGAATGGAATGGAACGTATTGGAGTGGAGTGGAGTGGAATTGAGTGGAGTGGAGTGCACTGGAATGGAATGGAATTCAATGGAATGTAATGGAATGATGAAATGATATGTGAGCTGAGATTGTGCCACTGCACTCCACGCTGGGTGACAGAGTGAGATACTCTTGAAAGAAAGAAATGGAATGGAAAGAATTTTTAATTGGGTGGATTCGAGTGGACTGAAGTAGAGTGCAGTGGAATAGAGAGGAATGGAATGGAATGGAATCGGATGTAAAGGAATGGAATGATGTGGAGTGGAGTGGTGAGGAGTGTAGTGCTGTGGAATGGAGCAGAAAGTAACGGGATGGTGTGGAGTGGAGTGCAGTGCAGTGGAGTGGAGAGGATTGCAATGGCGTGGAATGGAATCGGATGTAAAGGAACGTACTGGAGTGGAGCGGAGTGGAAAGGAGTGGAATGGAATGGAATTGAATGTAATGGAAAGCAAAGGAATGGAATGGGATGCAATGGAATTTAATGCAATAGAATGCAGTTCAATAGAGAGTTGACATGTAATGTGAGCTGAGATTGTGCCTAAGCTCTCCAGGCTGTTTGACACAGTGATATCGTGTGGAAAGAATGGAATGGAATGCAGTGGTGTGAAATGGAATGGAATGTAGTGGACAGGAGTAGAATGGAGTGGAGTGAAGAGGAACAGAGTGGAATGGAATGGGATGCAGTGGAATGGAATGCAGTGGAGTGGAGTGAAATAGAAAGAAATGGAATGGGATGGAATGGAATGCAATGGAATGGAGAAGAGAAATGTGAGCTGAGATTGTGTGACTACACTCCAGCCTTAGTGACCGAGAGAGATTCTGTGGAAGGAAAGAACTGATTTCAAAGGAGTGGAATGGAAGGGAATGTAGTACAGTGGAGTAGAGTGGAATGGAGTGAAACAGAATAGAATGGAGTGGAAGGCAATGGAATGGAATGGAATGGAGTGGAGTGGAATAGAGAGGAGTGCACTGCAATGGAGTGGAGTGGAGTGGAAGGGAGTGGAATGCAATGGAATGTAGTGGAGTGCAGTGGAGTGGAATGGAATGGAGTGGACAGGAGTGGAAGGAGTAGAGTGGACTGGAATGGAATAGAATGGAACAGAATGCAGTGGAGTGGAGGGGAGTGGAGGTGAGTGGAGTGGCATGGAGTGGAATGGAATGGAATGGAGTGAAATGGAATCCAACGGATTGGAATGGAGTGGAGTGGAGTGGAGTGGAATGGAGAGGAGTCGAATGGAATGGAAGGGAATGCAACGGAACGCAGTGGTGTGGATTGGAATGCAGTGAAATGGAGTACTATGGAATCTAAAGGAGTGGAGTGGAGTCTAGTGGAGTGGAATGGAATGGAACAAAATGGAATGGAATGGCACGGAATGGAGTGGAGTAGAGTGGAGTGGGAAGGAAGGGAGATGAGTGGAATGGAGAGGAATGGAATGCAGTGGAGTGGATTGGATTGGAATGAACTGGAATGGAGAGGAATGGAATGAAGTGGAACGGAATGGACTGCAATGGAATTGAATGGAGTGAAGTGGAAAGTAGTGGAGTGGAGTGGAATGGAGTGGAAATGAATGGAATGGAGTGGAATGGAAGGGAATGGAGACAAGTGGATAGGAATTGACTGAAGCAGATTGGAGTGGAGTGGAGTGGAGTGGCATGGAATGGAATGAAGTGGATGGGAATGCAATGGAGTGGAATGAAATGGAATAAAATGGAATGGAGTGGAATGGAGAGGAATGGAGTGGAGTGGAGTGGAATGGAGGGGAGTAAGAGGAAGAGAATGGAATGGAATCGAAAGAGGGAAGTGCAATTGTGTGGAGTGGAGTGGAGATGAAAGAAGTGGAGTGATGTGGAGTCGAGAGGAAATTAATGGAATGGAATGGAATGGAGTTAAGTGGAGTGGAATGGAGTGGAAGGTAATGGAGTGGAATGAAAAGGAGTGGATTGGAATGGAGTGGAATGGAATGGAGTGGAACGGAGTGGAGTAGAATGGAGTGGGTTGCAGAGGAGTGGAATGGAGTGGAATGGAAGGGAACGGAAAGGAATGTAGTGGAAAGGAATGGAATGGAGTGGATTGAAATTGAATGGAAAGGATTGGAGTGCAGTGGACTGGAGGGGAGTGGAATAAAATGGAGTATAGTGCAGTGGAATGGAGTGGACTGGAGTGGAGATGAGTGGAGTGGACTGGAATGGAATGGAGTGGAGTGGAATGGTGTGGAGTGGGGTGGAAAGGAATGGAACAGAATGGAATGGAGAGGAATGGAGTGGCATGTAGTGGAGTGGAGTGAAGTGGAAAGGAATGGCATGGAATGGAGTAGAGTGGAATGGAGGGGTATGGAATGGAATGGAATGGAATTGAGTGGAATGGAGTGGAGTGGAGAGGAATGGAATGGAGTGGAAAGGTCTGAAAGGAGTGGAATGGAGTGGAGTGGAATGCAATGGAGTAGATTGGAATGAAGTGGAAAGGAATAGAATGGAGAGAAGTAGAGTAGAATGGAGTGGATTGGAATGGAGGGGAGCAGAGTGGAGTTAACAGCGGTGGATTGGAATACAGTGGATGGGGTAGAGTGGAAGGGAGTGGAATTATATGGAATGGAATGGATTGGAGTGGAGTGGAAGGGAGTGGAGTGGAGTTGAAAGTAGAGGAATCGAAAGAAGTGGAAAGGAGTGGAGTAGAGTGGATTAGAGTGGATTGGAATGGAATGGAGTGGAGTGGAATGGTGTGGAAACGAATGGAAGGGAGGGGAGTGGAATGGAACGAAATGGAATGGAATGTAGTGGAATGGAGAGGAGTGGAGTGGACTGGAGTGGAATGTAATCGAATGGAGTGTACTGGAGTGGAATGTATTTGAGAGGCGGGTAATGGAGAGGAATTGAGTGGAGTGGAGTGGAGTGAAATACATCGGAATGGCACGGAATTGAATGGAATGGAGGGGAGTGGAATGCAGTGGAGTGGAGTTGATTGGAGTGTTGAGGAATAGAACGGAGTGGCATGGAATGGAGCACAGTGGAATGCAATGGAGTGGAGTGGATTGGAAAGGGGTGGAGTGGAGTGACGATGGGTGAAGTGGAATGTAATGGAGTGGAGTGCAGAGGAGTCTCATGGAATGGAATGGAATGGAACGCAATGGAAGCTGAGATTGTACCACTGCGCTCCAGGATGGGTGACACAGTGTGATACTCTCAAAAGAAAGGAATGGAATGGAATGCAGTGGAATGGAATGGAATGCAATGGGGTGCATTGGAGTGGAGTGGAGTGAAGTGAAGTGGATTGGAGTGGAATGGAGAGGAATGGAACGGAATGGAATGGAATGAAGTAGACTGGAGTGGGGTGGAGTTGAGTGCAATGGAATGGAGTGAAATGGAATCAGATGCAGAGAAATGGAGTAGAGAGGAGTGCAGTAGAGTGGAAAGGAGTGCAATGGAGTGGAATGGAATCGGAAGTAACGGAAAGTAGTGGAGTGGATGGAACGGAAAGGAAAGGAGTGGAGCGGAGTGGAATGGAACGGAGCGGGAGGTGGGTTGGGGCCACTGCACTCCAGGCTGGCTGGCTGACTGAGGTATTCTCGCAATAAAGGAATGGAATGGAATGCCGTAGAGTGGAATGGAACGGAGTGGAGTGGAGTGGAATGGAGTGAGTTGGAGCAGAGTGGAATGAAGAATGCAATGGGATGGAAGGGAATTGAATGAAATGCAGTGGAGTGCAGTGGAGTGCATTGCAGTGGAATGGAGCAGAATGGAATGGAAAGGAGTGGAATGGACAGGAGTGGAGTGCACTGGAGAGGAGAGGATAGGAATGCAGTGGAATGGAATTGGATGTAATGGAACGTAGAGGAGTGGAGTGGAATGGAGTGGGCCAGAGTGGAATGGAATGGAATGCAATGGAAAGGAATGGAGTGGAATAGAATGGAATGGAATGGAATGGAATGGAATGGAGTGGGATGACTTGTAGTGGGGTGGAGTGAAATGGAGTATAATGGAATGGAGTGGAGTGGAGTGGAATGTGATAGAATGGAGAGGAGGGGAATGGAGCAGAATGGAATGGAGT
Organism: Pongo abelii; assembly: GCF_028885655.2. Lineage (NCBI taxonomy): Eukaryota > Metazoa > Chordata > Mammalia > Primates > Hominidae > Pongo > Pongo abelii. Next base: position 26,741,271 of record NC_072009.2, on the reverse strand, counting down.
GCAGCGGAATGGAGTGGAGTGGAATGGAATCAAATGGAGTGGAATGGAACAGAGTGGAATGGAATGGAGTGCAATAGACTAGAATTGAGTGTAGTGTAGTGGAATTTAGTGGAATGGACTGGAATGGAGTGGAATGGAATGGAATTGAGGGGAATGGAATGGAATGGAAAGGAATGGAAAGCAATGGAAAGGAATAGAATTGAATGCAACGGAATTAAAAGAATGCAATGGAATGCAATGGAATAGAATGCAATGGAATGTATAGTTGACATGTAATATGAGCTGAGATTGTGACACTGCACTCCAGCCAGGGTGACATGGTGATATCCTGTCGTAAGAAGTGAATGGAATGCAATGGAGTGAAATGGAATGGAATGAAATGGAATGGAGCGGAGTGGAAGGGAATGGAGTGGAATGAAATAGAATGCAGTGGACTGTAATGGCATGGAGTGGAAAGAAGTAGAGTGGAATGGAGTGGAATGGAATGGACTGGCATAGAATGGAGTGGAATTGAATGCAATGGAGTGGATTGGAAAGGAATGCAAAGGAGTAGAGTGGAGTAGAGTGGTGTGGAGTGGAGTGGAATGGAGCTGAATGTACTTCAATGGAGTACAATGGAATGGAACGGAGTGGAATGGAATGGAATGATATGAGGTGGATTGGAGTGGAATGTAGTGGAGTGGAATGGAATGGAATAGAATGGAATGGAGTAGAGTGTAATGGAATGCAGTGGCGATAAGTGGAGTGGAATGGAATGCACTGGAGTAGAGTGGAGTGGAATGGAATGGAATGGAGTGGAGTGGAGGGGAGTGGAGTGGAATGGAATTGAGTGAAGTGGAGTGCAGTTGAATGGAATATCGTGGTGTGGAGTGGAGTGGAAGTGAATGGAGTGAATAGGAGTGGAATGGATTGGAAGGTAACGGAGTGGAATGGAGTCGAATGGAGTGGAATGGAGTAGAGTGGATTAGAGTGGAATGGTGTCGAACGGACTGGAATGGAATGGAATGGAGTGGAATGGAATTGAATCAAATGGAATGGAGTGGAGTGGAGTGGAGTGGAATGAAATGAAATGGAAGGGAGTGGAGAGAAACGCAGTTGATTGGAGTGGAGTGGAGTGGAAAGGAATGGAAAGGAGTGGGATGGAGACGTATGGATTGGAGTGGAATGGAGTGGAATGGAATGAAGTGGAAAGGAGTGGAACGGAGTGAAATTGAATTTAGTGGACTGGAGTGGAATGGAGTTAAATGGAATGGAATGGAATGGAGTGGAATGGAATGGAATGGAGTGGAGTGGAATGGAATAGAATGGCATGGAATGGAATAGAATGGGATGGAGTGGAGTGGAGAGGAGTGGAATGGATTGGAGTGAAGTGGAGTGGAATGGAATTGAGTGGAGCGGAGAGGAAAGGAATGGAATGGAGTGGAGTGGAATGGCATGGAATGGAGTGGAATGGAATGGATAGTAGTGGAGTGGAGTGGAGTGGATTGGAGTGTAGTGGAAGGGAATGGAGTGCAGTGTAATGGACTGGAATGGAGCAGAGCAGAATGGAGTGGACTGGACTGGAGTGGAATGGAATGGGATGGCATGGAATGGGAGCTGAGATTTTACCAATGTGCTCTAGGCAGGGTGACTGGGTGTCATACTCTCAAAAGAAAGGAATGGAATGGAACGCAGTGGAATGGAATGGAACAGAGTGGACATTAGTGGAGTGGAATGTGGAGGAATGGAATGAAATGGAACGTAATGGCATGAAATGGAGTGGTGTGGGGTGGAATGGATTATAGTGGAATGGGGTGGAAAGGAATGGGATGGAGTGGAATGAAGTGGAGTGCAGTGGAGTGGAACGGAGTTGAATGGCATAGAATTGAGTGGACAGTAGTGGAATGTTTTGGAATGCAATGGAATCCATTGTAATAGAATGGAATACAACGGAAAGTTGACATGGAGTGTGAGCTGAGATTGTGCCACTGCACTCCAGACTGGGTGACACGTTATATCCTGTGGATAGAAAGGAATGGAATGCAATAGAGTGAAATGGAATGGAGTGGAATGGAATTGAATGGAATGGAGTGGAGTGGAGTGGAGTCGAATGGAGACGAATGGAATGGGACGGAGTGGAATGGAACGGAGTGGAGTGGAGTATCGTGGAGTGAAATAGAATGGAATGCACTGGGTTGGAATGGAATGCAATGGACTGCTGAAAGGAAATGTGAGCTGTTATTGTTCCACTGCACTCCAGCCTTTGTGACGGAATGAAATCCTGTGGAAAAAAAGGAATGGAATGGAATGGAATGGAATGGAATGGAATGGAATGGAGTGGAGTGGAGTGGTGTGGAGAGGAGTGTAGTGGAGTGGAGTGAAATGGAGTATAGTGTCGTGGAGGAGAGTGGAATGGAGTGGAATGGAATGGAGAGGAAAGGAACGGAGTGGAGTGGAATGGAACGGAGTGGAGTGGAATGGAATCCAATGGAATGAAATGGAATTGAATCGAATGGAATGAAGAAATATGTGCAGTGATTTGGCCACTGCGCTGGAGCCTGTGTGAGAGAGGGAGATCCTGTCGATAAAACAGTGTGGAATGGAAGGGATTGGAATGGAATGGAATGGAACGTATTGGAGTGGAGTGGAGTGGAATTGAGTGGAGTGGAGTGCACTGGAATGGAATGGAATGCAATGGAATGTAATGGAATGATGAAATGATATGTGAGCTGAGATTGTGCCACTGCACTCCACGCTGGGTGACAGAGTGAGATACTCTTGAAAGAAAGAAATGGAATGGAAAGAATTTTTAATTGGGTGGATTCGAGTGGACTGAAGTAGAGTGCAGTGGAATAGAGAGGAATGGAATGGAATGGAATCGGATGTAAAGGAATGGAATGATGTGGAGTGGAGTGGTGAGGAGTGTAGTGCTGTGGAATGGAGCAGAAAGTAACGGGATGGTGTGGAGTGGAGTGCAGTGCAGTGGAGTGGAGAGGAGTGCAATGGCGTGGAATGGAATCGGATGTAGAGGAACGTACTGGAGTGGAGCGGAGTGGAAAGGAGTGGAATGGAATGGAATTGAATGTAATGGAAAGCAAAGGAATGGAATGGGATGCAATGGAATTTAATGCAATAGAATGCAGTTCAATAGAGAGTTGACATGTAATGTGAGCTGAGATTGTGCCTAAGCTCTCCAGGCTGTTTGACACAGTGATATCGTGTGGAAAGAATGGAATGGAATGCAGTGGTGTGAAATGGAATGGAATGTAGTGGACAGGAGTAGAATGGAGTGGAGTGAAGAGGAACAGAGTGGAATGGAATGGGATGCAGTGGAATGGAATGCAGTGGAGTGGAGTGAAATAGAAAGAAATGGAATGGGATGGAATGGAATGCAATGGAATGGAGAAGAGAAATGTGAGCTGAGATTGTGTGACTACACTCCAGCCTTAGTGACCGAGAGAGATTCTGTTTAAGGAAAGAACTGATTTCAAAGGAGTGGAATGGAAGGGAATGTAGTACAGTGGAGTAGAGTGGAATGGAGTGAAACAGAATAGAATGGAGTGGAAGGCAATGGAATGGAATGGAATGGAGTGGAGTGGAATAGAGAGGAGTGCACTGCAATGGAGTGGAGTGGAGTGGAAGGGAGTGGAATGCAATGGAATGTAGTGGAGTGCAGTGGAGTGGAATGGAATGGAGTGGACAGGAGTGGAAGGAGTAGAGTGGACTGGAATGGAATAGAATGGAACAGAATGCAGTGGAGTGGAGGGGAGTGGAGGTGAGTGGAGTGGCATGGAGTGGAATGGAATGGAATGGAGTGAAATGGAATCCAATGGATTGGAATGGAGTGGAGTGGAGTGGAGTGGAATGGAGAGGAGTCGAATGGAATGGAAGGGAATGCAACGGAACGCAGTGGTGTGGATTGGAATGCAGTGAAATGGAGTACTATGGAATCTAAAGGAGTGGAGTGGAGTCTAGTGGAGTGGAATGGAATGGAACAAAATGGAATGGAATGGCACGGAATGGAGTGGAGTAGAGTGGAGTGGGAAGGAAGGGAGATGAGTTGAATGGAGAGGAATGGAATGCAGTGGAGTGGATTGGATTGGAATGAACTGGAATGGAGAGGAATGGAATGAAGTGGAACGGAATGGACTGCAATGGAATTGAATGGAGTGAAGTGGAAAGTAGTGGAGTGGAGTGGAATGGAGTGGAAATGAATGGAATGGAGTGGAATGGAAGGGAATGGAGACAAGTGGATAGGAATTGACTGAAGCAGATTGGAGTGGAGTGGAGTGGAGTGGCATGGAATGGAATGAAGTGGATGGGAATGCAATGGAGTGGAATGAAATGGAATAAAATGGAATGGAGTGGAATGGAGAGGAATGGAGTGGAGTGGAGTGGAATGGAGGGGAGTAAGAGGAAGAGAATGGAATGGAATCGAAAGGAGGGAAGTGCAATTGTGTGGAGTGGAGTGGAGATGAAAGGAGTGGAGTGATGTGGAGTCGAGAGGAAAGGAATGGAATGGAATGGAATGGAGTTAAGTGGAGTGGAATGGAGTGGAAGGTAAAGGAGTGGAAAGAAAAGGAGTGGATTGGAATGGAGTGGAATGGAATGGAGTGGAACGGAGTGGAGTAGAATGGAGTGGGTTGCAGAGGAGTGGAATGGAGTGGAATGGAAGGGAACGGAAAGGAATGTAGTGGAAAGGAATGGAATGGAGTGGATTGAAATTGAATGGAAAGGATTGGAGTGCAGTGGACTGGAGGGGAGTGGAATAAAATGGAGTATAGTGCAGTGGAATGGAGTGGACTGGAGTGGAGATGAGTGGAGTGGACTGGAATGGAATGGAGTGGAGTGGAATGGTGTGGAGTGGGGTGGAAAGGAATGGAACAGAATGGAATGGAGAGGAATGGAGTGGCATGTAGTGGAGTGGAGTGAAGTGGAAAGGAATGGCATGGAATGGAGTAGAGTGGAATGGAGGGGTATGGAATGGAATGGAATGGAATTGAGTGGAATGGAGTGGAATGGAGTGGAGTGGAGAGGAATGGAATGGAGTGGAAAGGTCTGAAAGGAGTGGAATGGAGTGGAGTGGAATGCAATGGAGTAGATTGGAATGAAGTGGAAAGGAATAGAATGGAGAGAAGTAGAGTAGAATGGAGTGGATTGGAATGGAGGGGAGCAGAGTGGAGTTAACAGCAGTGGATTGGAATACAGTGGATGGGGTAGAGTGGAAGGGAGTGGAATTATATGGAATGGAATGGATTGGAGTGGAGTGGAAGGGAGTGGAGTGGAGTTGAAAGTAGAGGAATCGAAAGAAGTGGAAAGGAGTGGAGTAGAGTGGATTAGAGTGGATTGGAATGGAATGGAGTGGAGTGGAATGGTGTGGAAACGAATGGAAGGGAGGGGAGTGGAATGGAACGAAATGGAATGGAATGTAGTGGAATGGAGAGGAGTGGAGTGGACTGGAGTGGAATGTAATCGAATGGAGTGTACTGGAGTGGAATGTATTTGAGAGGCGGGTAATGGAGAGGAATTGAGTGGAGTGGAGTGGAGTGAAATACATCGGAATGGCACGGAATTGAATGGAATGGAGGGGAGTGGAATGCAGTGGAGTGGAGTCGATTGGAGTGGTGAGGAGTAGAACGGAGTGGCATGGAATGGAGCACAGTGGAATGCAATGGAGTGGAGTGGATTGGAAAGGGGTGGAGTGGAGTGACGATGGGTGAAGTGGAATGTAATGGAGTGGAGTGCAGAGGAGTCTCATGGAATGGAATGGAATGGAACGCAATGGAAGCTGAGATTGTACCACTGCGCTCCAGGATGGGTGACACAGTGTGATACTCTCAAAAGAAAGGAATGGAATGGAATGCAGTGGAATGGAATGGAATGCAATGGGGTGCATTGGAGTGGAGTGGAGTGAAGTGAAGTGGATTGGAGTGGAATGGAGAGGAATGGAACGGAATGGAATGGAATGAAGTAGACTGGAGTGGGGTGGAGTTGAGTGCAATGGAATGGAGCGAAATGGAATCAGATGCAGAGAAATGGAGTAGAGAGGAGTGCAGTAGAGTGGAAAGGAGTGCAATGGAGTGGAATGGAATCGGAAGTAACGGAAAGTAGTGGAGTGGATGGAACGGAAAGGAAAGGAGTGGAGCGGAGTGGAATGGAACGGAGCGGGAGGTGGGTTGGGGCCACTGCACTCCAGGCTGGCTGGCTGACTGAGGTATTCTCGCAATAAAGGAATGGAATGGAATGCCGTAGAGTGGAATGGAACGGAGTGGAGTGGAGTGGAATGGAGTGAGTTGGAGCAGAGTGGAATGAAGAATGCAATGGGATGGAAGGGAATTGAATGAAATGCAGTGGAGTGCAGTGGAGTGCATTGCAGTGGAATGGAGCAGAATGGAATGGAAAGGAGTGGAATGGACAGGAGTGGAGTGCACTGGAGAGGAGAGGATAGGAATGCAGTGGAATGGAATTGGATGTAATGGAACGTAGAGGAGTGGAGTGGAATGGAGTGGGCCAGAGTGGAATGGAATGGAATGCAATGGAAAGGAATGGAGTGGAATAGAATGGAATGGAATGGAATGGAATGGAGTGGGATGACTTGTAGTGGGGTGGAGTGAAATGGAGTATAATGGAATGGAGTGGAGTGGAGTGGAATGTGATAGAATGGAGAGGAGGGGAATGGAGCAGAATGGAATGGAGTGCAGCGGAATGGAGTGGAGTGGAATGGAATCAAATGGAGTGGAATGGAACAGAGTGGAATGGAATGGAGTGCAATAGACTAGAATTGAGTGTAGTGTAGTGGAATTTAGTGGAATGGACTGGAATGGAGTGGAATGGAATGGAATTGAGGGGAATGGAATGGAATGGAAAGGAATGGAAAGCAATGGAAAGGAATAGAATTGAATGCAACGGAATTAAAAGAATGCAATGGAATGCAATGGAATAGAATGCAATGGAATGTATAGTTGACATGTAATATGAGCTGAGATTGTGACACTGCACTCCAGCCAGGGTGACATGGTGATATCCTGTCGTAAGAAGTGAATGGAATGCAATGGAGTGAAATGGAATGGAATGAAATGGAATGGAGCGGAGTGGAAGGGAATGGAGTGGAATGAAATAGAATGCAGTGGACTGTAATGGCATGGAGTGGAAAGAAGTAGAGTGGAATGGAGTGGAATGGAATGGACTGGCATAGAATGGAGTGGAATTGAATGCAATGGAGTGGATTGGAAAGGAATGCAAAGGAGTAGAGTGGAGTAGAGTGGTGTGGAGTGGAGTGGAATGGAGCTGAATGTACTTCAATGGAGTACAATGGAATGGAACGGAGTGGAATGGAATGGAATGATATGAGGTGGATTGGAGTGGAATGTAGTGGAGTGGAATGGAATGGAATAGAATGGAATGGAGTAGAGTGTAATGGAATGCAGTGGCGATAAGTGGAGTGGAATGGAATGCACTGGAGTAGAGTGGAGTGGAATGGAATGGAATGGAGTGGAGTGGAGGGGAGTGGAGTGGAATGGAATTGAGTGAAGTGGAGTGCAGTTGAATGGAATATCGTGGTGTGGAGTGGAGTGGAAGTGAATGGAGTGAATAGGAGTGGAATGGAGTGGAAGGTAACGGAGTGGAATGGAGTCGAATGGAGTGGAATGGAGTAGAGTGGATTAGAGTGGAATGGTGTCGAACGGACTGGAATGGAATGGAATGGAGTGGAATGGAATGGAGTGGAATGGAATTGAATCAAATGGAATGGAGTGGAGTGGAGTGGAGTGGAATGAAATGAAATGGAAGGGAGTGGAGAGAAACGCAGTTGATTGGAGTGGAGTGGAGTGGAAAGGAATGGAAAGGAGTGGGATGGAGACGTATGGATTGGAGTGGAATGGAGTGGAATGGAATGAAGTGGAAAGGAGTGGAACGGAGTGAAATTGAATTTAGTGGACTGGAGTGGAATGGAGTTAAATGGAATGGAATGGAATGGAGTGGAATGGAATGGAATGGAGTGGAGTGGAATGGAATAGAATGGCATGGAATGGAATAGAATGGGATGGAGTGGAGTGGAGAGGAGTGGAATGGATTGGATTGAAGTGGAGTGGAATGGAATTGAGTGGAGCGGAGAGGAAAGGAATGGAATGGAGTGGAGTGGAATGGCATGGAATGGAGTGGAATGGAATGGATAGTAGTGGAGTGGAGTGGAGTGGATTGGAGTGTAGTGGAAGGGACTGGAGTGCAGTGTAATGGACTGGAATGGAGCAGAGCAGAATGGAGTGTACTGGACTGGAGTGGAATGGAATGGGATGGCATGGAATGGGAGCTGAGATTTTACCAATGTGCTCTAGGCAGGGTGACTGGGTGTCATACTCTCAAAAGAAAGGAATGGAATGGAACGCAGTGGAATGGAATGGAACAGAGTGGACATTAGTGGAGTGGAATGTGGAGGAATGGAATGAAATGGAACGTAATGGCATGAAATGGAGTGGTGTGGGGTGGAATGGATTATAGTGGAATGGGGTGGAAAGGAATGGGATGGAGTGGAATGAAGTGGAGTGCAGTGGAGTGGAACGGAGTTGAATGGCATAGAATTGAGTGGACAGTAGTGGAATGTTTTGGAATGCAATGGAATCCATTGTAATAGAATGGAATACAACGGAAAGTTGACATGGAGTGTGAGCTGAGATTGTGCCACTGCACTCCAGACTGGGTGACACGTTATATCCTGTGGATAGAAAGGAATGGAATGCAATAGAGTGAAATGGAATGGAGTGGAATGGAATTGAATGGAATGGAGTGGAGTGGAGTGGAGTCGAATGGAGACGAATGGAATGGGACGGAGTGGAATGGAACGGAGTGGAGTGGAGTATCGTGGAGTGAAATAGAATGGAATGCACTGGGTTGGAATGGAATGCAATGGACTGCTGAAAGGAAATGTGAGCTGTTATTGTTCCACTGCACTCCAGCCTTTGTGACGGAAGGAAATCCTGTGGAAAAAAAGGAATGGAATGGAATGGAATGGAATGGAATGGAATGGAGTGGAGTGGAGTGGTGTGGAGAGGAGTGTAGTGGAGTGGAGTGAAATGGAGTATAGTGTCGTGGAGGAGAGTGGAATGGAGTGGAATGGAATGGAGAGGAAAGGAACGGAGTGGAGTGGAATGGAACGGAGTGGAGTGGAATGGAATCCAATGGAATGAAATGGAATTGAATCGAATGGAATGAAGAAATATGTGCAGTGATTTGGCCACTGCGCTGGAGCCTGTGTGAGAGAGGGAGATCCTGTCGATAAAACAGTGTGGAATGGAAGGGATTGGAATGGAATGGAATGGAACGTATTGGAGTGGAGTGGAGTGGAATTGAGTGGAGTGGAGTGCACTGGAATGGAATGGAATGCAATGGAATGTAATGGAATGATGAAATGATATGTGAGCTGAGATTGTGCCACTGCACTCCACGCTGGGTGACAGAGTGAGATACTCTTGAAAGAAATAAATGGAATGGAAAGAATTTTTAATTGGGTGGATTCGAGTGGACTGAAGTAGAGTGCAGTGGAATAGAGAGGAATGGAATGGAATGGAATCGGATGTAAAGGAATGGAATGATGTGGAGTGGAGTGGTGAGGAGTGTAGTGCTGTGGAATGGAGCAGAAAGTAACGGGATGGTGTGGAGTGGAGTGCAGTGCAGTGGAGTGGAGAGGAGTGCAATGGCGTGGAATGGAATCGGATGTAGAGGAACGTACTGGAGTGGAGCGGAGTGGAAAGGAGTGGAATGGAATGGAATTGAATGTAATGGAAAGCAAAGGAATGGAATGGGATGCAATGGAATTTAATGCAATAGAATGCAGTTCAATAGAGAGTTGACATGTAATGTGAGCTGAGATTGTGCCTAAGCTCTCCAGGCTGTTTGACACAGTGATATCGTGTGGAAAGAATGGAATGGAATGCAGTGGTGTGAAATGGAATGGAATGTAGTGGACAGGAGTAGAATGGAGTGGAGTGAAGAGGAACAGAGTGGAATGGAATGGGATGCAGTGGAATGGAATGCAGTGGAGTGGAGTGAAATAGAAAGAAATGGAATGGGATGGAATGGAATGCAATGGAATGGAGAAGAGAAATGTGAGCTGAGATTGTGTGACTACACTCCAGCCTTAGTGACCGAGAGAGATTCTGTGGAAGGAAAGAACTGATTTCAAAGGAGTGGAATGGAAGGGAATGTAGTACAGTGGAGTAGAGTGGAATGGAGTGAAACAGAATAGAATGGAGTGGAAGGCAATGGAATGGAATGGAATGGAGTGGAGTGGAATAGAGAGGAGTGCACTGCAATGGAGTGGAGTGGAGTGGAAGGGAGTGGAATGCAATGGAATGTAGTGGAGTGCAGTGGAGTGGAATGGAATGGAGTGGACAGGAGTGGAAGGAGTAGAGTGGACTGGAATGGAATAGAATGGAACAGAATGCAGTGGAGTGGAGGGGAGTGGAGGTGAGTGGAGTGGCATGGAGTGGAATGGAATGGAATGGAGTGAAATGGAATCCAATGGATTGGAATGGAGTGGAGTGGAGTGGAGTGGAATGGAGAGGAGTCGAATGGAATGGAAGGGAATGCAACGGAACGCAGTGGTGTGGATTGGAATGCAGTGAAATGGAGTACTATGGAATCTAAAGGAGTGGAGTGGAGTCTAGTGGAGTGGAATGGAATGGAACAAAATGGAATGGAATGGCACGGAATGGAGTGGAGTAGAGTGGAGTGGGAAGGAAGGGAGATGAGTTGAATGGAGAGGAATGGAATGCAGTGGAGTGGATTGGATTGGAATGAACTGGAATGGAGAGGAATGGAATGAAGTGGAACGGAATGGACTGCAATGGAATTGAATGGAGTGAAGTGGAAAGTAGTGGAGTGGAGTGGAATGGAGTGGAAATGAATGGAATGGAGTGGAATGGAAGGGAATGGAGACAAGTGGATAGGAATTGACTGAAGCAGATTGGAGTGGAGTGGAGTGGAGTGGCATGGAATGGAATGAAGTGGATGGGAATGCAATGGAGTGGAATGAAATGGAATAAAATGGAATGGAGTGGAATGGAGAGGAATGGAGTGGAGTGGAGTGGAATGGAGGGGAGTAAGAGGAAGAGAATGGAATGGAATCGAAAGGAGGGAAGTGCAATTGTGTGGAGTGGAGTGGAGATGAAAGGAGTGGAGTGATGTGGAGTCGAGAGGAAAGGAATGGAATGGAATGGAATGGAGTTAAGTGGAGTGGAATGGAGTGGAAGGTAAAGGAGTGGAAAGAAAAGGAGTGGATTGGAATGGAGTGGAATGGAATGGAGTGGAACGGAGTGGAGTAGAATGGAGTGGGTTGCAGAGGAGTGGAATGGAGTGGAATGGAAGGGAACGGAAAGGAATGTAGTGGAAAGGAATGGAATGGAGTGGATTGAAATTGAATGGAAAGGATTGGAGTGCAGTGGACTGGAGGGGAGTGGAATAAAATGGAGTATAGTGCAGTGGAATGGAGTGGACTGGAGTGGAGATGAGTGGAGTGGACTGGAATGGAATGGAGTGGAGTGGAATGGTGTGGAGTGGGGTGGAAAGGAATGGAACAGAATGGAATGGAGAGGAATGGAGTGGCATGTAGTGGAGTGGAGTGAAGTGGAAAGGAATGGCATGGAATGGAGTAGAGTGGAATGGAGGGGTATGGAATGGAATGGAATGGAATTGAGTGGAATGGAGTGGAATGGAGTGGAGTGGAGAGGAATGGAATGGAGTGGAAAGGTCTGAAAGGAGTGGAATGGAGTGGAGTGGAATGCAATGGAGTAGATTGGAATGAAGTGGAAAGGAATAGAATGGAGAGAAGTAGAGTAGAATGGAGTGGATTGGAATGGAGGGGAGCAGAGTGGATTTAACAGCAGTGGATTGGAATACAGTGGATGGGGTAGAGTGGAAGGGAGTGGAATTATATGGAATGGAATGGATTGGAGTGGAGTGGAAGGGAGTGGAGTGGAGTTGAAAGTAGAGGAATCGAAAGAAGTGGAAAGGAGTGGAGTAGAGTGGATTAGAGTGGATTGGAATGGAATGGAGTGGAGTGGAATGGTGTGGAAACGAATGGAAGGGAGGGGAGTGGAATGGAACGAAATGGAATGGAATGTAGTGGAATGGAGAGGAGTGGAGTGGACTGGAGTGGAATGTAATCGAATGGAGTGTACTGGAGTGGAATGTATTTGAGAGGCGGGTAATGGAGAGGAATTGAGTGGAGTGGAGTGGAGTGAAATACATCGGAATGGCACGGAATTGAATGGAATGGAGGGGAGTGGAATGCAGTGGAGTGGAGTCGATTGGAGTGGTGAGGAGTAGAACGGAGTGGCATGGAATGGAGCACAGTGGAATGCAATGGAGTGGAGTGGATTGGAAAGGGGTGGAGTGGAGTGACGATGGGTGAAGTGGAATGTAATGGAGTGGAGTGCAGAGGAGTCTCATGGAATGGAATGGAATGGAACGCAATGGAAGCTGAGATTGTACCACTGCGCTCCAGGATGGGTGACACAGTGTGATACTCTCAAAAGAAAGGAATGGAATGGAATGCAGTGGAATGGAATGGAATGCAATGGGGTGCATTGGAGTGGAGTGGAGTGAAGTGAAGTGGATTGGAGTGGAATGGAGAGGAATGGAACGGAATGGAATGGAATGAAGTAGACTGGAGTGGGGTGGAGTTGAGTGCAATGGAATGGAGCGAAATGGAATCAGATGCAGAGAAATGGAGTAGAGAGGAGTGCAGTAGAGTGGAAAGGAGTGCAATGGAGTGGAATGGAATCGGAAGTAACGGAAAGTAGTGGAGTGGATGGAACGGAAAGGAAAGGAGTGGAGCGGAGTGGAATGGAACGGAGCGGGAGGTGGGTTGGGGCCACTGCACTCCAGGCTGGCTGGCTGACTGAGGTATTCTCGCAATAAAGGAATGGAATGGAATGCCGTAGAGTGGAATGGAACGGAGTGGAGTGGAGTGGAATGGAGTGAGTTGGAGCAGAGTGGAATGAAGAATGCAATGGGATGGAAGGGAATTGAATGAAATGCAGTGGAGTGCAGTGGAGTGCATTGCAGTGGAATGGAGCAGAATGGAATGGAAAGGAGTGGAATGGACAGGAGTGGAGTGCACTGGAGAGGAGAGGATAGGAATGCAGTGGAATGGAATTGGATGTAATGGAACGTAGAGGAGTGGAGTGGAATGGAGTGGGCCAGAGTGGAATGGAATGGAATGCAATGGAAAGGAATGGAGTGGAATAGAATGGAATGGAATGGAATGGAATGGAGTGGGATGACTTGTAGTGGGGTGGAGTGAAATGGAGTATAATGGAATGGAGTGGAGTGGAGTGGAATGTGATAGAATGGAGAGGAGGGGAATGGAGCAGAATGGAATGGAGTGCAGCGGAATGGAGTGGAGTGGAATGGAATCAAATGGAGTGGAATGGAACAGAGTGGAATGGAATGGAGTGCAATAGACTAGAATTGAGTGTAGTGTAGTGGAATTTAGTGGAATGGACTGGAATGGAGTGGAATGGAATGGAATTGAGGGGAATGGAATGGAATGGAAAGGAATGGAAAGCAATGGAAAGGAATAGAATTGAATGCAACGGAATTAAAAGAATGCAATGGAATGCAATGGAATAGAATGCAATGGAATGTATAGTTGACATGTAATATGAGCTGAGATTGTGACACTGCACTCCAGCCAGGGTGACATGGTGATATCCTGTCGTAAGAAGTGAATGGAATGCAATGGAGTGAAATGGAATGGAATGAAATGGAATGGAGCGGAGTGGAAGGGAATGGAGTGGAATGAAATAGAATGCAGTGGACTGTAATGGCATGGAGTGGAAAGAAGTAGAGTGGAATGGAGTGGAATGGAATGGACTGGCATAGAATGGAGTGGAATTGAATGCAATGGAGTGGATTGGAAAGGAATGCAAAGGAGTAGAGTGGAGTAGAGTGGTGTGGAGTGGAGTGGAATGGAGCTGAATGTACTTCAATGGAGTACAATGGAATGGAACGGAGTGGAATGGAATGGAATGATATGAGGTGGATTGGAGTGGAATGTAGTGGAGTGGAATGGAATGGAATAGAATGGAATGGAGTAGAGTGTAATGGAATGCAGTGGCGATAAGTGGAGTGGAATGGAATGCATTGGAGTAGAGTGGAGTGGAATGGAATGGAATGGAGTGGAGTGGAGGGGAGTGGGGTGGAATGGAATTGAGTGAAGTGGAGTGCAGTTGAATGGAATATCGTGGTGTGGAGTGGAGTGGAAGTGAATGGAGTGAATAGGAGTGGAATGGAGTGGAAGGTAACGGAGTGGAATGGAGTCGAATTGAGTGGAATGGAGTAGAGTGGATTAGAGTGGAATGGTGTCTAACGGACTGGAATGGAATGGAATGGAGTGGAATGGAATTGAATCAAATGGAATGGAGTGGATTGGAATGGAGTGGAGTGGAGTGGAGTGGAATGAAATGAAATGGAAGGGAGTGGAGAGAAACGCAGTTGATTGGAGTGGAGTGGAGTGGAAAGGAATGGAAAGGAGTGGGATGGAGACGTATGGATTGGAGTGGAATGGAGTGGAATGGAATGAAGTGGAAAGGAGTGGAACGGAGTGAAATTGAATTTAGTGGACTGGAGTGGAATGGAGTTAAATGGAATGGAATGGAATGGAGTGGAATGGAATGGAATGGAGTGGAGTGGAATGGAATAGAATGGCATGGAATGGAATAGAATGGGATGGAGTGGACTGGAGAGGAGTGGAATGGATTGGAGTGAAGTGGAGTGGAATGGAATTGAGTTTAGCGGAGAGGAAAGGAATGGAATGGAGTGGAGTGGAATGGCATGGAATGGAGTGGAATGGAATGGATAGTAGTGGAGTGGAGTGGAGTGGATTGGAGTGTAGTGGAAGGGAATGGAGTGCAGTGTAATGGACTGGAATGGAGCAGAGCAGAATGGAGTGGACTGCACTGGAGTGGAATGGAATGGGATGGCATGGAATGGGAGCTGAGATTTTACCAATGTGCTCTAGGCAGGGTGACTGGGTGTCATACTCTCAAAAGAAAGGAATGGAATGGAACGCAGTGGAATGGAATGGAACAGAGTGGACATTAGTGGAGTGGAATGTGGAGGAATGGAATGAAATGGAACGTAATGGCATGAAATGGAGTGGTGTGGGGTGGAATGGATTATAGTGGAATGGGGTGGAAAGGAATGGGATGGAGTGGAATGAAGTGGAGTGCAGTGGAGTGGAACGGAGTTGAATGGCATAGAATTGAGTGGACAGTAGTGGAATGTTTTGGAATGCAATGGAATCCATTGTAATAGAATGGAATACAACGGAAAGTTGACGTGGAGTGTGAGCTGAGATTGTGCCACTGCACTCCAGACTGGGTGACACGTTATATCCTGTGGATAGAAAGGAATGGAATGCAATAGAGTGAAATGGAATGGAGTGGAATGGAATTGAATGGAATGGAGTGGAGTGGAGTGGAGTCGAATGGAGACGAATGGAATGGGACGGAGTGGAATGGAACGGAGTGGAGTGGAGTATCGTGGAGTGAAATAGAATGGAATGCACTGGGTTGGAATGGAATGCAATGGACTGCTGAAAGGAAATGTGAGCTGTTATTGTTCCACTGCACTCCAGCCTTTGTGACGGAATGAAATCCTGTGGAAAAAAAGGAATGGAATGGAATGGAATGGAATGGAATGGAATGGAATGGAATGGAATGGAGTGGAGTGGAGTGGTGTGGAGAGGAGTGTAGTGGAGTGGAGTGAAATGGAGTGGAGTGTCGTGGAGGAGAGTGGAATGGAGTGGAATGGAATGGAGAGGAAAGGAACGGAGTGGAGTGGAATGGAACGGAGTGGAGTGGAATGGAATCCAATGGAATGAAATGGAATTGAATCGAATGGAATGAAGAAATATGTGCAGTGATTTGGCCACTGCGCTGGAGCCTGTGTGAGAGAGGGAGATCCTGTCGATAAAACAGTGTGGAATGGAAGGGATTGGAATGGAATGGAATGGAACGTATTGGAGTGGAGTGGAGTGGAATTGAGTGGAGTGGAGTGCACTGGAATGGAATGGAATGCAATGGAATGTAATGGAATGATGAAATGATATGTGAGCTGAGATTGTGCCACTGCACTCCACGCTGGGTGACAGAGTGAGATACTCTTGAAAGAAAGAAATGGAATGGAAAGAATTTTTAATTGGGTGGATTCGAGTGGACTGAAGTAGAGTGCAGTGGAATAGAGAGGAATGGAATGGAATGGAATCGGATGTAAAGGAATGGAATGATGTGGAGTGGAGTGGTGAGGAGTGTAGTGCTGTGGAATGGAGCAGAAAGTAACGGGATGGTGTGGAGTGGAGTGCAGTGCAGTGGAGTGGAGAGGAGTGCAATGGCGTGGAATGGAATCGGATGTAAAGGAACGTACTGGAGTGGAGCGGAGTGGAAAGGAGTGGAATGGAATGGAATTGAATGTAATGGAAAGCAAAGGAATGGAATGGGATGCAATGGAATTTAAGGCAATAGAATGCAGTTCAATAGAGAGTTGACATGTAATGTGAGCTGAGATTGTGCCTAAGCTCTCCAGGCTGTTTGACACAGTGATATCGTGTGGAAAGAATGGAATGGAATGCAGTGGTGTGAAATGGAATGGAATGTAGTGGACAGGAGTAGAATGGAGTGGAGTGAAGAGGAACAGAGTGGAATGGAATGGGATGCAGTGGAATGGAATGCAGTGGAGTGGAGTGAAATAGAAATGGAATGGGATGGAATGGAATGCAATGGAATGGAGAAGAGAAATGTGAGCTGAGATTGTGTGACTACACTCCAGCCTTAGTGACCGAGAGAGATTCTGTGGAAGGAAAGAACTGATTTCAAAGGAGTGGAATGGAAGGGAATGTAGTACAGTGGAGTAGAGTGGAATGGAGAGAAACAGAATAGAATGGAGTGGAAGGCAATGGAATGGAATGGAATGGAGTGGAGTGGAATAGAGAGGAGTGCACTGCAATGGAGTGGAGTGGAGTGGAAGGGAGTGGAATGCAATGGAATGTAGTGGAGTGCAGTGGAGTGGAATGGAATGGAGTGGACAGGAGTGGAAGGAGTAGAGTGGACTGGAATGGAATAGAATGGAACAGAATGCAGTGGAGTGGAGGGGAGTGGAGGTGAGTGGAGTGGCATGGAGTGGAATGGAATGGAATGGAGTGAAATGGAATCCAATGGATTGGAATGGAGTGGAGTGGAGTGGAGTGGAATGGAGAGGAGTCGAATGGAATGGAAGGGAATGCAACGGAACGCAGTGGTGTGGATTGGAATGCAGTGAAATGGAGTACTATGGAATCTAAAGGAGTGGAGTGGAGTCTAGTGGAGTGGAATGGAATGGAATAAAATGGAATGGAATGGCACGGAATGGAGTGGAGTAGAGTGGAGTGGGAAGGAAGGGAGATGAGTGGAATGGAGAGGAATGGAATGCAGTGGAGTGGATTGGATTGGAATGAACTGGAATGGAGAGGAATGGAATGAAGTGGAACGGAATGGACTGCAATGGAATTGAATGGAGTGAAGTGGAAAGTAGTGGAGTGGAGTGGAATGGAGTGGAAATGAATGGAATGGAGTGGAATGGAAGGGAATGGAGACAAGTGGATAGGAATTGACTGAAGCAGATTGGAGTGGAGTGGAGTGGAGTGGCATGGAATGGAATGAAGTGGATGGGAATGCAATGGAGTGGAATGAAATGGAATAAAATGGAATGGAGTGGAATGGAGAGGAATGGAGTGGAAGTGGAGTGGAATGGAGGGGAGTAAGAGGAAGAGAATGGAATGGAATCGAAAGGAGGGAAGTGCAATTGTGTGGAGTGGAGTGGAGATGAAAGGAGTGGAGTGATGTGGAGTCGAGAGGAAAGGAATGGAATGGAATGGAATGGAGTTAAGTGGAGTGGAATGGAGTGGAAGGTAATGGAGTGGAATGAAAAGGAGTGGATTGGAATGGAGTGGAATGGAATGGAGTGGAACGGAGTGGAGTAGAATGGAGTGGGTTGCAGAGGAGTGGAATGGAGTGGAATGGAAGGGAACGGAAAGGAATGTAGTGGAAAGGAATGGAATGGAGTGGATTGAAATTGAATGGAAAGGATTGGAGTGCAGTGGACTGGAGGGGAGTGGAATAAAATGGAGTATAGTGCAGTGGAATGGAGTGGACTGGAGTGGAGATGAGTGGAGTGGACTGGAATGGAATGGAGTGGAGTGGAATGGTGTGGAGTGGGGTGGAAAGGAATGGAACAGAATGGAATGGAGAGGAATGGAGTGGCATGTAGTGGAGTGGAGTGAAGTGGAAAGGAATTGCATGGAATGGAGTAGAGTGGAATGGAGGGGTATGGAATGGAATGGAATGGAATTGAGTGGAATGGAGTGGAATGGAGTGGAGTGGAGAGGAATGGAATGGAGTGGAAAGGTCTGAAAGGAGTGGAATGGAGTGGAGTGGAATGCAAAGGAGTAGATTGGAATGAAGTGGAAAGGAATAGAATGGAGAGAAGTAGAGTAGAATGGAGTGGATTGGAATGGAGGGGAGCAGAGTGGAGTTAACAGCAGTGGATTGGAATACAGTGGATGGGGTAGAGTGGAAGGGAGTGGAATTATAAGGAATGGAATGGATTGGAGTGGAGTGGAAGGGAGTGGAGTGGAGTTGAAAGTAGAGGAATCGAAAGAAGTGGAAAGGAGTGGAGTAGAGTGGATTAGAGTGGATTGGAATGGAATGGAGTGGAGTGGAATGGTGTGGAAACGAATGGAAGGGAGGGGAGTGGAATGGAACGAAATGGAATGGAATGTAGTGGAATGGAGAGGAGTGGAGTGGACTGGAGTGGAATGTAATCGAATGGAGTGTACTGGAGTGGAATGTATTTGAGAGGCGGGTAATGGAGAGGAATTGAGTGGAGTGGAGTGGAGTGAAATACATCGGAATGGCACGGAATTGAATGGAATGGAGGGGAGTGGAATGCAGTGGAGTGGAGTCGATTGGAGTGGTGAGGAATAGAACGGAGTGGCATGGAATGGAGCACAGTGGAATGCAATGGAGTGGAGTGGATTGGAAAGGGGTGGAGTGGAGTGACGATGGGTGAAGTGGAATGTAATGGAGTGGAGTGCAGAGGAGTCTCATGGAATGGAATGGAATGGAACGCAATGGAAGCTGAGATTGTACCACTGCGCTCCAGGATGGGTGACACAGTGTGATACTCTCAAAAGAAAGGAATGGAATGGAATGCAGTGGAATGGAATGGAATGCAATGGGGTGCATTGGAGTGGAGTGGAGTGAAGTGAAGTGGATTGGAGTGGAATGGAGAGGAATGGAACGGAATGGAATGGAATGAAGTAGACTGGAGTGGGGTGGAGTTGAGTGCAATGGAATGGAGCGAAATGGAATCAGATGCAGAGAAATGGAGTAGAGAGGAGTGCAGTAGAGTGGAAAGGAGTGCAATGGAGTGGAATGGAATCGGAAGTAATGGAAAGTAGTGGAGTGGATGGAACGGAAAGGAAAGGAGTGGAGCGGAGTGGAATGGAACGGAGCGGGAGGTGGGTTGGGGCCACTGCACTCCAGGCTGGCTGGCTGACTGAGGTATTCTCGCAATAAAGGAATGGAATGGAATGCCGTAGAGTGGAATGGAACGGAGTGGAGTGGAGTGGAATGGAGTGAGTTGGAGCAGAGTGGAATGAAGAATGCAATGGGATGGAAGGGAATTGAATGAAATGCAGTGGAGTGCAGTGGAGTGCATTGCAGTGGAATGGAGCAGAATGGAATGGAAAGGAGTGGAATGGACAGGAGTGGAGTGCACTGGAGAGGAGAGGATAGGAATGCAGTGGAATGGAATTGGATGTAATGGAACGTAGAGGAGTGGAGTGGAATGGAGTGGGCCAGAGTGGAATGGAATGGAATGCAATGGAAAGCAATGGAGTGGAATAGAATGGAATGGAATGGAATGGAATGGAATGGAGTGGGATGACTTGTAGTGGGGTGGAGTGAAATGGAGTATAATGGAATGGAGTGGAGTGGAGTGGAATGTGATAGAATGGAGAGGAGGGGAATGGAGCAGAATGGAATGGAGTGCAGCGGAATGGAGTGGAGTGGAATGGAATCAAATGGAGTGGAATGGAACAGAGTGGAATGGAATGGAGTGCAATAGACTAGAATTGAGTGTAGTGTAGTGGAATTTAGTGGAATGGACTGGAATGGAGTGGAATGGAATGGAATTGAGGGGAATGGAATGGAATGGAAAGAAATGGAAAGCAATGGAAAGGAATAGAATTGAATGCAACGGAATTAAAAGAATGCAATGGAATGCAATGGAATAGAATGCAATGGAATGTATAGTTGACATGTAATATGAGCTGAGATTGTGACACTGCACTCCAGCCAGGGTGACATGGTGATATCCTGTCGTAAGAAGTGAATGGAATGCAATGGAGTGAAATGGAATGGAATGAAATGGAATGGAGCGGAGTGGAAGGGAATGGAGTGGAATGAAATAGAATGCCGTGGACTGTAATGGCATGGAGTGGAAAGAAGTAGAGTGGAATGGAGTGGAAAGGAATGGACTGACATAGAATGGAGTGGAATTGAATGCAATGGAGTGGATTGGAAAGGAATGCAAAGGAGTAGAGTGGAGTAGAGTGGTGTGGAGTGGAGTGGAATGGAGCTGAATGTACTTCAATGGAGTACAATGGAATGGAACGGAGTGGAATGGAATGGAATGATATCATTTTGATTGGAGTGGAATGTAGTGGAGTGGAATGGAATGGAATAGAATGGAATGGAGTAGAGTGTAATGGAATGCAGTGGCGATAAGTGGAGTGGAATGGAATGCATTGGAGTAGAGTGGAGTGGAATGGAATGGAATGGAGTGGAGTGGAGGGGAGTGGGGTGGAATGGAATTGAGTGAAGTGGAGTGCAGTTGAATGGAATATCGTGGTGTGGAGTGGAGTGGAAGTGAATGGAGTGAATAGGAGTGGAATGGAGTGGAAGGTAACGGAGTGGAATGGAGTCGAATGGAGTGGAATGGAGTAGAGTGGATTAGAGTGGAATGGTGTCGAACGGACTGGAATGGAATGGAATGGAGTGGAATGGAATTGAATCAAATGGAATGGAGTGGAGTGGAGTGGAGTGGAATGAAATGAAATGGAAGGGAGTGGAGAGAAACGCAGTTGATTGGAGTGGAGTGGAGTGGAAAGGAATGGAAAGGAGTGGGATGGAGACGTATGGATTGGAGTGGAATGGAGTGGAATGGAATGAAGTGGAAAGGAGTGGAACGGAGTGAAATTGAATTTAGTGGACTGGAGTGGAATGGAGTTAAATGGAATGGAATGGAATGGAGTGGAATGGAATGGAATGGAGTGGAGTGGAATGGAATAGAATGGCATGGAATGGAATAGAATGGGATGGAGTGGAGTGGAGAGGAGTGGAATGGATTGGAGTGAAGTGGAGTGGAATGGAATTGAGTGGAGCGGAGAGGAAAGGAATGGAATGGAGTGGAGTGGAATGGCATGGAATGGAGTGGAATGGAATGGATAGTATTGGAGTGGAGTGGAGTGGATTGGAGTGTAGTGGAAGGGAATGGAGTGCAGTGTAATGGACTGGAATGGAGCAGAGCAGAATGGAGTGGACTGGACTGGAGTGGAATGGAATGGGATGGCATGGAATGGGAGCTGAGATTTTACCAATGTGCTCTAGGCAGGGTGACTGGGTGTCATACTCTCAAAAGAAAGGAATGGAATGGAACGCAGTGGAATGGAATGGAACAGAGTGGACATTAGTGGAGTTGAATGTGGAGGAATGGAATGAAATGGAACGTAATGGCATGAAATGGAGTGGTGTGGGGTGTAATGGATTATAGTGGAATGGGGTGGAAAGGAATGGGATGGAGTGGAATGAAGTGGAGTGCAGTGGAGTGGAACGGAGTTGAATGGCATAGAATTGAGTGGACAGTAGTGGAATGTTTTGGAATGCAATGGAATCCATTGTAATAGAATGGAATACAACGGAAAGTTGACATGGAGTGTGAGCTGAGATTGTGCCACTGCACTCCAGACTGGGTGACACGTTATATCCTGTGGATAGAAAGGAATGGAATGCAATAGAGTGAAATGGAATGGAGTGGAATGGAATTGAATGGAATGGAGTGGAGTGGAGTGGAGTCGAATGGAGACGAATGGAATGGGACGGAGTGGAATGGAACGGAGTGGAGTGGAGTATCGTGGAGTGAAATAGAATGGAATGCACTGGGTTGGAATGGAATGCAATGGACTGCTGAAAGGAAATGTGAGCTGTTATTGTTCCACTGCACTCCAGCCTTTGTGACGGAATGAAATCCTGTGGAAAAAAAGGAATGGAATGGAAAGGAATGGAATGGAATGGAATGGAATGGAATGGAATGGAATGGAGTGGAGTGGAGTGGTGTGGAGAGGAGTGTAGTGGAGTGGAGTGAAATGGAGTGGAGTGTCGTGGAGGAGAGTGGAATGGAGTGGAATGGAATGGAGAGGAAAGGAACGGAGTGGAGTGGAATGGAACGGAGTGGAGTGGAATGGAATCCAATGGAATGAAATGGAATTGAATCGAATGGAATGAAGAAATATGTGCAGTGATTTGGCCACTGCGCTGGAGCCTGTGTGAGAGAGGGAGATCCTGTCGATAAAACAGTGTGGAATGGAAGGGATTGGAATGGAATGGAATGGAACGTATTGGAGTGGAGTGGAGTGGAATTGAGTGGAGTGGAGTGCACTGGAATGGAATGGAATGCAATGGAATGTAATGGAATGATGAAATGATATGTGAGCTGAGATTGTGCCACTGCACTCCACGCTGGGTGACAGAGTGAGATACTCTTGAAAGAAAGAAATGGAATGGAAAGAATTTTTAATTGGGTGGATTCGAGTGGACTGAAGTAGAGTGCAGTGGAATAGAGAGGAATGGAATGGAATGGAATCGGATGTAAAGGAATGGAATGATGTGGAGTGGAGTGGTGAGGAGTGTAGTGCTGTGGAATGGAGCAGAAAGTAACGGGATGGTGTGGAGTGGAGTGCAGTGCAGTGGAGTGGAGAGGAGTGCAATGGCGTGGAATGGAATCGGATGTAGAGGAACGTACTGGAGTGGAGCGGAGTGGAAAGGAGTGGAATGGAATGGAATTGAATGTAATGGAAAGCAAAGGAATGGAATGGGATGCAATGGAATTTAATGCAATAGAATGCAGTTCAATAGAGAGTTGACATGTAATGTGAGCTGAGATTGTGCCTAAGCTCTCCAGGCTGTTTGACACAGTGATATCGTGTGGAAAGAATGGAATGGAATGCAGTGGTGTGAAATGGAATGGAATGTAGTGGACAGGAGTAGAATGGAGTGGAGTGAAGAGGAACAGAGTGGAATGGAATGGGATGCAGTGGAATGGAATGCAGTGGAGTGGAGTGAAATAGAAAGAAATGGAATGGGATGGAATGGAATGCAATGGAATGGAGAAGAGAAATGTGAGCTGAGATTGTGTGACTACACTCCAGCCTTAGTGACCGAGAGAGATTCTGTTTAAGGAAAGAACTGATTTCAAAGGAGTGGAATGGAAGGGAATGTAGTACAGTGGAGTAGAGTGGAATGGAGTGAAACAGAATAGAATGGAGTGGAAGGCAATGGAATGGAATGGAATGGAGTGGAGTGGAATAGAGAGGAGTGCACTGCAATGGAGTGGAGTGGAGTGGAAGGGAGTGGAATGCAATGGAATGTAGTGGAGTGCAGTGGAGTGGAATGGAATGGAGTGGACAGGAGTGGAAGGAGTAGAGTGGACTGGAATGGAATAGAATGGAACAGAATGCAGTGGAGTGGAGGGGAGTGGAGGTGAGTGGAGTGGCATGGAGTGGAATGGAATGGAATGGAGTGAAATGGAATCCAATGGATTGGAATGGAGTGGAGTGGAGTGGAGTGGAATGGAGAGGAGTCGAATGGAATGGAAGGGAATGCAACGGAACGCAGTGGTGTGGATTGGAATGCAGTGAAATGGAGTACTATGGAATCTAAAGGAGTGGAGTGGAGTCTAGTGGAGTGGAATGGAATGGAACAAAATGGAATGGAATGGCACGGAATGGAGTGGAGTAGAGTGGAGTGGGAAGGAAGGGAGATGAGTTGAATGGAGAGGAATGGAATGCAGTGGAGTGGATTGGATTGGAATGAACTGGAATGGAGAGGAATGGAATGAAGTGGAACGGAATGGACTGCAATGGAATTGAATGGAGTGAAGTGGAAAGTAGTGGAGTGGAGTGGAATGGAGTGGAAATGAATGGAATGGAGTGGAATGGAAGGGAATGGAGACAAGTGGATAGGAATTGACTGAAGCAGATTGGAGTGGAGTGGAGTGGAGTGGCATGGAATGGAATGAAGTGGATGGGAATGCAATGGAGTGGAATGAAATGGAATAAAATGGAATGGAGTGGAATGGAGAGGAATGGAGTGGAGTGGAGTGGAATGGAGGGGAGTAAGAGGAAGAGAATGGAATGGAATCGAAAGGAGGGAAGTGCAATTGTGTGGAGTGGAGTGGAGATGAAAGGAGTGGAGTGATGTGGAGTCGAGAGGAAAGGAATGGAATGGAATGGAATGGAGTTAAGTGGAGTGGAATGGAGTGGAAGGTAAAGGAGTGGAAAGAAAAGGAGTGGATTGGAATGGAGTGGAATGGAATGGAGTGGAACGGAGTGGAGTAGAATGGAGTGGGTTGCAGAGGAGTGGAATGGAGTGGAATGGAAGGGAACGGAAAGGAATGTAGTGGAAAGGAATGGAATGGAGTGGATTGAAATTGAATGGAAAGGATTGGAGTGCAGTGGACTGGAGGGGAGTGGAATAAAATGGAGTATAGTGCAGTGGAATGGAGTGGACTGGAGTGGAGATGAGTGGAGTGGACTGGAATGGAATGGAGTGGAGTGGAATGGTGTGGAGTGGGGTGGAAAGGAATGGAACAGAATGGAATGGAGAGGAATGGAGTGGCATGTAGTGGAGTGGAGTGAAGTGGAAAGGAATGGCATGGAATGGAGTAGAGTGGAATGGAGGGGTATGGAATGGAATGGAATGGAATTGAGTGGAATGGAGTGGAGTGGAGAGGAATGGAATGGAGTGGAAAGGTCTGAAAGGAGTGCAATGGAGTGGAGTGGAATGCAATGGAGTAGATTGGAATGAAGTGGAAAGGAATAGAATGGAGAGAAGTAGAGTAGAATGGAGTGGATTGGAATGGAGGGGAGCAGAGTGGAGTTAACAGCGGTGGATTGGAATACAGTGGATGGGGTAGAGTGGAAGGGAGTGGAATTATATGGAATGGAATGGATTGGAGTGGAGTGGAAGGGAGTGGAGTGGAGTTGAAAGTAGAGGAATCGAAAGAAGTGGAAAGGAGTGGAGTAGAGTGGATTAGAGTGGATTGGAATGGAATGGAGTGGAGTGGAATGGTGTGGAAACGAATGGAAGGGAGGGGAGTGGAATGGAACGAAATGGAATGGAATGTAGTGGAATGGAGAGGAGTGGAGTGGACTGGAGTGGAATGTAATCGAATGGAGTGTACTGGAGTGGAATGTATTTGAGAGGCGGGTAATGGAGAGGAATTGAGTGGAGTGGAGTGGAGTGAAATACATCGGAATGGCACGGAATTGAATGGAATGGAGGGGAGTGGAATGCAGTGGAGTGGAGTCGATTGGAGTGGTGAGGAATAGAACGGAGTGGCATGGAATGGAGCACAGTGGAATGCAATGGAGTGGAGTGGATTGGAAAGGGGTGGAGTGGAGTGACGATGGGTGAAGTGGAATGTAATGGAGTGGAGTGCAGAGGAGTCTCATGGAATGGAATGGAATGGAACGCAATGGAAGCTGAGATTGTACCACTGCGCTCCAGGATGGGTGACACAGTGTGATACTCTCAAAAGAAAGGAATGGAATGGAATGCAGTGGAATGGAATGGAATGCAATGGGGTGCATTGGAGTGGAGTGGAGTGAAGTGAAGTGGATTGGAGTGGAATGGAGAGGAATGGAACGGAATGGAATGGAATGAAGTAGACTGGAGTGGGGTGGAGTTGAGTGCAATGGAATGGAGCGAAATGGAATCAGATGCAGAGAAATGGAGTAGAGAGGAGTGCAGTAGAGTGGAAAGGAGTGCAATGGAGTGGAATGGAATCGGAAGTAACGGAAAGTAGTGGAGTGGATGGAACGGAAAGGAAAGGAGTGGAGCGGAGTGGAATGGAACGGAGCGGGAGGTGGGTTGGGGCCACTGCACTCCAGGCTGGCTGGCTGACTGAGGTATTCTCGCAATAAAGGAATGGAATGGAATGCCGTAGAGTGGAATGGAACGGAGTGGAGTGGAGTGGAATGGAGTGAGTTGGAGCAGAGTGGAATGAAGAATGCAATGGGATGGAAGGGAATTGAATGAAATGCAGTGGAGTGCAGTGGAGTGCATTGCAGTGGAATGGAGCAGAATGGAATGGAAAGGAGTGGAATGGACAGGAGTGGAGTGCACTGGAGAGGAGAGGATAGGAATGCAGTGGAATGGAATTGGATGTAATGGAACGTAGAGGAGTGGAGTGGAATGGAGTGGGCCAGAGTGGAATGGAATGGAATGCAATGGAAAGGAATGGAGTGGAATAGAATGGAATGGAATGGAATGGAATGGAGTGGGATGACTTGTAGTGGGGTGGAGTGAAATGGAGTATAATGGAATGGAGTGGAGTGGAGTGGAATGTGATAGAATGGAGAGGAGGGGAATGGAGCAGAATGGAATGGAGTGCAGCGGAATGGAGTGGAGTGGAATGGAATCAAATGGAGTGGAATGGAACAGAGTGGAATGGAATGGAGTGCAATAGACTAGAATTGAGTGTAGTGTAGTGGAATTTAGTGGAATGGACTGGAATGGAGTGGAATGGAATGGAATTGAGGGGAATGGAATGGAATGGAAAGGAATGGAAAGCAATGGAAAGGAATAGAATTGAATGCAACGGAATTAAAAGAATGCAATGGAATGCAATGGAATAGAATGCAATGGAATGTATAGTTGACATGTAATATGAGCTGAGATTGTGACACTGCACTCCAGCCAGGGTGACATGGTGATATCCTGTCGTAAGAAGTGAATGGAATGCAATGGAGTGAAATGGAATGGAATGAAATGGAATGGAGCGGAGTGGAAGGGAATGGAGTGGAATGAAATAGAATGCAGTGGACTGTAATGGCATGGAGTGGAAAGAAGTAGAGTGGAATGGAGTGGAATGGAATGGACTGGCATAGAATGGAGTGGAATTGAATGCAATGGAGTGGATTGGAAAGGAATGCAAAGGAGTAGAGTGGAGTAGAGTGGTGTGGAGTGGAGTGGAATGGAGCTGAATGTACTTCAATGGAGTACAATGGAATGGAACGGAGTGGAATGGAATGGAATGATATGAGGTGGATTGGAGTGGAATGTAGTGGAGTGGAATGGAATGGAATAGAATGGAATGGAGTAGAGTGTAATGGAATGCAGTGGCGATAAGTGGAGTGGAATGGAATGCACTGGAGTAGAGTGGAGTGGAATGGAATGGAATGGAGTGGAGTGGAGGGGAGTGGAGTGGAATGGAATTGAGTGAAGTGGAGTGCAGTTGAATGGAATATCGTGGTGTGGAGTGGAGTGGAAGTGAATGGAGTGAATAGGAGTGGAATGGAGTGGAAGGTAACGGAGTGGAATGGAGTCGAATGGAGTGGAATGGAGTAGAGTGGATTAGAGTGGAATGGTGTCGAACGGACTGGAATGGAATGGAATGGAGTGGAATGGAATGGAGTGGAATGGAATTGAATCAAATGGAATGGAGTGGAGTGGAGTGGAGTGGAATGAAATGAAATGGAAGGGAGTGGAGAGAAACGCAGTTGATTGGAGTGGAGTGGAGTGGAAAGGAATGGAAAGGAGTGGGATGGAGACGTATGGATTGGAGTGGAATGGAGTGGAATGGAATGAAGTGGAAAGGAGTGGAACGGAGTGAAATTGAATTTAGTGGACTGGAGTGGAATGGAGTTAAATGGAATGGAATGGAATGGAGTGGAATGGAATGGAATGGAGTGGAGTGGAATGGAATAGAATGGCATGGAATGGAATAGAATGGGATGGAGTGGAGTGGAGAGGAGTGGAATGGATTGGATTGAAGTGGAGTGGAATGGAATTGAGTGGAGCGGAGAGGAAAGGAATGGAATGGAGTGGAGTGGAATGGCATGGAATGGAGTGGAATGGAATGGATAGTAGTGGAGTGGAGTGGAGTGGATTGGAGTGTAGTGGAAGGGACTGGAGTGCAGTGTAATGGACTGGAATGGAGCAGAGCAGAATGGAGTGTACTGGACTGGAGTGGAATGGAATGGGATGGCATGGAATGGGAGCTGAGATTTTACCAATGTGCTCTAGGCAGGGTGACTGGGTGTCATACTCTCAAAAGAAAGGAATGGAATGGAACGCAGTGGAATGGAATGGAACAGAGTGGACATTAGTGGAGTGGAATGTGGAGGAATGGAATGAAATGGAACGTAATGGCATGAAATGGAGTGGTGTGGGGTGGAATGGATTATAGTGGAATGGGGTGGAAAGGAATGGGATGGAGTGGAATGAAGTGGAGTGCAGTGGAGTGGAACGGAGTTGAATGGCATAGAATTGAGTGGACAGTAGTGGAATGTTTTGGAATGCAATGGAATCCATTGTAATAGAATGGAATACAACGGAAAGTTGACATGGTGTGTGAGCTGAGATTGTGCCACTGCACTCCAGACTGGGTGACACGTTATATCCTGTGGATAGAAAGGAATGGAATGCAATAGAGTGAAATGGAATGGAGTGGAATGGAATTGAATGGAATGGAGTGGAGTGGAGTGGAGTCGAATGGAGACGAATGGAATGGGACGGAGTGGAATGGAACGGAGTGGAGTGGAGTATCGTGGAGTGAAATAGAATGGAATGCACTGGGTTGGAATGGAATGCAATGGACTGCTGAAAGGAAATGTGAGCTGTTATTGTTCCACTGCACTCCAGCCTTTGTGACGGAAGGAAATCCTGTGGAAAAAAAGGAATGGAATGGAATGGAATGGAATGGAATGGAATGGAGTGGAGTGGAGTGGTGTGGAGAGGAGTGTAGTGGAGTGGAGTGAAATGGAGTATAGTGTCGTGGAGGAGAGTGGAATGGAGTGGAATGGAATGGAGAGGAAAGGAACGGAGTGGAGTGGAATGGAACGGAGTGGAGTGGAATGGAATCCAATGGAATGAAATGGAATTGAATCGAATGGAATGAAGAAATATGTGCAGTGATTTGGCCACTGCGCTGGAGCCTGTGTGAGAGAGGGAGATCCTGTCGATAAAACAGTGTGGAATGGAAGGGATTGGAATGGAATGGAATGGAACGTATTGGAGTGGAGTGGAGTGGAATTGAGTGGAGTGGAGTGCACTGGAATGGAATGGAATGCAATGGAATGTAATGGAATGATGAAATGATATGTGAGCTGAGATTGTGCCACTGCACTCCACGCTGGGTGACAGAGTGAGATACTCTTGAAAGAAATAAATGGAATGGAAAGAATTTTTAATTGGGTGGATTCGAGTGGACTGAAGTAGAGTGCAGTGGAATAGAGAGGAATGGAATGGAATGGAATCGGATGTAAAGGAATGGAATGATGTGGAGTGGAGTGGTGAGGAGTGTAGTGCTGTGGAATGGAGCAGAAAGTAACGGGATGGTGTGGAGTGGAGTGCAGTGCAGTGGAGTGGAGAGGAGTGCAATGGCGTGGAATGGAATCGGATGTAGAGGAACGTACTGGAGTGGAGCGGAGTGGAAAGGAGTGGAATGGAATGGAATTGAATGTAATGGAAAGCAAAGGAATGGAATGGGATGCAATGGAATTTAATGCAATAGAATGCAGTTCAATAGAGAGTTGACATGTAATGTGAGCTGAGATTGTGCCTAAGCTCTCCAGGCTGTTTGACACAGTGATATCGTGTGGAAAGAATGGAATGGAATGCAGTGGTGTGAAATGGAATGGAATGTAGTGGACAGGAGTAGAATGGAGTGGAGTGAAGAGGAACAGAGTGGAATGGAATGGGATGCAGTGGAATGGAATGCAGTGGAGTGGAGTGAAATAGAAAGAAATGGAATGGGATGGAATGGAATGCAATGGAATGGAGAAGAGAAATGTGAGCTGAGATTGTGTGACTACACTCCAGCCTTAGTGACCGAGAGAGATTCTGTGGAAGGAAAGAACTGATTTCAAAGGAGTGGAATGGAAGGGAATGTAGTACAGTGGAGTAGAGTGGAATGGAGTGAAACAGAATAGAATGGAGTGGAAGGCAATGGAATGGAATGGAATGGAGTGGAGTGGAATAGAGAGGAGTGCACTGCAATGGAGTGGAGTGGAGTGGAAGGGAGTGGAATGCAATGGAATGTAGTGGAGTGCAGTGGAGTGGAATGGAATGGAGTGGACAGGAGTGGAAGGAGTAGAGTGGACTGGAATGGAATAGAATGGAACAGAATGCAGTGGAGTGGAGGGGAGTGGAGGTGAGTGGAGTGGCATGGAGTGGAATGGAATGGAATGGAGTGAAATGGAATCCAATGGATTGGAATGGAGTGGAGTGGAGTGGAGTGGAATGGAGAGGAGTCGAATGGAATGGAAGGGAATGCAACGGAACGCAGTGGTGTGGATTGGAATGCAGTGAAATGGAGTACTATGGAATCTAAAGGAGTGGAGTGGAGTCTAGTGGAGTGGAATGGAATGGAACAAAATGGAATGGAATGGCACGGAATGGAGTGGAGTAGAGTGGAGTGGGAAGGAAGGGAGATGAGTTGAATGGAGAGGAATGGAATGCAGTGGAGTGGATTGGATTGGAATGAACTGGAATGGAGAGGAATGGAATGAAGTGGAACGGAATGGACTGCAATGGAATTGAATGGAGTGAAGTGGAAAGTAGTGGAGTGGAGTGGAATGGAGTGGAAATGAATGGAATGGAGTGGAATGGAAGGGAATGGAGACAAGTGGATAGGAATTGACTGAAGCAGATTGGAGTGGAGTGGAGTGGAGTGGCATGGAATGGAATGAAGTGGATGGGAATGCAATGGAGTGGAATGAAATGGAATAAAATGGAATGGAGTGGAATGGAGAGGAATGGAGTGGAGTGGAGTGGAATGGAGGGGAGTAAGAGGAAGAGAATGGAATGGAATCGAAAGGAGGGAAGTGCAATTGTGTGGAGTGGAGTGGAGATGAAAGGAGTGGAGTGATGTGGAGTCGAGAGGAAAGGAATGGAATGGAATGGAATGGAGTTAAGTGGAGTGGAATGGAGTGGAAGGTAAAGGAGTGGAAAGAAAAGGAGTGGATTGGAATGGAGTGGAATGGAATGGAGTGGAACGGAGTGGAGTAGAATGGAGTGGGTTGCAGAGGAGTGGAATGGAGTGGAATGGAAGGGAACGGAAAGGAATGTAGTGGAAAGGAATGGAATGGAGTGGATTGAAATTGAATGGAAAGGATTGGAGTGCAGTGGACTGGAGGGGAGTGGAATAAAATGGAGTATAGTGCAGTGGAATGGAGTGGACTGGAGTGGAGATGAGTGGAGTGGACTGGAATGGAATGGAGTGGAGTGGAATGGTGTGGAGTGGGGTGGAAAGGAATGGAACAGAATGGAATGGAGAGGAATGGAGTGGCATGTAGTGGAGTGGAGTGAAGTGGAAAGGAATGGCATGGAATGGAGTAGAGTGGAATGGAGGGGTATGGAATGGAATGGAATGGAATTGAGTGGAATGGAGTGGAATGGAGTGGAGTGGAGAGGAATGGAATGGAGTGGAAAGGTCTGAAAGGAGTGGAATGGAGTGGAGTGGAATGCAATGGAGTAGATTGGAATGAAGTGGAAAGGAATAGAATGGAGAGAAGTAGAGTAGAATGGAGTGGATTGGAATGGAGGGGAGCAGAGTGGATTTAACAGCAGTGGATTGGAATACAGTGGATGGGGTAGAGTGGAAGGGAGTGGAATTATATGGAATGGAATGGATTGGAGTGGAGTGGAAGGGAGTGGAGTGGAGTTGAAAGTAGAGGAATCGAAAGAAGTGGAAAGGAGTGGAGTAGAGTGGATTAGAGTGGATTGGAATGGAATGGAGTGGAGTGGAATGGTGTGGAAACGAATGGAAGGGAGGGGAGTGGAATGGAACGAAATGGAATGGAATGTAGTGGAATGGAGAGGAGTGGAGTGGACTGGAGTGGAATGTAATCGAATGGAGTGTACTGGAGTGGAATGTATTTGAGAGGCGGGTAATGGAGAGGAATTGAGTGGAGTGGAGTGGAGTGAAATACATCGGAATGGCACGGAATTGAATGGAATGGAGGGGAGTGGAATGCAGTGGAGTGGAGTCGATTGGAGTGGTGAGGAGTAGAACGGAGTGGCATGGAATGGAGCACAGTGGAATGCAATGGAGTGGAGTGGATTGGAAAGGGGTGGAGTGGAGTGACGATGGGTGAAGTGGAATGTAATGGAGTGGAGTGCAGAGGAGTCTCATGGAATGGAATGGAATGGAACGCAATGGAAGCTGAGATTGTACCACTGCGCTCCAGGATGGGTGACACAGTGTGATACTCTCAAAAGAAAGGAATGGAATGGAATGCAGTGGAATGGAATGGAATGCAATGGGGTGCATTGGAGTGGAGTGGAGTGAAGTGAAGTGGATTGGAGTGGAATGGAGAGGAATGGAACGGAATGGAATGGAATGAAGTAGACTGGAGTGGGGTGGAGTTGAGTGCAATGGAATGGAGCGAAATGGAATCAGATGCAGAGAAATGGAGTAGAGAGGAGTGCAGTAGAGTGGAAAGGAGTGCAATGGAGTGGAATGGAATCGGAAGTAACGGAAAGTAGTGGAGTGGATGGAACGGAAAGGAAAGGAGTGGAGCGGAGTGGAATGGAACGGAGCGGGAGGTGGGTTGGGGCCACTGCACTCCAGGCTGGCTGGCTGACTGAGGTATTCTCGCAATAAAGGAATGGAATGGAATGCCGTAGAGTGGAATGGAACGGAGTGGAGTGGAGTGGAATGGAGTGAGTTGGAGCAGAGTGGAATGAAGAATGCAATGGGATGGAAGGGAATTGAATGAAATGCAGTGGAGTGCAGTGGAGTGCATTGCAGTGGAATGGAGCAGAATGGAATGGAAAGGAGTGGAATGGACAGGAGTGGAGTGCACTGGAGAGGAGAGGATAGGAATGCAGTGGAATGGAATTGGATGTAATGGAACGTAGAGGAGTGGAGTGGAATGGAGTGGGCCAGAGTGGAATGGAATGGAATGCAATGGAAAGGAATGGAGTGGAATAGAATGGAATGGAATGGAATGGAATGGAGTGGGATGACTTGTAGTGGGGTGGAGTGAAATGGAGTATAATGGAATGGAGTGGAGTGGAGTGGAATGTGATAGAATGGAGAGGAGGGGAATGGAGCAGAATGGAATGGAGTGCAGCGGAATGGAGTGGAGTGGAATGGAATCAAATGGAGTGGAATGGAACAGAGTGGAATGGAATGGAGTGCAATAGACTAGAATTGAGTGTAGTGTAGTGGAATTTAGTGGAATGGACTGGAATGGAGTGGAATGGAATGGAATTGAGGGGAATGGAATGGAATGGAAAGGAATGGAAAGCAATGGAAAGGAATAGAATTGAATGCAACGGAATTAAAAGAATGCAATGGAATGCAATGGAATAGAATGCAATGGAATGTATAGTTGACATGTAATATGAGCTGAGATTGTGACACTGCACTCCAGCCAGGGTGACATGGTGATATCCTGTCGTAAGAAGTGAATGGAATGCAATGGAGTGAAATGGAATGGAATGAAATGGAATGGAGCGGAGTGGAAGGGAATGGAGTGGAATGAAATAGAATGCAGTGGACTGTAATGGCATGGAGTGGAAAGAAGTAGAGTGGAATGGAGTGGAATGGAATGGACTGGCATAGAATGGAGTGGAATTGAATGCAATGGAGTGGATTGGAAAGGAATGCAAAGGAGTAGAGTGGAGTAGAGTGGTGTGGAGTGGAGTGGAATGGAGCTGAATGTACTTCAATGGAGTACAATGGAATGGAACGGAGTGGAATGGAATGGAATGATATGAGGTGGATTGGAGTGGAATGTAGTGGAGTGGAATGGAATGGAATAGAATGGAATGGAGTAGAGTGTAATGGAATGCAGTGGCGATAAGTGGAGTGGAATGGAATGCATTGGAGTAGAGTGGAGTGGAATGGAATGGAATGGAGTGGAGTGGAGGGGAGTGGGGTGGAATGGAATTGAGTGAAGTGGAGTGCAGTTGAATGGAATATCGTGGTGTGGAGTGGAGTGGAAGTGAATGGAGTGAATAGGAGTGGAATGGAGTGGAAGGTAACGGAGTGGAATGGAGTCGAATTGAGTGGAATGGAGTAGAGTGGATTAGAGTGGAATGGTGTCTAACGGACTGGAATGGAATGGAATGGAGTGGAATGGAATTGAATCAAATGGAATGGAGTGGATTGGAATGGAGTGGAGTGGAGTGGAGTGGAATGAAATGAAATGGAAGGGAGTGGAGAGAAACGCAGTTGATTGGAGTGGAGTGGAGTGGAAAGGAATGGAAAGGAGTGGGATGGAGACGTATGGATTGGAGTGGAATGGAGTGGAATGGAATGAAGTGGAAAGGAGTGGAACGGAGTGAAATTGAATTTAGTGGACTGGAGTGGAATGGAGTTAAATGGAATGGAATGGAATGGAGTGGAATGGAATGGAATGGAGTGGAGTGGAATGGAATAGAATGGCATGGAATGGAATAGAATGGGATGGAGTGGACTGGAGAGGAGTGGAATGGATTGGAGTGAAGTGGAGTGGAATGGAATTGAGTTTAGCGGAGAGGAAAGGAATGGAATGGAGTGGAGTGGAATGGCATGGAATGGAGTGGAATGGAATGGATAGTAGTGGAGTGGAGTGGAGTGGATTGGAGTGTAGTGGAAGGGAATGGAGTGCAGTGTAATGGACTGGAATGGAGCAGAGCAGAATGGAGTGGACTGCACTGGAGTGGAATGGAATGGGATGGCATGGAATGGGAGCTGAGATTTTACCAATGTGCTCTAGGCAGGGTGACTGGGTGTCATACTCTCAAAAGAAAGGAATGGAATGGAACGCAGTGGAATGGAATGGAACAGAGTGGACATTAGTGGAGTGGAATGTGGAGGAATGGAATGAAATGGAACGTAATGGCATGAAATGGAGTGGTGTGGGGTGGAATGGATTATAGTGGAATGGGGTGGAAAGGAATGGGATGGAGTGGAATGAAGTGGAGTGCAGTGGAGTGGAACGGAGTTGAATGGCATAGAATTGAGTGGACAGTAGTGGAATGTTTTGGAATGCAATGGAATCCATTGTAATAGAATGGAATACAACGGAAAGTTGACGTGGAGTGTGAGCTGAGATTGTGCCACTGCACTCCAGACTGGGTGACACGTTATATCCTGTGGATAGAAAGGAATGGAATGCAATAGAGTGAAATGGAATGGAGTGGAATGGAATTGAATGGAATGGAGTGGAGTGGAGTGGAGTCGAATGGAGACGAATGGAATGGGACGGAGTGGAATGGAACGGAGTGGAGTGGAGTATCGTGGAGTGAAATAGAATGGAATGCACTGGGTTGGAATGGAATGCAATGGACTGCTGAAAGGAAATGTGAGCTGTTATTGTTCCACTGCACTCCAGCCTTTGTGACGGAATGAAATCCTGTGGAAAAAAAGGAATGGAATGGAATGGAATGGAATGGAATGGAATGGAATGGAATGGAATGGAGTGGAGTGGAGTGGTGTGGAGAGGAGTGTAGTGGAGTGGAGTGAAATGGAGTGGAGTGTCGTGGAGGAGAGTGGAATGGAGTGGAATGGAATGGAGAGGAAAGGAACGGAGTGGAGTGGAATGGAACGGAGTGGAGTGGAATGGAATCCAATGGAATGAAATGGAATTGAATCGAATGGAATGAAGAAATATGTGCAGTGATTTGGCCACTGCGCTGGAGCCTGTGTGAGAGAGGGAGATCCTGTCGATAAAACAGTGTGGAATGGAAGGGATTGGAATGGAATGGAATGGAACGTATTGGAGTGGAGTGGAGTGGAATTGAGTGGAGTGGAGTGCACTGGAATGGAATGGAATGCAATGGAATGTAATGGAATGATGAAATGATATGTGAGCTGAGATTGTGCCACTGCACTCCACGCTGGGTGACAGAGTGAGATACTCTTGAAAGAAAGAAATGGAATGGAAAGAATTTTTAATTGGGTGGATTCGAGTGGACTGAAGTAGAGTGCAGTGGAATAGAGAGGAATGGAATGGAATGGAATCGGATGTAAAGGAATGGAATGATGTGGAGTGGAGTGGTGAGGAGTGTAGTGCTGTGGAATGGAGCAGAAAGTAACGGGATGGTGTGGAGTGGAGTGCAGTGCAGTGGAGTGGAGAGGAGTGCAATGGCGTGGAATGGAATCGGATGTAAAGGAACGTACTGGAGTGGAGCGGAGTGGAAAGGAGTGGAATGGAATGGAATTGAATGTAATGGAAAGCAAAGGAATGGAATGGGATGCAATGGAATTTAAGGCAATAGAATGCAGTTCAATAGAGAGTTGACATGTAATGTGAGCTGAGATTGTGCCTAAGCTCTCCAGGCTGTTTGACACAGTGATATCGTGTGGAAAGAATGGAATGGAATGCAGTGGTGTGAAATGGAATGGAATGTAGTGGACAGGAGTAGAATGGAGTGGAGTGAAGAGGAACAGAGTGGAATGGAATGGGATGCAGTGGAATGGAATGCAGTGGAGTGGAGTGAAATAGAAATGGAATGGGATGGAATGGAATGCAATGGAATGGAGAAGAGAAATGTGAGCTGAGATTGTGTGACTACACTCCAGCCTTAGTGACCGAGAGAGATTCTGTGGAAGGAAAGAACTGATTTCAAAGGAGTGGAATGGAAGGGAATGTAGTACAGTGGAGTAGAGTGGAATGGAGAGAAACAGAATAGAATGGAGTGGAAGGCAATGGAATGGAATGGAATGGAGTGGAGTGGAATAGAGAGGAGTGCACTGCAATGGAGTGGAGTGGAGTGGAAGGGAGTGGAATGCAATGGAATGTAGTGGAGTGCAGTGGAGTGGAATGGAATGGAGTGGACAGGAGTGGAAGGAGTAGAGTGGACTGGAATGGAATAGAATGGAACAGAATGCAGTGGAGTGGAGGGGAGTGGAGGTGAGTGGAGTGGCATGGAGTGGAATGGAATGGAATGGAGTGAAATGGAATCCAATGGATTGGAATGGAGTGGAGTGGAGTGGAGTGGAATGGAGAGGAGTCGAATGGAATGGAAGGGAATGCAACGGAACGCAGTGGTGTGGATTGGAATGCAGTGAAATGGAGTACTATGGAATCTAAAGGAGTGGAGTGGAGTCTAGTGGAGTGGAATGGAATGGAATAAAATGGAATGGAATGGCACGGAATGGAGTGGAGTAGAGTGGAGTGGGAAGGAAGGGAGATGAGTGGAATGGAGAGGAATGGAATGCAGTGGAGTGGATTGGATTGGAATGAACTGGAATGGAGAGGAATGGAATGAAGTGGAACGGAATGGACTGCAATGGAATTGAATGGAGTGAAGTGGAAAGTAGTGGAGTGGAGTGGAATGGAGTGGAAATGAATGGAATGGAGTGGAATGGAAGGGAATGGAGACAAGTGGATAGGAATTGACTGAAGCAGATTGGAGTGGAGTGGAGTGGAGTGGCATGGAATGGAATGAAGTGGATGGGAATGCAATGGAGTGGAATGAAATGGAATAAAATGGAATGGAGTGGAATGGAGAGGAATGGAGTGGAAGTGGAGTGGAATGGAGGGGAGTAAGAGGAAGAGAATGGAATGGAATCGAAAGGAGGGAAGTGCAATTGTGTGGAGTGGAGTGGAGATGAAAGGAGTGGAGTGATGTGGAGTCGAGAGGAAAGGAATGGAATGGAATGGAATGGAGTTAAGTGGAGTGGAATGGAGTGGAAGGTAATGGAGTGGAATGAAAAGGAGTGGATTGGAATGGAGTGGAATGGAATGGAGTGGAACGGAGTGGAGTAGAATGGAGTGGGTTGCAGAGGAGTGGAATGGAGTGGAATGGAAG
Source organism: Pongo abelii (assembly GCF_028885655.2). Taxonomy (NCBI): domain Eukaryota; kingdom Metazoa; phylum Chordata; class Mammalia; order Primates; family Hominidae; genus Pongo; species Pongo abelii. The sequence continues at coordinate 26,703,163 of NC_072009.2, read as the reverse complement.
GGAACGGAAAGGAATGTAGTGGAAAGGAATGGAATGGAGTGGATTGAAATTGAATGGAAAGGATTGGAGTGCAGTGGACTGGAGGGGAGTGGAATAAAATGGAGTATAGTGCAGTGGAATGGAGTGGACTGGAGTGGAGATGAGTGGAGTGGACTGGAATGGAATGGAGTGGAGTGGAATGGTGTGGAGTGGGGTGGAAAGGAATGGAACAGAATGGAATGGAGAGGAATGGAGTGGCATGTAGTGGAGTGGAGTGAAGTGGAAAGGAATTGCATGGAATGGAGTAGAGTGGAATGGAGGGGTATGGAATGGAATGGAATGGAATTGAGTGGAATGGAGTGGAATGGAGTGGAGTGGAGAGGAATGGAATGGAGTGGAAAGGTCTGAAAGGAGTGGAATGGAGTGGAGTGGAATGCAAAGGAGTAGATTGGAATGAAGTGGAAAGGAATAGAATGGAGAGAAGTAGAGTAGAATGGAGTGGATTGGAATGGAGGGGAGCAGAGTGGAGTTAACAGCAGTGGATTGGAATACAGTGGATGGGGTAGAGTGGAAGGGAGTGGAATTATATGGAATGGAATGGATTGGAGTGGAGTGGAAGGGAGTGGAGTGGAGTTGAAAGTAGAGGAATCGAAAGAAGTGGAAAGGAGTGGAGTAGAGTGGATTAGAGTGGATTGGAATGGAATGGAGTGGAGTGGAATGGTGTGGAAACGAATGGAAGGGAGGGGAGTGGAATGGAACGAAATGGAATGGAATGTAGTGGAATGGAGAGGAGTGGAGTGGACTGGAGTGGAATGTAATCGAATGGAGTGTACTGGAGTGGAATGTATTTGAGAGGCGGGTAATGGAGAGGAATTGAGTGGAGTGGAGTGGAGTGAAATACATCGGAATGGCACGGAATTGAATGGAATGGAGGGGAGTGGAATGCAGTGGAGTGGAGTCGATTGGAGTGGTGAGGAATAGAACGGAGTGGCATGGAATGGAGCACAGTGGAATGCAATGGAGTGGAGTGGATTGGAAAGGGGTGGAGTGGAGTGACGATGGGTGAAGTGGAATGTAATGGAGTGGAGTGCAGAGGAGTCTCATGGAATGGAATGGAATGGAACGCAATGGAAGCTGAGATTGTACCACTGCGCTCCAGGATGGGTGACACAGTGTGATACTCTCAAAAGAAAGGAATGGAATGGAATGCAGTGGAATGGAATGGAATGCAATGGGGTGCATTGGAGTGGAGTGGAGTGAAGTGAAGTGGATTGGAGTGGAATGGAGAGGAATGGAACGGAATGGAATGGAATGAAGTAGACTGGAGTGGGGTGGAGTTGAGTGCAATGGAATGGAGCGAAATGGAATCAGATGCAGAGAAATGGAGTAGAGAGGAGTGCAGTAGAGTGGAAAGGAGTGCAATGGAGTGGAATGGAATCGGAAGTAATGGAAAGTAGTGGAGTGGATGGAACGGAAAGGAAAGGAGTGGAGCGGAGTGGAATGGAACGGAGCGGGAGGTGGGTTGGGGCCACTGCACTCCAGGCTGGCTGGCTGACTGAGGTATTCTCGCAATAAAGGAATGGAATGGAATGCCGTAGAGTGGAATGGAACGGAGTGGAGTGGAGTGGAATGGAGTGAGTTGGAGCAGAGTGGAATGAAGAATGCAATGGGATGGAAGGGAATTGAATGAAATGCAGTGGAGTGCAGTGGAGTGCATTGCAGTGGAATGGAGCAGAATGGAATGGAAAGGAGTGGAATGGACAGGAGTGGAGTGCACTGGAGAGGAGAGGATAGGAATGCAGTGGAATGGAATTGGATGTAATGGAACGTAGAGGAGTGGAGTGGAATGGAGTGGGCCAGAGTGGAATGGAATGGAATGCAATGGAAAGCAATGGAGTGGAATAGAATGGAATGGAATGGAATGGAATGGAATGGAGTGGGATGACTTGTAGTGGGGTGGAGTGAAATGGAGTATAATGGAATGGAGTGGAGTGGAGTGGAATGTGATAGAATGGAGAGGAGGGGAATGGAGCAGAATGGAATGGAGTGCAGCGGAATGGAGTGGAGTGGAATGGAATCAAATGGAGTGGAATGGAACAGAGTGGAATGGAATGGAGTGCAATAGACTAGAATTGAGTGTAGTGTAGTGGAATTTAGTGGAATGGACTGGAATGGAGTGGAATGGAATGGAATTGAGGGGAATGGAATGGAATGGAAAGAAATGGAAAGCAATGGAAAGGAATAGAATTGAATGCAACGGAATTAAAAGAATGCAATGGAATGCAATGGAATAGAATGCAATGGAATGTATAGTTGACATGTAATATGAGCTGAGATTGTGACACTGCACTCCAGCCAGGGTGACATGGTGATATCCTGTCGTAAGAAGTGAATGGAATGCAATGGAGTGAAATGGAATGGAATGAAATGGAATGGAGCGGAGTGGAAGGGAATGGAGTGGAATGAAATAGAATGCCGTGGACTGTAATGGCATGGAGTGGAAAGAAGTAGAGTGGAATGGAGTGGAAAGGAATGGACTGACATAGAATGGAGTGGAATTGAATGCAATGGAGTGGATTGGAAAGGAATGCAAAGGAGTAGAGTGGAGTAGAGTGGTGTGGAGTGGAGTGGAATGGAGCTGAATGTACTTCAATGGAGTACAATGGAATGGAACGGAGTGGAATGGAATGGAATGATATGATTTTGATTGGAGTGGAATGTAGTGGAGTGGAATGGAATGGAATAGAATGGAATGGAGTAGAGTGTAATGGAATGCAGTGGCGATAAGTGGAGTGGAATGGAATGCATTGGAGTAGAGTGGAGTGGAATGGAATGGAATGGAGTGGAGTGGAGGGGAGTGGGGTGGAATGGAATTGAGTGAAGTGGAGTGCAGTTGAATGGAATATCGTGGTGTGGAGTGGAGTGGAAGTGAATGGAGTGAATAGGAGTGGAATGGAGTGGAAGGTAACGGAGTGGAATGGAGTCGAATGGAGTGGAATGGAGTAGAGTGGATTAGAGTGGAATGGTGTCGAACGGACTGGAATGGAATGGAATGGAGTGGAATGGAATTGAATCAAATGGAATGGAGTGGAGTGGAGTGGAGTGGAATGAAATGAAATGGAAGGGAGTGGAGAGAAACGCAGTTGATTGGAGTGGAGTGGAGTGGAAAGGAATGGAAAGGAGTGGGATGGAGACGTATGGATTGGAGTGGAATGGAGTGGAATGGAATGAAGTGGAAAGGAGTGGAACGGAGTGAAATTGAATTTAGTGGACTGGAGTGGAATGGAGTTAAATGGAATGGAATGGAATGGAGTGGAATGGAATGGAATGGAGTGGAGTGGAATGGAATAGAATGGCATGGAATGGAATAGAATGGGATGGAGTGGAGTGGAGAGGAGTGGAATGGATTGGAGTGAAGTGGAGTGGAATGGAATTGAGTGGAGCGGAGAGGAAAGGAATGGAATGGAGTGGAGTGGAATGGCATGGAATGGAGTGGAATGGAATGGATAGTATTGGAGTGGAGTGGAGTGGATTGGAGTGTAGTGGAAGGGAATGGAGTGCAGTGTAATGGACTGGAATGGAGCAGAGCAGAATGGAGTGGACTGGACTGGAGTGGAATGGAATGGGATGGCATGGAATGGGAGCTGAGATTTTACCAATGTGCTCTAGGCAGGGTGACTGGGTGTCATACTCTCAAAAGAAAGGAATGGAATGGAACGCAGTGGAATGGAATGGAACAGAGTGGACATTAGTGGAGTTGAATGTGGAGGAATGGAATGAAATGGAACGTAATGGCATGAAATGGAGTGGTGTGGGGTGTAATGGATTATAGTGGAATGGGGTGGAAAGGAATGGGATGGAGTGGAATGAAGTGGAGTGCAGTGGAGTGGAACGGAGTTGAATGGCATAGAATTGAGTGGACAGTAGTGGAATGTTTTGGAATGCAATGGAATCCATTGTAATAGAATGGAATACAACGGAAAGTTGACATGGAGTGTGAGCTGAGATTGTGCCACTGCACTCCAGACTGGGTGACACGTTATATCCTGTGGATAGAAAGGAATGGAATGCAATAGAGTGAAATGGAATGGAGTGGAATGGAATTGAATGGAATGGAGTGGAGTGGAGTGGAGTCGAATGGAGACGAATGGAATGGGACGGAGTGGAATGGAACGGAGTGGAGTGGAGTATCGTGGAGTGAAATAGAATGGAATGCACTGGGTTGGAATGGAATGCAATGGACTGCTGAAAGGAAATGTGAGCTGTTATTGTTCCACTGCACTCCAGCCTTTGTGACGGAATGAAATCCTGTGGAAAAAAAGGAATGGAATGGAAAGGAATGGAATGGAATGGAATGGAATGGAATGGAATGGAATGGAGTGGAGTGGAGTGGTGTGGAGAGGAGTGTAGTGGAGTGGAGTGAAATGGAGTGGAGTGTCGTGGAGGAGAGTGGAATGGAGTGGAATGGAATGGAGAGGAAAGGAACGGAGTGGAGTGGAATGGAACGGAGTGGAGTGGAATGGAATCCAATGGAATGAAATGGAATTGAATCCAATGGAATGAAGAAATATGTGCAGTGATTTGGCCACTGCGCTGGAGCCTGTGTGAGAGAGGGAGATCCTGTCGATAAAACAGTGTGGAATGGAAGGGATTGGAATGGAATGGAATGGAACGTATTGGAGTGGAGTGGAGTGGAATTGAGTGGAGTGGAGTGCACTGGAATGGAATGGAATGCAATGGAATGTAATGGAATGATGAAATGATATGTGAGCTGAGATTGTGCCACTGCACTCCACGCTGGGTGACAGAGTGAGATACTCTTGAAAGAAAGAAATGGAATGGAAAGAATTTTTAATTGGGTGGATTCGAGTGGACTGAAGTAGAGTGCAGTGGAATAGAGAGGAATGGAATGGAATGGAATCGGATGTAAAGGAATGGAATGATGTGGAGTGGAGTGGTGAGGAGTGTAGTGCTGTGGAATGGAGCAGAAAGTAACGGGATGGTGTGGAGTGGAGTGCAGTGCAGTGGAGTGGAGAGGAGTGCAATGGCGTGGAATGGAATCGGATGTAAAGGAACGTACTGGAGTGGAGCGGAGTGGAAAGGAGTGGAATGGAATGGAATTGAATGTAATGGAAAGCAAAGGAATGGAATGGGATGCAATGGAATTTAATGCAATAGAATGCAGTTCAATAGAGAGTTGACATGTAATGTGAGCTGAGATTGTGCCTAAGCTCTCCAGGCTGTTTGACACAGTGATATCTTGTGGAAAGAATGGAATGGAATGCAGTGGTGTGAAATGGAATGGAATGTAGTGGACAGGAGTAGAATGGAGTGGAGTGAAGAGGAACAGAGTGGAATGGAATGGGATGCAGTGGAATGGAATGCAGTGGAGTGGAGTGAAATAGAAATGGAATGGGATGGAATGGAATGCAATGGAATGGAGAAGAGAAATGTGAGCTGAGATTGTGTGACTACACTCCAGCCTTAGTGACCGAGAGAGATTCTGTGGAAGGAAAGAACTGATTTCAAAGGAGTGGAATGGAAGGGAATGTAGTACAGTGGAGTAGAGTGGAATGGAGTGAAACAGAATAGAATGGAGTGGAAGGCAATGGAATGGAATGGAATGGAGTGGAGTGGAATAGAGAGGAGTGCACTGCAATGGAGTGGAGTGGAGTGGAAGGGAGTGGAATGCAATGGAATGTAGTGGAGTGCAGTGGAGTGGAATGGAATGGAGTGGACAGGAGTGGAAGGAGTAGAGTGGACTGGAATGGAATAGAATGGAACAGAATGCAGTGGAGTGGATGGGAGTGGAGGTGAGTGGAGTGGCATGGAGTGGAATGGAATGGAATGGAGTGAAATGGAATCCAATGGATTGGAATGGAGTGGAGTGGAGTGGAGTGGAATGGAGAGGAGTCGAATGGAATGGAAGGGAATGCAACGGAACGCAGTGGTGTGGATTGGAATGCAGTGAAATGGAGTACTATGGAATCTAAAGGAGTGGAGTGGAGTCTAGTGGAGTGGAATGGAATGGAACAAAATGGAATGGAATGGCACGGAATGGAGTGGAGTAGAGTGGAGTGGGAAGGAAGGGAGATGAGTGGAATGGAGAGGAATGGAATGCAGTGGAGTGGATTGGATTGGAATGAACTGGAATGGAGAGGAATGGAATGAAGTGGAACGGAATGGACCGCAATGGAATTGAATGGAGTGAAGTGGAAAGTAGTGGAGTGGAGTGGAATGGAGTGGAAATGAATGGAATGGAGTGGAATGGAAGGGAATGGAGACAAGTGGATAGGAATTGACTGAAGCAGATTGGAGTGGAGAGGAGTGGAGTGGCATGGAATGGAATGAAGTGGATGGGAATGCAATGGAGTGGAATGAAATGGAATAAAATGGAATGGAGTGGAATGGAGAGGAATGGAGTGGAAGTGGAGTGGAATGGAGGGGAGTAAGAGGAAGAGAATGGAATGGAATCGAAAGGAGGGAAGTGCAATTGTGTGGAGTGGAGTGGAGATGAAGGGAGTGGAGTGATGTGGAGTCGAGAGGAAAGGAATGGAATGGAATGGAATGGAGTTAAGTGGAGTGGAATGGAGTGGAAGGTAATGGAGTGGAATGAAAAGGAGTGGATTGGAATGGAGTGGAATGTAATGGAGTGGAACGGAGTGGAGTAGAATGGAGTGGGTTGCAGAGGAGTGGAATGGAGTGGAATGGAAGGGAACGGAAAGGAATGTAGTGGAAAGGAATGGAATGGAGTGGATTGAAATTGAATGGAAAGGATTGGAGTGCAGTGGACTGGAGGGGAGTGGAATAAAATGGAGTATAGTGCAGTGGAATGGAGTGGACTGGAGTGGAGATGAGTGGAGTGGACTGGAATGGAATGGAGTGGAGTGGAATGGTGTGGAGTGGGGTGGAAAGGAATGGAACAGAATGGAATGGAGAGGAATGGAGTGGCATGTAGTGGAGTGGAGTGAAGTGGAAAGGAATGGCATGGAATGGAGTAGAGTGGAATGGAGGGGTATGGAATGGAATGGAATGGAATTGAGTGGAATGGAGTGGAATGGAGTGGAGTGGAGAGGAATGGAATGGAGTGGAAAGGTCTGAAAGGAGTGGAATGGAGTGGAGTGGAATGTAATGGAGTAGATTGGAATGAAGTGGAAAGGAATAGAATGGAGAGAAGTAGAGTAGAATGGAGTGGATTGGAATGGAGGGGAGCAGAGTGGAGTTAACAGCGGTGGATTGGAATACAGTGGATGGGGTAGAGTGGAAGGGAGTGGAATTATATGGAATGGAATGGATTGGAGTGGAGTGGAAGGGAGTGGAGTGGAGTTGAAAGTAGAGGAATCGAAAGAAGTGGAAAGGAGTGGAGTAGAGTGGATTAGAGTGGATTGGAATGGAATGGAGTGGAGTGGAATGGTGTGGAAACGAATGGAAGGGAGGGGAGTGGAATGGAACGAAATGGAATGGAATGTAGTGGAATGGAGAGGAGTGGAGTGGACTGGACTGGAATGTAATCGAATGGAGTGTACTGGAGTGGAATGTATTTGAGAGGCGGGTAATGGAGAGGAATTGAGTGGAGTGGAGTGGAGTGAAATACATCGGAATGGCACGGAATTGAATGGAATGGAGGGGAGTGGAATGCAGTGGAGTGGAGTCGATTGGAGTGGTGAGGAATAGAACGGAGTGGCATGGAATGGAGCACAGTGGAATGCAATGGAGTGGAGTGGATTGGAAAGGGGTGGAGTGGAGTGACGATGGGTGAAGTGGAATGTAATGGAGTGGAGTGCAGAGGAGTCTCATGGAATGGAATGGAATGGAACGCAATGGAAGCTGAGATTGTACCACTGCGCTCCAGGATGGGTGACACAGTGTGATACTCTCAAAAGAAAGGAATGGAATGGAATGCAGTGGAATGGAATGGAATGCAATGGGGTGCATTGGAGTGGAGTGGAGTGAAGTGAAGTGGATTGGAGTGGAATGGAGAGGAATGGAACGGAATGGAATGGAATGAAGTAGACAGGAGTGGGGTGGAGTTGAGTGCAATGGAATGGAGCGAAATGGAATCAGATGCAGAGAAATGGAGTAGAGAGGAGTGCAGTAGAGTGGAAAGGAGTGCAATGGAGTGGAATGGAATCGGAAGTAACGGAAAGTAGTGGAGTGGATGGAACGGAAAGGAAAGGAGTGGAGCGGAGTGGAATGGAACGGAGCGGGAGGTGGGTTGGGGCCACTGCACTCCAGGCTGGCTGGCTGACTGAGGTATTCTCGCAATAAAGGAATGGAATGGAATGCCGTAGAGTGGAATGGAACGGAGTGGAGTGGAGTGGAATGGAGTGAGTTGGAGCAGAGTGGAATGAAGAATGCAATGGGATGGAAGGGAATTGAATGAAATGCAGTGGAGTGCAGTGGAGTGCATTGCAGTGGAATGGAGCAGAATGGAATGGAAAGGAGTGGAATGGACAGGAGTGGAGTGCACTGGAGAGGAGAGGATAGGAATGCAGTGGAATGGAATTGGATGTAATGGAACGTAGAGGAGTGGAGTGGAATGGAGTGGGCCAGAGTGGAGTGGAATGGAATGCAGTGGAAAGGAATGGAGTGGAATAGAATGGAATGGAATGGAATGGAATGGAATGGAGTGGGATGACTTGTAGTGGGGTGGAGTGAAATGGAGTATAATGGAATGGAGTGGAGTGGAGTGGAATGTGATAGAATGGAGAGGAGGGGAATGGAGCAGAATGGAATGGAGTGCAGCGGAATGGAGTGGAGTGGAATGGAATCAAATGGAGTGGAATGGAACAGAGTGGAATGGAATGGAGTGCAATAGACTAGAATTGAGTGTAGTGTAGTGGAATTTAGTGGAATGGACTGGAATGGAGTGGAATGGAATGGAATTGAGGGGAATGGAATGGAATGGAAAGGAATGGAAAGCAATGGAAAGGAATAGAATTGAATGCAACGGAATTAAAAGAATGCAATGGAATGCAATGGAATAGAATGCAATGGAATGTATAGTTGACATGTAATATGAGCTGAGATTGTGACACTGCACTCCAGCCAGGGTGACATGGTGATATCCTGTCGTAAGAAGTGAATGGAATGCAATGGAGTGAAATGGAATGGAATGAAATGGAATGGAGCGGAGTGGAAGGGAATGGAGTGGAATGAAATAGAATGCAGTGGACTGTAATGGCATGGAGTGGAAAGAAGTAGAGTGGAATGGAGTGGAATGGAATGGACTGGCATAGAATGGAGTGGAATTGAATGCAATGGAGTGGATTGGAAAGGAATGCAAAGGAGTAGAGTGGAGTAGAGTGGTGTGGAGTGGAGTGGAATGGAGCTGAATGTACTTCAATGGAGTACAATGGAATGGAACGGAGTGGAATGGAATGGAATGATATGAGGTGGATTGGAGTGGAATGTAGTGGAGTGGAATGGAATGGAATAGAATGGAATGGAGTAGAGTGTAATGGAATGCAGTGGCGATAAGTGGAGTGGAATGGAATGCATTGGAGTAGAGTGGAGTGGAATGGAATGGAATGGAGTGGAGTGGAGGGGAGTGGAGTGGAATGGAATTGAGTGAAGTGGAGTGCAGTTGAATGGAATATCGTGGTGTGGAGTGGAGTGGAAGTGAATGGAGTGAATAGGAGTGGAATGGAGTGGAAGGTAACGGAGTGGAATGGAGTCGAATGGAGTGGAATGGAGTAGAGTGGATTAGAGTGGAATGGTGTCGAACGGACTGGAATGGAATGGAATGGAGTGGAATGGAATTGAATCAAATGGAATGGAGTGGAGTGGAGTGGAGTGGAATGAAATGAAATGGAAGGGAGTGGAGAGAAACGCAGTTGATTGGAGTGGAGTGGAGTGGAAAGGAATGGAAAGGAGTGGGATGGAGACGTATGGATTGGAGTGGAATGGAGTGGAATGGAATGAAGTGGAAAGGAGTGGAACGGAGTGAAATTGAATTTAGTGGACTGGAGTGGAATGGAGTTAAATGGAATGGAATGGAATGGAGTGGAATGGAATGGAATGGAGTGGAGTGGAATGGAATAGAATGGCATGGAATGGAATAGAATGGGATGGAGTGGAGTGGAGAGGAGTGGAATGGATTGGAGTGAAGTGGAGTGGAATGGAATTGAGTGGAGCGGAGAGGAAAGGAATGGAATGGAGTGGAGTGGAATGGCATGGAATGGAGTGGAATGGAATGGATAGTAGTGGAGTGGAGTGGAGTGGATTGGAGTGTAGTGGAAGGGAATGGAGTGCAGTGTAATGGACTGGAATGGAGCAGAGCAGAATGGAGTGGACTGGACTGGAGTGGAATGGAATGGGATGGCATGGAATGGGAGCTGAGATTTTACCAATGTGCTCTAGGCAGGGTGACTGGGTGTCATACTCTCAAAAGAAAGGAATGGAATGGAACGCAGTGGAATGGAATGGAACAGAGTGGACATTAGTGGAGTGGAATGTGGAGGAATGGAATGAAATGGAACGTAATGGCATGAAATGGAGTGGTGTGGGGTGGAATGGATTATAGTGGAATGGGGTGGAAAGGAATGGGATGGAGTGGAATGAAGTGGAGTGCAGTGGAGTGGAACGGAGTTGAATGGCATAGAATTGAGTGGACAGTAGTGGAATGTTTTGGAATGCAATGGAATCCATTGTAATAGAATGGAATACAACGGAAAGTTGACATGGAGTGTGAGCTGAGATTGTGCCACTGCACTCCAGACTGGGTGACACGTTATATCCTGTGGATAGAAAGGAATGGAATGCAATAGAGTGAAATGGAATGGAGTGGAATGGAATTGAATGGAATGGAGTGGAGTGGAGTGGAGTCGAATGGAGACGAATGGAATGGGACGGAGTGGAATGGAACGGAGTGGAGTGGAGTATCGTGGAGTGAAATAGAATGGAATGCACTGGGTTGGAATGGAATGCAATGGACTGCTGAAAGGAAATGTGAGCTGTTATTGTTCCACTGCACTCCAGCCTTTGTGACGGAATGAAATCCTGTGGAAAAAAAGGAATGGAATGGAATGGAATGGAATGGAATGGAATGGAATGGAGTGGAGTGGAGTGTTGTGGAGAGGAGTGTAGTGGAGTGGAGTGAAATGGAGTGGAGTGTCGTGGAGGAGAGTGGAATGGAGTGGAATGGAATGGAGAGGAAAGGAACGGAGTGGAGTGGAATGGAACGGAGTGGAGTGGAATGGAATCCAATGGAATGAAATGGAATTGAATCCAATGGAATGAAGAAATATGTGCAGTGATTTGGCCACTGCGCTGGAGCCTGTGTGAGAGAGGGAGATCCTGTCGAAAAAACAGTGTGGAATGGAAGGGATTGGAATGGAATGGAATGGAACGTATTGGAGTGGAGTGGAGTGGAATTGAGTGGAGTGGAGTGCACTGGAATGGAATGGAATGCAATGGAATGTAATGGAATGATGAAATGATATGTGAGCTGAGATTGTGCCACTGCACTCCACGCTGGGTGACAGAGTGAGATACTCTTGAAAGAAAGAAATGGAATGGAAAGAATTTTTAATTGGGTGGATTCGAGTGGACTGAAGTAGAGTGCAGTGGAATAGAGAGGAATGGAATGGAATGGAATCGGATGTAAAGGAATGGAATGATGTGGAGTGGAGTGGTGAGGAGTGTAGTGCTGTGGAATGGAGCAGAAAGTAACGGGATGGTGTGGAGTGGAGTGCAGTGCAGTGGAGTGGAGAGGAGTGCAATGGCGTGGAATGGAATCGGATGTAAAGGAACGTACTGGAGTGGAGCGGAGTGGAAAGGAGTGGAATGGAATGGAATTGAATGTAATGGAAAGCAAAGGAATGGAATGGGATGCAATGGAATTTAATGCAATAGAATGCAGTTCAATAGAGAGTTGACATGTAGTGTGAGCTGAGATTGTGCCTAAGCTCTCCAGGCTGTTTGACACAGTGATATCGTGTCGAAAGAATGGAATGGAATGCAGTGGTGTGAAATGGAATGGAATGTAGTGGACAGGAGTAGAATGGAGTGGAGTGAAGAGGAACAGAGTGGAATGGAATGGGATGCAGTGGAATGGAATGCAGTGGAGTGGAGTGAAATAGAAAGAAATGGAATGGGATGGAATGGAATGCAATGGAATGGAGAAGAGAAATGTGAGCTGAGATTGTGTGACTACACTCCAGCCTTAGTGACCGAGAGAGATTCTGTGGAAGGAAAGAACTGATTTCAAAGGAGTGGAATGGAAGGGAATGTAGTACAGTGGAGTAGAGTGGAATGGAGTGAAACAGAATAGAATGGAGTGGAAGGCAATGGAATGGAATGGAATGGAGTGGAGTGGAATAGAGAGGAGTGCACTGCAATGGAGTGGAGTGGAGTGGAAGGGAGTGGAATGCAATGGAATGTAGTGGAGTGCAGTGGAGTGGAATGGAATGGAGTGGACAGGAGTGGAAGGAGTAGAGTGGACTGGAATGGAATAGAATGGAACAGAATGCAGTGGAGTGGAGGGGAGTGGAGGTGAGTGGAGTGGCATGGAGTGGAATGGAATGGAATGGAGTGAAATGGAATCCAATGGATTGGAATGGAGTGGAGTGGAGTGGAGTGGAATGGAGAGGAGTCGAATGGAATGGAAGGGAATGCAACGGAACGCAGTGGTGTGGATTGGAATGCAGTGAAATGGAGTACTATGGAATCTAAAGGAGTGGAGTGGAGTCTAGTGGAGTGGAATGGAATGGAACAAAATGGAATGGAATGGCACGGAATGGAGTGGAGTAGAGTGGAGTGGGAAGGAAGGGAGATGAGTGGAATGGAGAGGAATGGAATGCAGTGGAGTGGATTGGATTGGAATGAACTGGAATGGAGAGGAATGGAATGAAGTGGAACGGAATGGACCGCAATGGAATTGAATGGAGTGAAGTGGAAAGTAGTGGAGTGGAGTGGAATGGAGTGGAAATAAATGGAATGGAGTGGAATGGAAGGGAATGGAGACAAGTGGATAGGAATTGACTGAAGCAGATTGGAGTGGAGAGGAGTGGAGTGGCATGGAATGGAATGAAGTGGATGGGAATGCAATGGAGTGGAATGAAATGGAATAAAATGGAATGGAGTGGAATGGAGAGGAATGGAGTGGAGTGGAGTGGAATGGAGGGGAGTAAGAGGAAGAGAATGGAATGGAATCGAAAGGAGGGAAGTGCAATTGTGTGGAGTGGAGTGGAGATGAAAGGAGTGGAGTGATGTGGAGTCGAGAGGAAAGGAATGGAATGGAATGGAATGGAGTTAAGTGGAGTGGAATGGAGTGGAAGGTAATGGAGTGGAATGAAAAGGAGTGGATTGGAATGGAGTGGAATGGAATGGAGTGGAACGGAGTGGAGTAGAATGGAGTGGGTTGCAGAGGATTGGAATGGAGTGGAATGGAAGGGAACGGAAAGGAATGTAGTGGAAAGGAATGGAATGGAGTGGATTGAAATTGAATGGAAAGGATTGGAGTGCAGTGGACTGGAGGGGAGTGGAATAAAATGGAGTATAGTGCAGTGGAATGGAGTGGACTGGAGTGGAGATGAGTGGAGTGGACTGGAATGGAATGGAGTGGAGTGGAATGGTGTGGAGTGGGGTGGAAAGGAATGGAACAGAATGGAATGGAGAGGAATGGAGTGGCATGTAGTGGAGTGGAGTGAAGTGGAAAGGAATGGCATGGAATGGAGTAGAGTGGAATGGAGGGGTATGGAATGGAATGGAATGGAATTGAGTGGAATGGAGTGGAATGGAGTGGAGTGGAGAGGAATGGAATGGAGTGGAAAGGTCTGAAAGGAGTGGAATGGAGTGGAGTGGAATGCAATGGAGTAGATTGGAATGAAGTGGAAAGGAATAGAATGGAGAGAAGTAGAGTAGAATGGAGTGGATTGGAATGGAGGGGAGCAGAGTGGAGTTAACAGCGGTGGATTGGAATACAGTGGATGGGGTAGAGTGGAAGGGAGTGGAATTATATGGAATGGAATGGATTGGAGTGGAGTGGAAGGGAGTGGAGTGGAGTTGAAAGTAGAGGAATCGAAAGAAGTGGAAAGGAGTGGAGTAGAGTGGATTAGAGTGGATTGGAATGGAATGGAGTGGAGTGGAATGGTATGGAAACGAATGGAAGGGAGGGGAGTGGAATGGAACGAAATGGAATGGAATGTAGTGGAATGGAGAGGAGTGGAGTGGACTGGAGTGGAATGTAATCGAATGGAGTGTACTGGAGTGGAATGTATTTGAGAGGCGGGTAATGGAGAGGAATTGAGTGGAGTGGAGTGGAGTGAAATACATCGGAATGGCACGGAATTGAATGGAATGGAGGGGAGTGGAATGCAGTGGAGTGGAGTCGATTGGAGTGGTGAGGAATAGAACGGAGTGGCATGGAATGGAGCACAGTGGAATGCAATGGAGTGGAGTGGATTGGAAAGGGGTGGAGTGGAGTGACGATGGGTGAAGTGGAATGTAATGGAGTGGAGTGCAGAGGAGTCTCATGGAATGGAATGGAATGGAACGCAATGGAAGCTGAGATTGTACCACTGCGCTCCAGGATGGGTGACACAGTGTGATACTCTCAAAAGAAAGGAATGGAATGGAATGCAGTGGAATGGAATGGAATGCAATGGGGTGCATTGGAGTGGAGTGGAGTGAAGTGAAGTGGATTGGAGTGGAATGGAGAGGAATGGAACGGAATGGAATGGAATGAAGTAGACTGGAGTGGGGTGGAGTTGAGTGCAATGGAATGGAGCGAAATGGAATCAGATGCAGAGAAATGGAGTAGAGAGGAGTGCAGTAGAGTGGAAAGGAGTGCAATGGAGTGGAATGGAATCGGAAGTAACGGAAAGTAGTGGAGTGGATGGAACGGAAAGGAAAGGAGTGGAGCGGAGTGGAATGGAACGGAGCGGGAGGTGGGTTGGGGCCACTGCACTCCAGGCTGGCTGGCTGACTGAGGTATTCTCGCAATAAAGGAATGGAATGGAATGCCGTAGAGTGGAATGGAACGGAGTGGAGTGGAGTGGAATGGAGTGAGTTGGAGCAGAGTGGAATGAAGAATGCAATGGGATGGAAGGGAATTGAATGAAATGCAGTGGAGTGCAGTGGAGTGCATTGCAGTGGAATGGAGCAGAATGGAATGGAAAGGAGTGGAATGGACAGGAGTGGAGTGCACTGGAGAGGAGAGGATAGGAATGCAGTGGAATGGAATTGGATGTAATGGAACGTAGAGGAGTGGAGTGGAATGGAGTGGGCCAGAGTGGAATGGAATGGAATGCAATGGAAAGGAATGGAGTGGAATAGAATGGAATGGAATGGAATGGAATGGAATGGAGTGGGATGACTTGTAGTGGGGTGGAGTGAAATGGAGTATAATGGAATGGAGTGGAGTGGAGTGGAATGTGATAGAATGGAGAGGAGGGGAATGGAGCAGAATGGAATGGAGTGCAGCGGAATGGAGTGGAGTGGAATGGAATCAAATGGAGTGGAATGGAACAGAGTGGAATGGAATGGAGTGCAATAGACTAGAATTGAGTGTAGTGTAGTGGAATTTAGTGGAATGGACTGGAATGGAGTGGAATGGAATGGAATTGAGGGGAATGGAATGGAATGGAAAGGAATGGAAAGCAATGGAAAGGAATAGAATTGAATGCAACGGAATTAAAAGAATGCAATGGAATGCAATGGAATAGAATGCCATGGAATGTATAGTTGACATGTAATATGAGCTGAGATTGTGACACTGCACTCCAGCCAGGGTGACATGGTGATATCCTGTCGTAAGAAGTGAATGGAATGCAATGGAGTGAAATGGAATGGAATGAAATGGAATGGAGCGGAGTGGAAGGGAATGGAGTGGAATGAAATAGAATGCAGTGGACTGTAATGGCATGGAGTGGAAAGAAGTAGAGTGGAATGGAGTGGAATGGAATGGACTGGCATAGAATGGAGTGGAATTGAATGCAATGGAGTGGATTGGAAAGGAATGCAAAGGAGTAGAGTGGAGTAGAGTGGTGTGGAGTGGAGTGGAATGGAGCTGAATGTACTTCAATGGAGTACAATGGAATGGAACGGAGTGGAATGGAATGGAATGATATGAGGTGGATTGGAGTGGAATGTAGTGGAGTGGAATGGAATGGAATAGAATGGAAGAGAGTAGAGTGTAATGGAATGCAGTGGCGATAAGTGGAGTGGAATGGAATGCATTGGAGTAGAGTGGAGTGGAATGGAATGGAATGGAGTGGAGTGGAGGGGAGTGGAGTGGAATGGAATTGAGTGAAGTGGAGTGCAGTTGAATGGAATATCGTGGTGTGGAGTGGAGTGGAAGTGAATGGAGTGAATAGGAGTGGAATGGAGTGGAAGGTAACGGAGTGGAATGGAGTCGAATGGAGTGGAATGGAGTAGAGTGGATTAGAGTGGAATGGTGTCGAACGGACTGGAATGGAATGGAATGGAGTGGAATGGAATTGAATCAAATGGAATGGAGTGGAGTGGAGTGGAGTGGAATGAAATGAAATGGAAGGGAGTGGAGAGAAACGCAGTTGATTGGAGTGGAGTGGAGTGGAAAGGAATGGAAAAGAGTGGGATGGAGACGTATGGATTGGAGTGGAATGGAGTGGAATGGAATGAAGTGGAAAGGAGTGGAACGGAGTGAAATTGAATTTAGTGGACTGGAGTGGAATGGAGTTAAATGGAATGGAATGGAATGGAGTGGAATGGAATGGAATGGAGTGGAGTGGAATGGAATAGAATGGCATGGAATGGAATAGAATGGGATGGAGTGGAGTGGAGAGGAGTGGAATGGATTGGAGTGAAGTGGAGTGGAATGGAATTGAGTGGAGCGGAGAGGAAAGGAATGGAATGGAGTGGAGTGGAATGGCATGGAATGGAGTGGAATGGAATGGATAGTAGTGGAGTGGAGTGGAGTGGATTGGAGTGTAGTGGAAGGGAATGGAGTGCAGTGTAATGGACTGGAATGGAGCAGAGCAGAATGGAGTGGACTGGACTGGAGTGGAATGGAATGGGATGGCATGGAATGGGAGCTGAGATTTTACCAATGTGCTCTAGGCAGGGTGACTGGGTGTCATACTCTCAAAAGAAAGGAATGGAATGGAACGCAGTGGAATGGAATGGAACAGAGTGGACATTAGTGGAGTGGAATGTGGAGGAATGGAATGAAATGGAACGTAATGGCATGAAATGGAGTGGTGTGGGGTGGAATGGATTATAGTGGAATGGGGTGGAAAGGAATGGGATGGAGTGGAATGAAGTGGAGTGCAGTGGAGTGGAACGGAGTTGAATGGCATAGAATTGAGTGGACAGTAGTGGAATGTTTTGGAATGCAATGGAATCCATTGTAATAGAATGGAATACAACGGAAAGTTGACATGGAGTGTGAGCTGAGATTGTGCCACTGCACTCCAGACTGGGTGACACGTTATATCCTGTGGATAGAAAGGAATGGAATGCAATAGAGTGAAATGGAATGGAGTGGAATGGAATTGAATGGAATGGAGTGGAGTGGAGTGGAGTCGAATGGAGACGAATGGAATGGGACGGAGTGGAATGGAACGGAGTGGAGTGGAGTATCGTGGAGTGAAATAGAATGGAATGCACTGGGTTGGAATGGAATGCAATGGACTGCTGAAAGGAAATGTGAGCTGTTATTGTTCCACTGCACTCCAGCCTTTGTGACGGAATGAAATCCTGTGGAAAAAAAGGAATGGAATGGAATGGAATGGAATGGAATGGAATGGAATGGAATGGAATGGAATGGAGTGGAGTGGAGTGTTGTGGAGAGGAGTGTAGTGGAGTGGAGTGAAATGGAGTGGAGTGTCGTGGAGGAGAGTGGAATGGAGTGGAATGGAATGGAGAGGAAAGGAACGGAGTGGAGTGGAATGGAACGGAGTGGAGTGGAATGGAATCCAATGGAATGAAATGGAATTGAATCCAATGGAATGAAGAAATATGTGCAGTGATTTGGCCACTGCGCTGGAGCCTGTGTGAGAGAGGGAGATCCTGTCGATAAAACAGTGTGGAATGGAGGGGATTGGAATGGAATGGAATGGAACGTATTGGAGTGGAGTGGAGTGGAATTGAGTGGAGTGGAGTGCACTGGAATGGAATGGAATGCAATGGAATGTAATGGAATGATGAAATGATATGTGAGCTGAGATTGTGCCACTGCACTCCACGCTGGGTGACAGAGTGAGATACTCTTGAAAGAAAGAAATGGAATGGAAAGAATTTTTAATTGAGTGGATTCGAGTAGACTGAAGTAGAGTGCAGTGGAATAGAGAGGAATGGAATGGAATGGAATCGGATGTAAAGGAATGGAATGATGTGGAGTGGAGTGGTGAGGAGTGTAGTGCTGTGGAATGGAGCAGAAAGTAACGGGATGGTGTGGAGTGGAGTGCAGTGCAGTGGAGTGGAGAGGAGTGCAATGGCGTGGAATGGAATCGGATGTAAAGGAACGTACTGGAGTGGAGCGGAGTGGAAAGGAGTGGAATGGAATGGAATTGAATGTAATGGAAAGCAAAGGAATGGAATGGGATGCAATGGAATTTAATGCAATAGAATGCAGTTCAATAGAGAGTTGACATGTAATGTGAGCTGAGATTGTGCCTAAGCTCTCCAGGCTGTTTGACACAGTGATATCGTGTGGAAAGAATGGAATGGAATGCAGTGGTGTGAAATGGAATGGAATGTAGTGGACAGGAGTAGAATGGAGTGGAGTGAAGAGGAACAGAGTGGAATGGAATGGGATGCAGTGGAATGGAATGCAGTGGAGTGGAGTGAAATAGAAAGAAATGGAATGGGATGGAATGGAATGCAATGGAATGGAGAAGAGAAATGTGAGCTGAGATTGTGTGACTACACTCCAGCCTTAGTGACCGAGAGAGATTCTGTGGAAGGAAAGAACTGATTTCAAAGGAGTGGAATGGAAGGGAATGTAGTACAGTGGAGTAGAGTGGAATGGAGTGAAACAGAATAGAATGGAGTGGAAGGCAATGGAATGGAATGGAATGGAGTGGAGTGGAATAGAGAGGAGTGCACTGCAATGGAGTGGAGTGGAGTGGAAGGGAGTGGAATGCAATGGAATGTAGTGGAGTGCAGTGGAGTGGAATGGAATGGAGTGGACAGGAGTGGAAGGAGTAGAGTGGACTGGAATGGAATAGAATGGAACAGAATGCAGTGGAGTGGAGGGGAGTGGAGGTGAGTGGAGTGGCATGGAGTGGAATGGAATGGAATGGAGTGAAATGGAATCCAATGGATAGGAATGGAGTGGAGTGGAGTGGAGTGGAATGGAGAGGAGTCGAATGGAATGGAAGGGAATGCAACGGAACGCAGTGGTGTGGATTGGAATGCAGTGAAATGGAGTACTATGGAATCTAAAGGAGTGGAGTGGAGTCTAGTGGAGTGGAATGGAATGGAACAAAATGGAATGGAATGGCACGGAATGGAGTGGAGTAGAGTGGAGTGGGAAGGAAGGGAGATGAGTGGAATGGAGAGGAATGGAATGCAGTGCAGTGGATTGGATTGGAATGAACTGGAATGGAGAGGAATGGAATGAAGTGGAACGGAATGGACTGCAATGGAATTGAATGGAGTGAAGTGGAAAGTAGTGGAGTGGAGTGGAATGGAGTGGAAATGAATGGAATGGAGTGGAATGGAAGGGAATGGAGACAAGTGGATAGGAATTGACTGAAGCAGATTGGAGTGGAGTGGAGTGGAGTGGCATGGAATGGAATGAAGTGGATGGGAATGCAATGGATTGGAATGAAATGGAATAAAATGGAATGGAGTGGAATGGAGAGGAATGGAGTGGAAGTGGAGTGGAATGGAGGGGAGTAAGAGGAAGAGAATGGAACGGAATCGAAAGGAGGGAAGTGCAATTGTGTGGAGTGGAGTGGAGATGAAAGGAGTGGAGTGATGTGGAGTCGAGAGGAAAGGAATGGAATGGAATGGAATGGAGTTAAGTGGAGTGGAATGGAGTGGAAGGTAATGGAGTGGAATGAAAAGGAGTGGATTGGAATGGAGTGGAATGGAATGGAGTGGAACGGAGTGGAGTAGAATGGAGTGGGTTGCAGAGGAGTGGAATGGAGTGGAATGGAAGGGAACGGAAAGGAATGTAGTGGAAAGGAATGGAATGGAGTGGATTGAAATTGAATGGAAAGGATTGGAGTGCAGTGGACTGGAGGGGAGTGGAATAAAATGGAGTATAGTGCAGTGGAATGGAGTGGACTGGAGTGGAGATGAGTGGAGTGGACTGGAATGGAATGGAGTGGAGTGGAATGGTGTGGAGTGGGGTGGAAAGGAATGGAACAGAATGGAATGGAGAGGAATGGAGTGGCATGTAGTGGAGTGGAGTGAAGTGGAAAGGAATTGCATGGAATGGAGTAGAGTGGAATGGAGGGGTATGGAATGGAATGGAATGGAATTGAGTGGAATGGAGTGGAATGGAGTGGAGTGGAGAGGAATGGAATGGAGTGGAAAGGTCTGAAAGGAGTGGAATGGAGTGGAGTGGAATGCAATGGAGTAGATTGGAATGAAGTGGAAAGGAATAGAATGGAGAGAAGTAGAGTAGAATGGAGTGGATTGGAATGGAGGGGAGCAGAGTGGAGTTAACAGCGGTGGATTGGAATACAGTGGATGGGGTAGAGTGGAAGGGAGTGGAATTATATGGAATGGAATGGATTGGAGTGGAGTGGAAGGGAGTGGAGTGGAGTTGAAAGTAGAGGAATCGAAAGAAGTTGAAAGGAGTGGAGTAGAGTGGATTAGAGTGGATTGGAATGGAATGGAGTGGAGTGGAATGTTGTGGAAACGAATGGAAGGGAGGGGAGTGTAATGGAACGAAATGGAATGGAATGTAGTGGAATGGAGAGGAGTGGAGTGGACTGGAGTGGAATGTAATCGAATGGAGTGTACTGGAGTGGAATGTATTTGAGAGGCGGGTAATGGAGAGGAATTGAGTGGTGTGGAGTGGAGTGAAATACATCGGAATGGCACGGAATTGAATGGAATGGAGGGGAGTGGAATGCAGTGGAGTGGAGTCGATTGGAGTGGTGAGGAATAGAACGGAGTGGCATGGAATGGAGCACAGTGGAATGCAATGGAGTGGAGTGGATTGGAAAGGGGTGGAGTGGAGTGACGATGGGTGAAGTGGAATGTAATGGAGTGGAGTGCAGAGGAGTCTCATGGAATGGAATGGAATGGAACGCAATGGAAGCTGAGATTGTACCACTGCGCTCCAGGATGGGTGACACAGTGTGATACTCTCAAAAGAAAGGAATGGAATGGAATGCAGTGGAATGGAATGGAATGCAATGGGGTTCATTGGAGTGGAGTGGAGTGAAGTGAAGTGGATTGGAGTGGAATGGAGAGGAATGGAACGGAATGGAATGGAATGAAGTAGACTGGAGTGGGGTGGAGTTGAGTGCAATGGAATGGAGCGAAATGGAATCAGATGCAGAGAAATGGAGTAGAGAGGAGTGCAGTAGAGTGGAAAGGAGTGCAATGGAGTGGAATGGAATCGGAAGTAACGGAAAGTAGTGGAGTGGATGGAACGGAAAGGAAAGGAGTGGAGCGGAGTGGAATGGAACGGAGCGGGAGGTGGGTTGGGGCCACTGCACTCCAGGCTGGCTGGCTGACTGAGGTATTCTCGCAATAAAGGAATGGAATGGAATGCCGTAGAATGGAATGGAACGGAGTGGAGTGGAGTGGAATGGAGTGAGTTGGAGCAGAGTGGAATGAAGAATGCAATGGGATGGAAGGGAATTGAATGAAATGCAGTGGAGTGCAGTGGATTGCATTGCAGTGGAATGGAGCAGAATGGAATGGAAAGGAGTGGAATGCACAGGAGTGGAGTGCTCTGGAGAGGAGAGGATAGGAATGCTGTGGAATGGAATTGGATGTAATGGAACGTAGAGGAGTGGAGTGGAATGGAGTGGGCCAAAGTGGAATGGAATGGAATGCAATGGAAAGGAATGGAGTGGAATAGAATGGAATGGAATGGAATGGAATGGAATGGAGTGGGATGACTTGTAGTGGGGTGGAGTGAAATGGAGTATAATGGAATGGAGTGGAGTGGAGTGGAATGTGATAGAATGGAGAGGAGGGGAATGGAGCAGAATGGAATGGAGTGCAGCGGAATGGAGTGGAGTGGAATGGAATCAAATGGAGTGGAACGGAACAGAGTGGAATGGAATGGAGTGCAATAGACTAGAATTGAGTGTAGTGTAGTGGAATTTAGTGGAATGGACTGGAATGGAGTGGAATGGAATGGAATTGAGGGGAATGGAATGGAATGGAAAGGAATGGAAAGCAATGGAAAGGAATAGAATTGAATGCAACGGAATTAAAAGAATGCAATGGAATGCAATGGAATAGAATGCAATGGAATGTATAGTTGACATGTAATATGAGCTGAGATTGTGACACTGCACTCCAGCCAGGGTGACATGGTGATATCCTGTCGTAAGAAGTGAATGGAATGCAATGGAGTGAAATGGAATGGAATGAAATGGAATGGAGCGGAGTGGAAGGGAATGGAGTCGAATGAAATAGAATGCAGTGGACTGTAATGGCATGGCGTGGAAAGAAGTAGAGTGGAATGGAGTGGAATGGAATGGACTGGCATAGAATGGAGTGGAATTGAATGCAATGGAGTGGATTGGAAAGGAATGCAAAGGAGTAGAGTGGAGTAGAGTGGTGTGGAGTGGAGTGGAATGGAGCTGAATGTACTTCAATGGAGTACAATGGAATGGAACGGAGTGGAATGGAATGGAATGATATGAGGTGGATTGGAGTGGAATGTAGTGGAGTGGAATGGAATGGAATAGAATGGAATGGAGTAGAGTGTAATGGAATGCAGTGGCGATAAGTGGAGTGGAATGGAATGCATTGGAGTAGAGTGGAGTGGAATGGAATGGAATGGAGTGGAGTGGAGGCGAGTGGAGTGGAATGGAATTGAGTGAAGTGGAGTGCAGTTGAATGGAATATCGTGGTGTGGAGTGGAGTGGAAGTGAATGGAGTGAATAGGAGTGGAATGGAGTGGAAGGTAACGGAGTGGAATGGAGTCGAATGGAGTGGAATGGAGTAGAGTGGATTAGAGTGGAATGGTGTCGAACGGACTGGAATGGAATGGAATGGAGTGGAATGGAATTGAATCAAATGGAATGGAGTGGAGTGGAGTGGAGTGGAATGAAATGAAATGGAAGGGAGTGGAGAGAAACGCAGTTGATTGGAGTGGAGTGGAGTGGAAAGGAATGGAAAGGAGTGGAATGGAGACGTATGGATTGGAGTGGAATGGAGTGGAATGGAATGAAGTGGAAAGGAGTGGAACGGAGTGAAATTGAATTTAGTGGACTGGAGTGGAATGGAGTTAAATGGAATGGAATGGAATGGAGTGGAATGGAATGGAATGGAGTGGAGTGGAATGGAATAGAATGGCATGGAATGGAATAGAATGGGATGGAGTGGAGTGGAGAGGAGTGGAATGGATTGGAGTGAAGTGGAGTGGAATGGAATTGAGTGGAGCGGAGAGGAAAGGAATGGATTGGAGTGGAGTGGAATGGCATGGAATGGAGTGGAATGGAATGGATAGTAGTGGAGTGGAGTGGAGTGGATTGGAGTGGAGTGGAAGGGAATGGAGTGCAGTGTAATGGACTGGAATGGAGCAGAGCAGAGTGGAGTGGACTGGACTGGAGTGGAATGGAATGGGATGGCATGGAATGGGAGCTGAGATTTTACCAATGTGCTCTAGGCAGGGTGACTGGGTGTCATACTCTCAAAAGAAAGGAATGGAATGGAACGCAGTGGAATGGAATGGAACAGAGTGGACATTAGTGGAGTGGAATGTGGAGGAATGGAATGAAATGGAACGTAATGGCATGAAATGGAGTGGTGTGGGGTGGAATGGATTATAGTGGAATGGGGTGGAAAGGAATGGGATGGAGTGGAATGAAGTGGAGTGCAGTGGAGTGGAACGGAGTTGAATGGCATAGAATTGAGTGGACAGTAGTGGAATGTTTTGGAATGCAATGGAATCCATTGTAATAGAATGAAATACAACGGAAAGTTGACATGGAGTGTGAGCTGAGATTGTGCCACTGCACTCCAGACTGGGTGACACGTTATATCCTGTGGATAGAAAGGAATGGAATGCAATAGAGTGAAATGGAATGGAGTGGAATGGAATTGAATGGAATGGAGTGGAGTGGAGTGGAGTCGAATGGAGACGAATGGAATGGGACGGAGTGGAATGGAACGGAGTGGAGTGGAGTATCGTGGAGTGAAATAGAATGGAATGCACTGGGTTGGAATGGAATGCAATGGACTGCTGAAAGGAAATGTGAGCTGTTATTGTTCCACTGCACTCCAGCCTTTGTGACGGAATGAAATCCTGTGGAAAAAAAGGAATGGAATGGAATGGAATGGAATGGAATGGAATGGAATGGAATGGAATGGAGTGGAGTGGAGTGTTGTGGAGAGGAGTGTAGTGGAGTGGAGTGAAATGGAGTGGAGTGTCGTGGAGGAGAGTGGAGTGGATTGGAATGGAATGGAGAGGAAAGGAACGGAGTGGAGTGGAATGGAACGGAGTGGAGTGGAATGGAATCCAATGGAATGAAATGGAATTGAATCGAATGGAATGAAGAAATATGTGCAGTGATTTGGCCACTGCGCTGGAGCCTGTGTGAGAGAGGGAGATCCTGTCGATAAAACAGTGTGGAATGGAAGGGATTGGAATGGAATGGAATGGAACGTATTGGAGTGGAGTGGAGTGGAATTGAGTGGAGTGGAGTGCACTGGAATGGAATGGAATGCAATGGAATGTAATGGAATGATGAAATGATATGTGAGCTGAGATTGTGCCACTGCACTCCACGCTGGGTGACAGAGTGAGATACTCTTGAAAGAAAGAAATGGAATGGAAAGAATTTTTAATTGGGTGGATTCGAGTGGACTGAAGTAGAGTGCAGTGGAATAGAGAGGAATGGAATGGAATGGAATCGGATGTAAAGGAATGGAATGATGTGGAGTGGAGTGGTGAGGAGTGTAGTGCTGTGGAATGGAGCAGAAAGTAACGGGATGGTGTGGAGTGGAGTGCAGTGCAGTGGAATGGAGAGGAGTGCAATGGCGTGTAATGGAATCGGATGTAAAGGAACGTACTGGAGTGGAGCGGAGTGGAAAGGAGTGGAATGGAATGGAATTGAATGTAATGGAAAGCAAAGGAATGGAATGGGATGCAATGGAATTTAATGCAATAGAATGCAGTTCAATAGAGAGTTGACATGTAGTGTGAGCTGAGATTGTGCCTAAGCTCTCCAGGCTGTTTGACACAGTGATATCGTGTCGAAAGAATGGAATGGAATGCAGTGGTGTGAAATGGAATGGAATGTAGTGGACAGGAGTAGAATGGAGTGGAGTGAAGAGGAACAGAGTGGAATGGAATGGGATGCAGTGGAATGGAATGCAGTGGAGTGGAGTGAAATAGAAAGAAATGGAATGGGATGGAATGGAATGCAATGGAATGGAGAAGAGAAATGTGAGCTGAGATTGTGTGACTACACTCCAGCCTTAGTGACCGAGAGAGATTCTGTGGAAGGAAAGAACTGATTTCAAAGGAGTGGAATGGAAGGGAATGTAGTACAGTGGAGTAGAGTGGAATGGAGTGAAACAGAATAGAATGGAGTGGAAGGCAATGGAATGGAATGGAATGGAGTGGAGTGGAATAGAGAGGAGTGCACTGCAATGGAGTGGAGTGGAGTGGAAGGGAGTGGAATGCAATGGAATGTAGTGGAGTGCAGTGGAGTGGAATGGAATGGAGTGGACAGGAGTGGAAGGAGTAGAGTGGACTGGAATGGAATAGAATGGAACAGAATGCAGTGGAGTGGAGGGGAGTGGAGGTGAGTGGAGTGGCATGGAGTGGAATGGAATGGAATGGAGTGAAATGGAATCCAATGGATTGGAATGGAGTGGAGTGGAGTGGAGTGGAATGGAGAGGAGTCGAATGGAATGGAAGGGAATGCAACGGAACGCAGTGGTGTGGATTGGAATGCAGTGAAATGGAGTACTATGGAATCTAAAGGAGTGGAGTGGAGTCTAGTGGAGTGGAATGGAATGGAACAAAATGGAATGGAATGGCACGGAATGGAGTGGAGTAGAGTGGAGTGGGAAGGAAGGGAGATGAGTGGAATGGAGAGGAATGGAATGCAGTGGAGTGGATTGGATTGGAATGAACTGGAATGGAGAGGAATGGAATGAAGTGGAACGGAATGGACCGCAATGGAATTGAATGGAGTGAAGTGGAAAGTAGTGGAGTGGAGTGGAATGGAGTGGAAATAAATGGAATGGAGTGGAATGGAAGGGAATGGAGACAAGTGGATATGAATTGACTGAAGCAGATTGGAGTGGAGTGGAGTGGAGTGGCATGGAATGGAATGAAGTGGATGGGAATGCAATGGAGTGGAATGAAATGGAATAAAATGGAATGGAGTGGAATGGAGAGGAATGGAGTGGAAGTGGAGTGGAATGGAGGGGAGTAAGAGGAAGAGAATAGAATGGAATCGAAAGGAGGGAAGTGCAATTGTGTGGAGTGGATTGGAGATGAAAGGAGTGGAGTGATGTGGAGTCGAGAGGAAAGGAATGGAATGGAATGGAATGGAGTTAAGTGGAGTGGAATGGAGTGGAAGGTAATGGAGTGGAATGAAAAGGAGTGGATTGGAATGGAGTGGAATGGAATGGAGTGGAACGGAGTGGAGTAGAATGGAGTGGGTTGCAGAGGATTGGAATGGAGTGGAATGGAAGGGAACGGAAAGGAATGTAGTGGAAAGGAATGGAATGGAGTGGATTGAAATTGAATGGAAAGGATTGGAGTGCAGTGGACTGGAGGGGAGTGGAATAAAATGGAGTATAGTGCAGTGGAATGGAGTGGACTGGAGTGGAGATGAATGGAGTGGACTGGAATGGAATGGAGTGGAGTGGAATGGTGTGGAGTGGGGTGGAAAGGAATGGAACAGAATGGAATGGAGAGGAATGGAGTGGCATGTAGTGGAGTGGAGTGAAGTGGAAAGGAATGGCATGGAATGGAGTAGAGTGGAATGGAGGGGTATGGAATGGAATGGAATGGAATTGAGTGGAATGGAGTGGAATGGAGTGGAGTGGAGAGGAATGGAATGGAGTGGAAAGGTCTGAAAGGAGTGGAATGGAGTGGAGTGGAATGCAATGGAGTAGATTGGAATGAAGTGGAAAGGAATAGAATGGAGAGAAGTAGAGTAGAATGGAGTGGATTGGAATGGAGGGGAGCAGAGTGGAGTTAACAGCGGTGGATTGGAATACAGTGGATGGGGTAGAGTGGAAGGGAGTGGAATTATATGGAATGGAATGGATTGGAGTGGAGTGGAAGGGAGTGGAGTGGAGTTGAAAGTAGAGGAATCGAAAGAAGTGGAAAGGAGTGGAGTAGAGTGGATTAGAGTGGATTGGAATGGAATGGAGTGGAGTGGAATGGTGTGGAAACGAATGGAAGGGAGGGGAGTGGAATGGAACGAAATGGAATGGAATGTAGTGGAATGGAGAGGAGTGGAGTGGACTGGAGTGGAATGTAATCGAATGGAGTGTACTGGAGTGGAATGTATTTGAGAGGCGGGTAATGGAGAGGAGTGGAATGTATTTGAGAGGCGGGTAGTGGAGTGGAGTGGAGTGAAATACATCGGAATGGCACGGAATTGAATGGAATGGAGGGGAGTGGAATGCAGTGGAGTGGAGTCGATTGGAGTGGTGAGGAATAGAACGGAGTGGCATGGAATGGAGCACAGTGGAATGCAATGGAGTGGAGTGGATTGGAAAGGGGTGGAGTGGAGTGACGATGGGTGAAGTGGAATGTAATGGAGTGGAGTGCAGAGGAGTCTCATGGAATGGAATGGAATGGAACGCAATGGAAGCTGAGATTGTACCACTGCGCTCCAGGATGGGTGACACAGTGTGATACTCTCAAAAGAAAGGAATGGAATGGAATGCAGTGGAATGGAATGGAATGCAATGGGGTGCATTGGAGTGGAGTGGAGTGAAGTGAAGTGGATTGGAGTGGAATGGAGAGGAATGGAACGGAATGGAATGGAATGAAGTAGACTGGAGTGGGGTGGAGTTGAGTGCAATGGAATGGAGCGAAATGGAATCAGATGCAGAGAAATGGAGTAGAGAGGAGTGCAGTAGAGTGGAAAGGAGTGCAATGGAGTGGAATGGAATCGGAAGTAACGGAAAGTAGTGGAGTGGATGGAACGGAAAGGAAAAGAGTGGAGCGGAGTGGAATGGAACGGAGCGGGAGGTGGGTTGGGGCCACTGCACTCCAGGCTGGCTGGCTGACTGAGGTATTCTCGCAATAAAGGAATGGAATGGAATGCCGCAGAGTGGAATGGAACGGAGTGGAGTGGAGTGGAATGGAGTGAGTTGGAGCAGAGTGGAATGAAGAATGCAATGGGATGGAAGGGAATTGAATGAAATGCAGTGGAGTGCAGTGGAGTGCATTGCAGTGGAATGGAGCAGAATGGAATGGAAAGGAGTGGAATGGACAGGAGTGGAGTGCACTGGAGAGGAGAGGATAGGAATGCAGTGGAATGGAATTGGATGTAATGGAACGTAGAGGAGTGGAGTGGAATGGAGTGGGCCAGAGTGGAATGGAATGGAATGCAATGGAAAGGAATGGAGTGGAATAGAATGGAATGGAATGGAATGGAATGGAGTGGGATGACTTGTAGTGGGGTGGAGTGAAATGGAGTATAATGGAATGGAGTGGAGTGGAGTGGAATGTGATAGAATGGAGAGGAGGGGAATGGAGCAGAATGGAATGGAGTGCAGCGGAATGGAGTGGAGTGGAATGGAATCAAATGGAGTGGAATGGAACAGAGTGGAATGGAATGGAGTGCAATAGACTAGAATTGAGTGTAGTGTAGTGGAATTTAGTGGAATGGACTGGAATGGAGTGGAATGGAATGGAATTGAGGGGAATGGAATGGAATGGAAAGGAATGGAAAGCAATGGAAAGGAATAGAATTGAATGCAACGGAATTAAAAGAATGCAATGGAATGCAATGGAATAGAATGCAATGGAATGTATAGTTGACATGTAATATGAGCTGAGATTGTGACACTGCACTCCAGCCAGGGTGACATGGTGATATCCTGTCGTAAGAAGTGAATGGAATGCAATGGAGTGAAATGGAATGGAATGAAATGGAATGGAGCGGAGTGGAAGGGAATGGAGTGGAATGAAATAGAATGCAGTGGACTGTAATGGCATGGAGTGGAAAGAAGTAGAGTGGAATGGAGTGGAATGGAATGGACTGGCATAGAATGGAGTGGAATTGAATGCAATGGAGTGGATTGGAAAGGAATGCAAAGGAGTAGAGTGGAGTAGAGTGGTGTGGAGTGGAGTGGAATGGAGCTGAATGTACTTCAATGGAGTACAATGGAATGGAACGCAGTGGAATGGAACGGAATGATATGAGGTGGATTGGAGTGGAATGTAGTGGAGTGGAATGGAATGGAATAGAATGGAATGGAGTAGAGTGTAATGGAATGCAGTGGCGATAAGTGGAGTGGAATGGAATGCATTGGAGTAGAGTGGAGTGGAATGGAATGGAATGGAGTGGAGTGGAGGGGAGTGGAGTGGAATGGAATTGAGTGAAGTGGAGTGCAGTTGAATGGAATATCGTGGTGTGGAGTGGAGTGGAAGTGAATGGAGTGAATAGGAGTGGAATGGAGTGGAAGGTAACGGAGTGGAATGGAGTCGAATGGAGTGGAATGGAGTAGAGTGGATTAGAGTGGAATGGTGTCGAACGGACTGGAATGGAATGGAATGGAGTGGAATGGAATTGAATCAAATGGAATGGAGTGGAGTGGAGTGGAGTGGAATGAAATGAAATGGAAGGGAGTGGAGAGAAACGCAGTTGATTGGAGTGGAGTGGAGTGGAAAGGAATGGAAAGGAGTGGGATGGAGACGTATGGATTGGAGTGGAATGGAGTGGAATGGAATGAAGTGGAAAGGAGTGGAA
Organism: Pongo abelii; assembly: GCF_028885655.2. Lineage (NCBI taxonomy): Eukaryota > Metazoa > Chordata > Mammalia > Primates > Hominidae > Pongo > Pongo abelii. The sequence continues at coordinate 26,673,158 of NC_072009.2, read as the reverse complement.
CGGAGTGAAATTGAATTTAGTGGACTGGAGTGGAATGGAGTTAAATGGAATGGAATGGAATGGAGTGGAATGGAATGGAATGGAGTGGAGTGGAATGGAATAGAATGGCATAGAATGGAATAGAATGGGATGGAGTGGAGTGGAGAGGAGTGGAATGGATTGGAGTGAAGTGGAGTGGAATGGAATTGAGTGGAGCGGAGAGGAAAGGAATGGAATGGAGTGGAGTGGAATGGCATGGAATGGAGTGGAATGGAATGGATAGTAGTGGAGTGGAGTGGAGTGGATTGGAGTGTAGTGGAAGGGAATGGAGTGCAGTGTAATGGACTGGAATGGAGCAGAGCAGAATGGAGTGGACTGGACTGGAGTGGAATGGAATGGGATGGCATGGAATGGGAGCTGAGATTTTACCAATGTGCTCTAGGCAGGGTGACTGGGTGTCATACTCTCAAAAGAAAGGAATGGAATGGAACGCAGTGGAATGGAATGGAACAGAGTGGACATTAGTGGAGTGGAATGTGGAGGAATGGAATGAAATGGAACGTAATGGCATGAAATGGAGTGGTGTGGGGTGGAATGGATTATACTGGAATGGGGTGGAAAGGAATGGGATGGAGTGGAATGAAGTGGAGTGCAGTGGAGTGGAACGGAGTTGAATGGCATAGAATTGAGTGGACAGTAGTGGAATGTTTTGGAATGCAATGGAATCCATTGTAATAGAATGGAATACAACGGAAAGTTGACATGGAGTGTGAGCTGAGATTGTGCCACTGCACTCCAGACTGGGTGACACGTTATATCCTATGGATAGAAAGGAATGGAATGCAATAGAGTGAAATGGAATGGAGTGGAATGGAATTGAATGTAATGGAGTGGAGTGGATTGGAGTCGAATGGAGACGAATGGAATGGGACGGAGTGGAATGGAACGGAGTGGAGTGGAGTATCGTGGAGTGAAATAGAATGGAATGCACTGGGTTGGAATGGAATGCAATGGACTGCTGAAAGGAAATGTGAGCTGTTATTGTTCCACTGCACTCCAGCCTTTGTGACGGAATGAAATCCTGTGGAAAAAAAGGAATGGAATGGAATGGAACGGAATGGAATGGAATGGAATGGAATGGATTGGAGTGGAGTGGAGTGGTGTGGAGAAGAGTGTAGTGGAGTGGAGTGGAGTGAAATGGAGTGGAGTGTCGTGGAGGAGAGTGGAATGGAGTGGAATGGAATGGAGAGGAAAGGAACGGAGTGGAGTGGAATGGGACGGAGTGGAGTGGAATGGAATCCAATGGAATGAAATGGAATTGAATCGAATGCAATGAAGAAATATGTGCAGTGATTTGGCCACTGCGCTGGAGCCTGTGTGAGAGAGGGAGATCCTGTCGATAAAACAGTGTGGAATGGAAGGGATTGGAATGGAATGGAATGGAACGTATTGGAGTGGAGTGGAGTGGAATTGAGTGGAGTGGAGTGCACTGGAATGGAATGGAATGCAATGGAATGTAATGGAATGATGAAATGATATGTGAGCTGAGATTGTGCCACTGCACTCCACGCTGGGTGACAGAGTGAGATACTCTTGAAAGAAAGAAATGGAATGGAAAGAATTTTTAATTGGGTGGATTCGAGTGGACTGAAGTAGAGTGCAGTGGAATAGAGAGGAATGGAATGGAATGGAATCGGATGTAAAGGAATGGAATGATGTGGAGTGGAGTGGTGAGGAGTGTAGTGCTGTGGAATGGAGCAGAAAGTAACGGGATGGTGTGGAGTGGAGTGCAGTGCAGTGGAGTGGAGAGGAGTGCAATGGCGTGGAATGGAATCGGATGTAAAGGAACGTACTGGAGTGGAGCGGAGTGGAAAGGAGTGGAATGGAATGGAATTGAATGTAATGGAAAGCAAAGGAATGGAATGGGATGCAATGGAATTTAATGCAATAGAATGCAGTTCAATAGAGAGTTGACATGTAGTGTGAGCTGAGATTGTGCCTAAGCTCTCCAGGCTGTTTGACACAGTGATATCGTGTCGAAAGAATGGAATGGAATGCAGTGGTGTGAAATGGAATGGAATGTAGTGGACAGGAGTAGAATGGAGTGGAGTGAAGAGGAACAGAGTGGAATGGAATGGGATGCAGTGGAATGGAATGCAGTGGAGTGGAATGAAATAGAAAGAAATGGAATGGGATGGAATGGAATGCAATGGAATGGAGAAGAGAAATGTGAGCTGAGATTGTGTGACTACACTCCAGCCTTAGTGACCGAGAGAGATTCTGTGGAAGGAAAGAACTGATTTCAAAGGAGTGGAATGGAAGGGAATGTAGTACAGTGGAGTAGAGTGGAATGGAGTGAAACAGAATAGAATGGAGTGGAAGGCAATGGAATGGAATGGAATGGAGTGGAGTGGAATAGAGAGGAGTGCACTGCAATGGAGTGGAGTGGAGTGGAAGGGAGTGGAATGCAATGGAATGTAGGGGAGTGCAGTGGAGTGGAATGGAATGGAGTGGACAGGAGTGGAAGGAGTAGAGTGGACTGGAATGGAATAGAATGGAACAGAATGCAGTGGAGTGGAGGGGAGTGGAGGTGAGTGGAGTGGCATGGAGTGGAATGGAATGGAATGGAGTGAAATGGAATCTAATGGATTGGAATGGAGTGGAGTGGAGTGGAGTGGAATGGAGAGGAGTCGAATGGAATGGAAGGGAATGCAACGGAACGCAGTGGTGTGGATTGGAATGCAGTGAAATGGAGTACTATGGAATCTAAAGGAGTGGAGTGGAGTCTAGTGGAGTGGAATGGAATGGAACAAAATGGAATGGAATGGCACGGAATGGAGTGGAGTAGAGTGGAGTGGGAAGGAAGGGAGATGAGTGGAATGGAGAGGAATGGAATGCAGTGGAGTGGATTGGATTGGAATGAACTGGAATGGAGAGGAATGGAATGAAGTGGAACGGAATGGACCGCAATGGAATTGAATGGAGTGAAGTGGAAAGTAGTGGAGTGGAGTGGAATGGAGTGGAAATGAATGGAATGGAGTGGAATGGAAGGGAATGGAGGCAAGTGGATAGGAATTGACTGAAGCAGATTGGAGTGGAGTGGAGTGGAGTGGCATGGAATGGAATGAAGTGGATGGGAATGCAATGGAGTGGAATGAAATGGAATAAAATGGAATGGAGTGGAATGGAGAGGAATGGAGTGGAAGTGGAGTGGAATGGAGGGGAGTAAGAGGAAGAGAATGGAATGGAATCGAAAGGAGGGAAGTGCAATTGTGTGGAGTGGAGTGGAGATGAAAGGAGTGGAGTGATGTGGAGTCGAGAGGAAAGGAATGGAATGGAATGGAATGGAGTTAAGTGGAGTGGAATGGAGTGGAAGGTAATGGAGTGGAATGAAAAGGAGTGGATTGGAATGGAGTGGAATGGAATGGAGTGGAACGGAGTGGAGTAGAATGGAGTGGGTTGCAGAGGAGTGGAATGGAGTGGAATGGAAGGGAACGGAAAGGAATGTAGTGGAAAGGAATGGAATGGAGTGGATTGAAATTGAATGGAAAGGATTGGAGTGCAGTGGACTGGAGGGGAGTGGAATAAAATGGAGTATAGTGCAGTGGAATGGAGTGGACTGGAGTGGAGATGAGTGGAGTGGACTGGAATGGAATGGAGTGGAGTGGAATGGTGTGGAGTGGGGTGGAAAGGAATGGAACAGAATGGAATGGAGAGGAATGGAGTGGCATGTAGTGGAGTGGAGTGAAGTGGAAAGGAATGGCATGGAATGGAGTAGAGTGGAATGGAGGGGTATGGAATGGAATGGAATGGAATTGAGTGGAATGGAGTGGAATGGAGTGGAGTGGAGAGGAATGGAATGGAGTGGAAAGGTCTGAAAGGAGTGGAATGGAGTGGAGTGGAATACAATGGAGTAGATTGGAATGAAGTGGAAAGGAATAGAATGGAGAGAAGTAGAGTAGAATGGAGTGGATTGGAATGGAGGGGAGCAGAGTGGAGTTAACAGCGGTGGATTGGAATACAGTGGATGGGGTAGAGTGGAAGGGAGTGGAATTATATGGAATGGAATGGATTGGAGTGGAGTGGAAGGGAGTGGAGTGGAGTTGAAAGTAGAGGAATCGAAAGAAGTGGAAAGGAGTGGAGTAGAGTGGATTAGAGTGGATTGGAATGGAATGGAGTGGAGTGGAATGGTGTGGAAACGAATGGAAGGGAGGGGAGTGGAATGGAACGAAATGGAATGGAATGTAGTGGAATGGAGAGGAGTGGAGTGGACTGGAGTGGAATGTAATCGAATGGAGTGTACTGGAGTGGAATGTATTTGAGAGGCGGGTAATGGAGAGGAGTGGAATGTATTTGAGAGGCGGGTAGTGGAGTGGAGTGGAGTGAAATACATCGGAATGGCACGGAATTGAATGGAATGGAGGGGAGTGGAATGCAGTGGAGTGGAGTCGATTGGAGTGGTGAGGAATAGAACGGAGTGGCATGGAATGGAGCACAGTGGAATGCAATGGAGTGGAGTGGATTGGAAAGGGGTGGAGTGGAGTGACGATGGGTGAAGTGGAATGTAATGGAGTGGAGTGCAGAGGAGTCTCATGGAATGGAATGGAATGGAACGCAATGGAAGCTGAGATTGTACCACTGCGCTCCAGGATGGGTGACACAGTGTGATACTCTCAAAAGAAAGGAATGGAATGGAATGCAGTGGAATGGAATGGAATGCAATGGGGTGCATTGGAGTGGAGTGGAGTGAAGTGAAGTGGATTGGAGTGGAATGGAGAGGAATGGAACGGAATGGAATGGAATGAAGTAGACTGGAGTGGGGTGGAGTTGAGTGCAATGGAATGGAGCGAAATGGAATCAGATGCAGAGAAATGGAGTAGAGAGGAGTGCAGTAGAGTGGAAAGGAGTGCAATGGAGTGGAATGGAATCGGAAGTAACGGAAAGTAGTGGAGTGGATGGAACGGAAAGGAAAGGAGTGGAGCGGAGTGGAATGGAACGGAGCGGGAGGTGGGTTGGGGCCACTGCACTCCAGGCTGGCTGGCTGACTGAGGTATTCTCGCAATAAAGGAATGGAATGGAATGCCGTAGAGTGGAATGGAACGGAGTGGAGTGGAGTGGAATGGAGTGAGTTGGAGCAGAGTGGAATGAAGAATGCAATGGGATGGAAGGGAATTGAATGAAATGCAGTGGAGTGAAGTGGAGTGCATTGCAGTGGAATGGAGCAGAATGGAATGGAAAGGAGTGGAATGGACAGGAGTGGAGTGCACTGGAGAGGAGAGGATAGGAATGCAGTGGAATGGAATTGGATGTAATGGAACGTAGAGGAGTGGAGTGGAATGGAGTTGGCCAGAGTGGAATGGAATGGAATGCAATGGAAAGGAATGGAGTGGAATAGAATGGAATGGAATGGAATGGAATGGAGTGGGATGACTTGTAGTGGGGTGGAGTGAAATGGAGTATAATGGAATGGAGTGGAGTGGAGTGGAATGTGATAGAATGGAGAGGAGGGGAATGGAGCAGAATGGAATGGAGTGCAGCGGAATGGAGTGGAGTGGAATGGAATCAAATGGAGTGGAATGGAACAGAGTGGAATGGAATGGAGTGCAATAGACTAGAATTGAGTGTAGTGTAGTGGAGTTTAGTGGAATGGACTGGAATGGAGTGGAATGGAATGGAATTGAGGGGAATGGAATGGAATGGAAAGGAATGGAAAGCAATGGAAAGGAATAGAATTGAATGCAACGGAATTAAAAGAATGCAATGGAATGCAATGGAATAGAATGCAATGGAATGTATAGTTGACATGTAATATGAGCTGAGTTTGTGACACTGCACTCCAGCCAGGGTGACATGGTGATATCCTGTCGTAAGAAGTGAATGGAATGCAATGGAGTGAAATGGAATGGAATGAAATGGAATGGAGCGGAGTGGAAGGGAATGGAGTGGAATGATATAGAATGCAGTGGACTGTAATGGCATGGAGTGGAAAGAAGTAGAGTGGAATGGAGTGGAATGGAATGGACTGGCATAGAATGGAGTGGAATTGAATGCAATGGAGTGGATTGGAAAGGAATGCAAAGGAGTAGAGTGGAGTAGAGTGGTGTGGAGTGGAGTGGAATGGAGCTGAATGTACTTCAATGGAGTACAATGGAATGGAACGGAGTGGAATGGAATGGAATGCTATGAGGTGGATTGGAGTGCAATGTAGTGGAGTGGAATGGAATGGAATAGAATGGAATGGAGTAGAGTGTAATGGAATGCAGTGGCAATAAGTGGAGTGGAATGGAATGCATTGGAGTAGAGTGGAGTGGAATGGAATGGAATGGAGTGGAGTGGAGGGTAGTGGAGTGGAATGGAATTGAGTGAAGTGGAGTGCAGTTGAATGGAATATCGTGGTGTGGAGTGGAGTGGAAGTGAATGGAGTGAATAGGAGTGGAATGGAGTGGAAGGTAACGGAGTGGAATGGAGTCGAATGGAGTGGAATGGAGTAGAGTGGATTAGAGTGGAATGGTGTCGAACGGACTGGAATGGAATGGAATGGAGTGGAATGGAATTGAATCAAATGGAATGGAGTGGAGTGGAGTGGAGTGGAATGAAATGAAATGGAAGGGAGTGGAGAGAAACGCAGTTGATTGGATTGGAGTGGAGTGGAAAGGAATGGAAAGGAGTGGGATGGAGACGTATGGATTGGAGTGGAATGGAGTGGAATGGAATGAAGTGGAAAGGAGTGGAACGGAGTGAAATTGAATTTAGTGGACTGGAGTGGAATGGAGTTAAATGGAATGGAATGGAATGGAGTGGAATGGAATGGAATGGAGTGGAGTGGAATGGAATAGAATGGCATGGAATGGAATAGAATGGGATGGAGTGGAGTGGAGAGGAGTGGAATGGATTGGAGTGAAGTGGAGTGGAATGGAATTGAGTGGAGCGGAGAGGAAAGGAATGGAATGGAGTGGAGTGGAATGGCATGGAATGGAGTGGAATGGAATGGATAGTAGTGGAGTGGAGTGGAGTGGATTGGAGTGTAGTGGAAGGGAATGGAGTGCAGTGTAATGGACTGGAATGGAGCAGAGCAGAATGGAGTGGACTGGACTGGAGTGGAATGGAATGGGATGGCATGGAATGGGAGCTGAGATTTTACCAATGTGCTCTAGGCAGGGTGACTGGGTGTCATACTCTCAAAAGAAAGGAATGGAATGGAACGCAGTGGAATGGAATGGAACAGAGTGGACATTAGTGGAGTGGAATGTGGAGGAATGGAATGAAATGGAACGTAATGGCATGAAATGGAGTGGTGTGGGGTGGAATGGATTATACTGGAATGGGGTGGAAAGGAATGGGATGGAGTGGAATGAAGTGGAGTGCAGTGGAGTGGAACGGAGTTGAATGGGATAGAATTGAGTGGACAGTAGTGGAATGTTTTGGAATGCAATGGAATCCATTGTAATAGAATGGAATACAACGGAAAGTTGACATGGAGTGTGAGCTGAGATTGTGCCACTGCACTCCAGACTGGGTGACACGTTATATCCTGTGGATAGAAAGGAATGGAATGCAATAGAGTGAAATGGAATGGAGTGGAATGGAATTGAATGGAATGGAGTGGAGTGGAGTGGAGTCGAATGGAGACGAATGGAATGGGACGGAGTGGAATGGAACGGAGTGGAGTGGAGTATCGTGGAGTGAAATAGAATGGAATGCACTGGGTTGGAATGGAATGCAATGGACTGCTGAAAGGAAATGTGAGCTGTTATTGTTCCACTGCACTCCAGCCTTTGTGACGGAATGAAATCCTGTGGAAAAAAAGGAATGGAATGGAATGGAATGGAATGGAATGGAGTGGAGTGGAGTGTTGTGGAGAGGAGTGGAGTGGAGTGGAGTGAAATGGAGTGGAGTGTCGTGGAGGAGAGTGGAATGGAGTGGAATGGAATGGAGAGGAAAGGAACGGAGTGGAGTGGAATGGAACGGAGTGGAGTGGAATGGAATCCAATGGAATGAAATGGAATTGAATCGAATGGAATGAAGAAATATGTGCAGTGATTTGGCCACTGCGCTGGAGCCTGTGTGAGAGAGGGAGATCCTGTCGATAAAACAGTGTGGAATGGAAGGGATTGGAATGGAATGGAATGGAACGTATTGGAGTGGAGTGGAGTGGAATTGAGTGGAGTGGAGTGCACTGGAATGGAATGGAATGCAATGGAATGTAATGGAATGATGAAATGATATGTGAGCTGAGATTGTGCCACTGCACTCCACGCTGGGTGACAGAGTGAGATACTCTTGAAAGAAAGAAATGGAATGGAAAGAATTTTTAATTGGGTGGATTCGAGTGGACTGAAGTAGAGTGCAGTGGAATAGAGAGGAATGGAATGGAATGGAATCGGATGTAAAGGAATGGAATGATGTGGAGTGGAGTGGTGAGGAGTGTAGTGCTGTGGAATGGAGCAGAAAGTAACGGGATGGTGTGGAGTGGAGTGCAGTGCAGTGGAGTGGAGAGGAGTGCAATGGCGTGGAATGGAATCGGATGTAAAGGAACGTACTGGAGTGGAGCGGAGTGGAAAGGAGTGGAATGGAATGGAATTGAATGTAATGGAAAGCAAAGGAATGGAATGGGATGCAATGGAATTTAATGCAATAGAATGCAGTTCAATAGAGAGTTGACATGTAGTGTGAGCTGAGATTGTGCCTAAGCTCTCCAGGCTGTTTGACACAGTGATATCGTGTGGAAAGAATGGAATGGAATGCAGTGGTGTGAAATGGAATGGAATGTAGTGGACAGGAGTAGAATGGAGTGGAGTGAAGAGGAACAGAGTGGAATGGAATGGGATGCAGTGGAATGGAATGCAGTGGAGTGGAGTGAAATAGAAAGAAATGGAATGGGATTGAATGGAATGCAATGGAATGGAGAAGAGAAATGTGAGCTGAGATTGTGTGACTACACTCCAGCCTTAGTGACCGAGAGAGATTCTGTGGAAGGAAAGAACTGATTTCAAAGGAGTGGAATGGAAGGGAATGTAGTACAGTGGAGTAGAGTGGAATGGAGTGAAACAGAATAGAATGGAGTGGAAGGCAATGGAATGGAATGGAATGGAGTGGAGTGGAATAGAGAGGAGTGCACTGCAATGGAGTGGAGTGGAGTGGAAGGGAGTGGAATGCAATGGAATGTAGTGGAGTGCAGTGGAGTGGAATGGAATGGAGTGGACAGGAGTGGAAGGAGTAGAGTGGACTGGAATGGAATAGAATGGAACAGAATGCAGTGGAGTGGAGGGGAGTGGAGGTGAGTGGAGTGGCATGGAGTGGAATGGAATGGAATGGAGTGAAATGGAATCCAATGGATTGGAATGGAGTGGAGTGGAGTGGAGTGGAATGGAGAGGAGTCGAATGGAATGGAAGGGAATGCAACGGAACGCAGTGGTGTGGATTGGAATGCAGTGAAATGGAGTACTATGGAATCTAAAGGAGTGGAGTGGAGTCTAGTGGAGTGGAATGGAATGGAACAAAATGGAATGGAATGGCACGGAATGGAGTGGAGTAGAGTGGAGTGGGAAGGAAGGGAGATGAGTGGAATGGAGAGGAATGGAATGCAGTGGAGTGGATTGGATTGGAATGAACTGGAATGGAGAGGAAAGGAATGAAGTGGAACGGAATGGACTGCAATGGAATTGAATGGAGTGAAGTGGAAAGTAGTGGAGTGGAGTGGAATGGAGTGGAAATGAATGGAATGGAGTGGAATGGAACGGAATGGAGACAAGTGGATAGGAATTGACTGAAGCAGATTGGAGTGGAGTGGAGTGGAGTGGCATGGAATGGAATGAAGTGGATGGGAATGCAATGGAGTGGAATGAAATGGAATAAAATGGAATGGAGTGGAATGGAGAGGAATGGAGTGGAGTGGAGTGGAATGGAGGGGAGTAAGAGGAAGAGAATGGAATGGAATCGAAAGGAGGGAAGTGCAATTGTGTGGAGTGGAGTGGAGATGAAAGGAGTGGAGTGATGTGGAGTCGAGAGGAAAGGAATGGAATGGAATGGAATGGAGTTAAGTGGAGTGGAATGGAGTGGAAGGTAATGGAGTGGAATGAAAGGGAGTGGATTGGAATGGAGTGGAATGGAATGGAGTGGAACGGAGTGGAGTAGAATGGAGTGGGTTGCAGAGGAGTGGAATGGAGTGGAATGGAAGGGAACGGAAAGGAATGTAGTGGAAAGGAATGGAATGGAGTGGATTGAAATTGAATGGAAAGGATTGGAGTGCAGTGGACTGGAGGGGAGTGGAATAAAATGGAGTATAGTGCAGTGGAATGGAGTGGACTGGAGTGGAGATGAGTGGAGTGGACTGGAATGGAATGGAGTGGAGTGGAATGGTGTGGAGTGGGGTGGAAAGGAATGGAACAGAATGGAATGGAGAGGAATGGAGTGGCATGTAGTGGAGTGGAGTGAAGTGGAAAGGAATGGCATGGAATGGAGTAGAGTGGAATGGAGGGGTATGGAATGGAATGGAATGGAATTGAGTGGAATGGAGTGGAATGGAGTGGAGTGGAGAGGAATGGAATGGAGTGGAAAGGTCTGAAAGGAGTGGAATGGAGTGGAGTGGAATGCAATGGAGTAGATTGGAATGAAGTGGAAAGGAATAGAATGGAGAGAAGTAGAGTAGAATGGAGTGGATTGGAATGGAGGGGAGCAGAGTGGAGTTAACAGCGGTGGATTGGAATACAGTGGATGGGGTAGAGTGGAAGGGAGTGGAATTATATGGAATGGAATGGATTGGAGTGGAGTGGAAGGGAGTGGAGTGGAGTTGAAAGTAGAGGAATCGAAAGAAGTGGAAAGGAGTGGAGTAGAGTGGATTAGAGTGGATTGGAATGGAATGGAGTGGAGTGGAATGGTGTGGAAGCGAATGGAAGGGAGGGGAGTGGAATGGAACGAAATGGAATGGAATGTAGTGGAATGGAGAGGAGTGGAGTGGACTGGAGTGGAATGTAATCGAATGGAGTGTACTGGAGTGGAATGTATTTGAGAGGCGGGTAATGGAGAGGAATTGAGTGGAGTGGAGTGGAGTGAAATACATCGGAATGGCACGGAATTGAATGGAATGGAGGGGAGTGGAATGCAGTGGAGTGGAGTCGATTGGAGTGGTGAGGAATAGAACGGAGTGGCATGGAATGGAGCACAGTGGAATGCAATGGAGTGGAGTGGATTGGAAAGGGGTGGAGTGGAGTGACGATGGGTGAAGTGGAATGTAATGGAGTGGAGTGCAGAGGAGTCTCATGGAATGGAATGGAATGGAACGCAATGGAAGCTGAGATTGTACCACTGCGCTCCAGGATGGGTGACACAGTGTGATACTCTCAAAAGAAAGGAATGGAATGGAATGCAGTGGAATGGAATGGAATGCAATGGGGTGCATTGGAGTGGAGTGGAGTGAAGTGAAGTGGATTGGAGTGGAATGGAGAGGAATGGAACGGAATGGAATGGAATGAAGTAGACTGGAGTGGGGTGGAGTTGAGTGCAATGGAATGGAGCGAAATGGAATCAGATGCAGAGAAATGGAGTAGAGAGGAGTGCAGTAGAGTGGAAAGGAGTGCAATGGAGTGGAATGGAATCGGAAGTAACGGAAAGTAGTGGAGTGGATGGAACGGAAAGGAAAGGAGTGGAGCGGAGTGGAATGGAACGGAGCGGGAGGTGGGTTGGGGCCACTGCACTCCAGGCTGGCTGGCTGACTGAGGTATTCTCGCAATAAAGGAATGGAATGGAATGCCGTAGAGTGGAATGGAACGGAGTGGAGTGGAGTGGAATGGAGTGAGTTGGAGCAGAGTGGAATGAAGAATGCAATGGGATGGAAGGGAATTGAATGAAATGCAGTGGAGTGCAGTGGAGTGCATTGCAGTGGAATGGAGCAGAATGGAATGGAAAGGAGTGGAATGGACAGGAGTGGAGTGCACTGGAGAGGAGAGGATAGGAATGCAGTGGAATGGAATTGGATGTAATGGAACGTAGAGGAGTGGAGTGGAATGGAGTGGGCCAGAGTGGAATGGAATGGAATGCAATGGAAAGGAATGGAGTGGAATAGAATGGAATGGAATGGAATGGAATGGAATGGAGTGGGATGACTTGTAGTGGGGTGGAGTGAAATGGAGTATAATGGAATGGAGTGGAGTGGAGTGGAATGTGATAGAATGGAGAGGAGGGGAATGGAGCAGAATGGAATGGAGTGCAGCGGAATGGAGTGGAGTGGAATGGAATCAAATGGAGTGGAATGGAACAGAGTGGAATGGAATGGAGTGCAATAGACTAGAATTGAGTGTAGTGTAGTGGAATTTAGTGGAATGGACTGGAATGGAGTGGAATGGAATGGAATTGAGGGGAATGGAATGGAATGGAAAGGAATGGAAAGCAATGGAAAGGAATAGAATTGAATGCAACGGAATTAAAAGAATGCAATGGAATGCAATGGAATAGAATGCAATGGAATGTATAGTTGACATGTAATATGAGCTGAGATTGTGACACTGCACTCCAGCCAGGGTGACATGGTGATATCCTGTCGTAAGAAGTGAATGGAATGCAATGGAGTGAAATGGAATGGAATGAAATGGAATGGAGCGGAGTGGAAGGGAATGGAGTGGAATGAAATAGAATGCAGTGGACTGTAATGGCATGGAGTGGAAAGAAGTAGAGTGGAATGGAGTGGAATGGAATGGACTGGCATAGAATGGAGTGGAATTGAATGCAATGGAGTGGATTGGAAAGGAATGCAAAGGAGTAGAGTGGAGTAGAGTGGTGTGGAGTGGAGTGGAATGGAGCTGAATGTACTTCAATGGAGTACAATGGAATGGAACGCAGTGGAATGGAACGGAATGATATGAGGTGGATTGGAGTGGAATGTAGTGGAGTGGAATGGAATGGAATAGAATGGAATGGAGTAGAGTGTAATGGAATGCAGTGGCGATAAGTGGAGTGGAATGGAATGCATTGGAGTAGAGTGGAGTGGAATGGAATGGAATGGAGTGGAGTGGAGGGGAGTGGAGTGGAATGGAATTGAGTGAAGTGGAGTGCAGTTGAATGGAATATCGTGGTGTGGAGTGGAGTGGAAGTGAATGGAGTGAATAGGAGTGGAATGGAGTGGAAGGTAACGGAGTGGAATGGAGTCGAATGGAGTGGAATGGAGTAGAGTGGATTAGAGTGGAATGGTGTCGAACGGACTGGAATGGAATGGAATGGAGTGGAATGGAATTGAATCAAATGGAATGGAGTGGAGTGGAGTGGAGTGGAATGAAATGAAATGGAAGGGAGTGGAGAGAAACGCAGTTGATTGGAGTGGAGTGGAGTGGAAAGGAATGGAAAGGAGTGGGATGGAGACGTATGGATTGGAGTGGAATGGAGTGGAATGGAATGAAGTGGAAAGGAGTGGAACGGAGTGAAATTGAATTTAGTGGACTGGAGTGGAATGGAGTTAAATGGAATGGAATGGAATGGAGTGGAATGGAATGGAATGGAGTGGAGTGGAATGGAATAGAATGGCATAGAATGGAATAGAATGGGATGGAGTGGAGTGGAGAGGAGTGGAATGGATTGGAGTGAAGTGGAGTGGAATGGAATTGAGTGGAGCGGAGAGGAAAGGAATGGAATGGAGTGGAGTGGAATGGCATGGAATGGAGTGGAATGGAATGGATAGTAGTGGAGTGGAGTGGAGTGGATTGGAGTGTAGTGGAAGGGAATGGAGTGCAGTGTAATGGACTGGAATGGAGCAGAGCAGAATGGAGTGGACTGGACTGGAGTGGAATGGAATGGGATTGCATGGAATGGGAGCTGAGATTTTACCAATGTGCTCTAGGCAGGGTGACTGGGTGTCATACTCTCAAAAGAAAGGAATGGAATGGAACGCAGTGGAATGGAATGGAACAGAGTGGACATTAGTGGAGTGGAATGTGGAGGAATGGAATGAAATGGAACGTAATGGCATGAAATGGAGTGGTGTGGGGTGGAATGGATTATAGTGGAATGGGGTGGAAAGGAATGGGATGGAGTGGAATGAAGTGGAGTGCAGTGGAGTGGAACGGAGTTGAATGGCATAGAATTGAGTGGACAGTAGTGGAATGTTTTGGAATGCAATGGAATCCATTGTAATAGAATGGAATACAACGGAAAGTTGACATGGAGTGTGAGCTGAGATTGTGCCACTGCACTCCAGACTGGGTGACACGTTATATCCTGTGGATAGAAAGGAATGGAATGCAATAGAGTGAAATGGAATGGAGTGGAATGGAATTGAATGTAATGGAGTGGAGTGGATTGGAGTCGAATGGAGACGAATGGAATGGGACGGAGTGGAATGGAACGGAGTGGAGTGGAGTATCGTGGAGTGAAATAGAATGGAATGCACTGGGTTGGAATGGAATGCAATGGACTGCTGAAAGGAAATGTGAGCTGTTATTGTTCCACTGCACTCCAGCCTTTGTGACGGAATGAAATCCTGTGGAAAAAAAGGAATGGAATGGAATGGAACGGAATGGAATGGAATGGAATGGAATGGATTGGAGTGGAGTGGAGTGGTGTGGAGAAGAGTGTAGTGGAGTGGAGTGGAGTGAAATGGAGTGGAGTGTCGTGGAGGAGAGTGGAATGGAGTGGAATGGAATGGAGAGGAAAGGAACGGAGTGGAGTGGAATGGGACGGAGTGGAGTGGAATGGAATCCAATGGAATGAAATGGAATTGAATCGAATGCAATGAAGAAATATGTGCAGTGATTTGGCCACTGCGCTGGAGCCTGTGTGAGAGAGGGAGATCCTGTCGATAAAACAGTGTGGAATGGAAGGGATTGGAATGGAATGGAATGGAACGTATTGGAGTGGAGTGGAGTGGAATTGAGTGGAGTGGAGTGCACTGGAATGGAATGGAATGCAATGGAATGTAATGGAATGATGAAATGATATGTGAGCTGAGATTGTGCCACTGCACTCCACGCTGGGTGACAGAGTGAGATACTCTTGAAAGAAAGAAATGGAATGGAAAGAATTTTTAATTGGGTGGATTCGAGTGGACTGAAGTAGAGTGCAGTGGAATAGAGAGGAATGGAATGGAATGGAATCGGATGTAAAGGAATGGAATGATGTGGAGTGGAGTGGTGAGGAGTGTAGTGCTGTGGAATGGAGCAGAAAGTAACGGGATGGTGTGGAGTGGAGTGCAGTGCAGTGGAGTGGAGAGGAGTGCAATGGCGTGGAATGGAATCGGATGTAAAGGAACGTACTGGAGTGGAGCGGAGTGGAAAGGAGTGGAATGGAATGGAATTGAATGTAATGGAAAGCAAAGGAATGGAATGGGATGCAATGGAATTTAATGCAATAGAATGCAGTTCAATAGAGAGTTGACATGTAATGTGAGCTGAGATTGTGCCTAAGCTCTCCAGGCTGTTTGACACAGTGATATCGTGTCGAAAGAATGGAATGGAATGCAGTGGTGTGAAATGGAATGGAATGTAGTGGACAGGAGTAGAATGGAGTGGAGTGAAGAGGAACAGAGTGGAATGGAATGGGATGCAGTGGAATGGAATGCAGTGGAGTGGAATGAAATAGAAAGAAATGGAATGGGATGGAATGGAATGCAATGGAATGGAGAAGAGAAATGTGAGCTGAGATTGTGTGACTACACTCCAGCCTTAGTGACCGAGAGAGATTCTGTGGAAGGAAAGAACTGATTTCAAAGGAGTGGAATGGAAGGGAATGTAGTACAGTGGAGTAGAGTGGAATGGAGTGAAACAGAATAGAATGGAGTGGAAGGCAATGGAATGGAATGGAATGGAGTGGAGTGGAATAGAGAGGAGTGCACTGCAATGGAGTGGAGTGGAGTGGAAGGGAGTGGAATGCAATGGAATGTAGGGGAGTGCAGTGGAGTGGAATGGAATGGAGTGGACAGGAGTGGAAGGAGTAGAGTGGACTGGAATGGAATAGAATGGAACAGAATGCAGTGGAGTGGAGGGGAGTGGAGGTGAGTGGAGTGGCATGGAGTGGAATGGAATGGAATGGAGTGAAATGGAATCCAATGGATTGGAATGGAGTGGAGTGGAGTGGAGTGGAATGGAGAGGAGTCGAATGGAATGGAAGGGAATGCAACGGAACGCAGTGGTGTGGATTGGAATGCAGTGAAATGGAGTACTATGGAATCTAAAGGAGTGGAGTGGAGTCTAGTGGAGTGGAATGGAATGGAACAAAATGGAATGGAATGGCACGGAATGGAGTGGAGTAGAGTGGAGTGGGAAGGAAGGGAGATGAGTGGAATGGAGAGGAATGGAATGCAGTGGAGTGGATTGGATTGGAATGAACTGGAATGGAGAGGAATGGAATGAAGTGGAACGGAATGGACCGCAATGGAATTGAATGGAGTGAAGTGGAAAGTAGTGGAGTGGAGTGGTATGGAGTGGAAATGAATGGAATGGAGTGGAATGGAAGGGAATGGAGGCAAGTGGATAGGAATTGACTGAAGCAGATTGGAGTGGAGTGGAGTGGAGTGGCATGGAATGGAATGAAGTGGATGGGAATGCAATGGAGTGGAATGAAATGGAATAAAATGGAATGGAGTGGAATGGAGAGGAATGGAGTGGAAGTGGAGTGGAAAGGAAGGGAGTAAGAGGAAGAGAATGGAATGGAATCGAAAGGAGGGAAGTGCAATTGTGTGGAGTGGAGTGGAGATGAAAGGAGTGGAGTGATGTGGAGTCGAGAGGAAAGGAATGGAATGGAATGGAATGGAGTTAAGTGGAGTGGAATGGAGTGGAAGGTAATGGAGTGGAATGAAAAGGAGTGGATTGGAATGGAGTGGAATGGAATGGAGTGGAACGGAGTGGAGTAGAATGGAGTGGGTTGCAGAGGAGTGGAATGGAGTGGAATGGAAGGGAACGGAAAGGAATGTAGTGGAAAGGAATGGAATGGAGTGGATTGAAATTGAATGGAAAGGATTGGAGTGCAGTGGACTGGAGGGGAGTGGAATAAAATGGAGTATAGTGCAGTGGAATGGAGTGGACTGGAGTGGAGATGAGTGGAGTGGACTGGAATGGAATGGAGTGGAGTGGAATGGTGTGGAGTGGGGTGGAAAGGAATGGAACAGAATGGAATGGAGAGGAATGGAGTGGCATGTAGTGGAGTGGAGTGAAGTGGAAAGGAATGGCATGGAATGGAGTAGAGAGGAATGGAGGGGTATGGAATGGAATGGAATGGAATTGAGTGGAATGGAGTGGAATGGAGTGGAGTGGAGAGGAATGGAATGGAGTGGAAAGGTCTGAAAGGAGTGGAATGGAGTGGAGTGGAATGCAATGGAGTAGATTGGAATGAAGTGGAAAGGAATAGAATGGAGAGAAGTAGAGTAGAATGGAGTGGATTGGAATGGAGGGGAGCAGAGTGGAGTTAACAGCGTTGGATTGGAATACAGTGGATGGGGTAGAGTGGAAGGGAGTGGAATTATATGGAATGGAATGGATTGGAGTGGAGTGGAAGGGAGTGGAGTGGAGTTGAAAGTAGAGGAATCGAAAGAAGTTGAAAGGAGTGGAGTAGAGTGGATTAGAGTGGATTGGAATGGAATGGAGTGGAGTGGAATGGTGTGGAAACGAATGGAAGGGAGGGGAGTGGAATGGAACGAAATGGAATGGAATGTAGTGGAATGGAGAGGAGTGGAGTGGACTGGAGAGGAATGTAATCGAATGGAGTGTACTGGAGTGGAATGTATTTGAGAGGCGGGTAATGGAGAGGAGTGGAATGTATTTGAGAGGCGGGTAGTGGAGTGGAGTGGAGTGAAATACATCGGAATGGCACGGAATTGAATGGAATGGAGGGGAGTGGAATGCAGTGGAGTGGAGTCGATTGGAGTGGTGAGGAATAGAACGGAGTGGCATGGAATGGAGCACAGTGGAATGCAATGGAGTGGAGTGGATTGGAAAGGGGTGGAGTGGAGTGACGATGGGTGAAGTGGAATGTAATGGAGTGGAGTGCAGAGGAGTCTCATGGAATGGAATGGAATGGAACGCAATGGAAGCTGAGATTGTACCACTGCGCTCCAGGATGGGTGACACAGTGTGATACTCTCAAAAGAAAGGAATGGAATGGAATGCAGTGGAATGGAATGGAATGCAATGGGGTGCATTGGAGTGGAGTGGAGTGAAGTGAAGTGGATTGGAGTGGAATGGAGAGGAATGGAACGGAATGGAATGGAATGAAGTAGACTGGAGTGGGGTGGAGTTGAGTGCAATGGAATGGAGCGAAATGGAATCAGATGCAGAGAAATGGAGTAGAGAGGAGTGCAGTAGAGTGGAAAGGAGTGCAATGGAGTGGAATGGAATCGGAAGTAACGGAAAGTAGTGGAGTGGATGGAACGGAAAGGAAAGGAGTGGAGCGGAGTGGAATGGAACGGAGCGGGAGGTGGGTTGGGGCCACTGCACTCCAGGCTGGCTGGCTGACTGAGGTATTCTCGCAATAAAGGAATGGAATGGAATGCCGTAGAGTGGAATGGAACGGAGTGGAGTGGAGTGGAATGGAGTGAGTTGGAGCAGAGTGGAATGAAGAATGCAATGGGATGGAAGGGAATTGAATGAAATGCAGTGGAGTGCAGTGGAGTGCATTGCAGTGGAATGGAGCAGAATGGAATGGAAAGGAGTGGAATGGACAGGAGTGGAGTGCACTGGAGAGGAGAGGATAGGAATGCAGTGGAATGGAATTGGATGTAATGGAACGTAGAGGAGTGGAGTGGAATGGAGTGGGCCAGAGTGGAATGGAATGGAATGCAATGGAAAGGAATGGAGTGGAATAGAATGGAATGGAATGGAATGGAATGGAATGGAGTGGGATGACTTGTAGTGGGGTGGAGTGAAATGGAGTATAATGGAATGGAGTGGAGTGGAGTGGAATGTGATAGAATGGAAAGGAGGGGAATGGAGCAGAATGGAATGGAGTGCAGCGGAATGGAGTGGAGTGGAATGGAATCAAATGGAGTGGAATGGAACAGAGTGGAATGGAATGGAGTGCAATAGACTAGAATTGAGTGTAGTGTAGTGGAGTTTAGTGGAATGGACTGGAATGGAGTGGAATGGAATGGAATTGAGGGGAATGGAATGGAATGGAAAGGAATGGAAAGCAATGGAAAGGAATAGAATTGAATGCAACGGAATTAAAAGAATGCAATGGAATGCAATGGAATAGAATGCAATGGAATGTATAGTTGACATGTAATATGAGCTGAGTTTGTGACACTGCACTCCAGCCAGGGTGACATGGTGATATCCTGTCGTAAGAAGTGAATGGAATGCAATGGAGTGAAATGGAATGGAATGAAATGGAATGGAGCGGAGTGGAAGGGAATGGAGTGGAATGATATAGAATGCAGTGGACTGTAATGGCATGGAGTGGAAAGAAGTAGAGTGGAATGGAGTGGAATGGAATGGACTGGCATAGAATGGAGTGGAATTGAATGCAATGGAGTGGATTGGAAAGGAATGCAAAGGAGTAGAGTGGAGTAGAGTGGTGTGGAGTGGAGTGGAATGGAGCTGAATGTACTTCAATGGAGTACAATGGAATGGAACGGAGTGGAATGGAATGGAATGATATGAGGTGGATTGGAGTGCAATGTAGTGGAGTGGAATGGAATGGAATAGAATGGAATGGAGTAGAGTGTAATGGAATGCAGTGGCAATAAGTGGAGTGGAATGGAATGCATTGGAGTAGAGTGGAGTGGAATGGAATGGAATGGAGTGGAGTGGAGGGTAGTGGAGTGGAATGGAATTGAGTGAAGTGGAGTGCAGTTGAATGGAATATCGTGGTGTGGAGTGGAGTGGAAGTGAATGGAGTGAATAGGAGTGGAATGGAGTGGAAGGTAACGGAGTGGAATGGAGTCGAATGGAGTGGAATGGAGTAGAGTGGATTAGAGTGGAATGGTGTCGAACGGACTGGAATGGAATGGAATGGAGTGGAATGGAATTGAATCAAATGGAATGGAGTGGAGTGGAGTGGAGTGGAATGAAATGAAATGGAAGGGAGTGGAGAGAAACGCAGTTGATTGGAGTGGAGTGGAGTGGAAAGGAATGGAAAGGAGTGGGATGGAGACGTATGGATTGGAGTGGAATGGAGTGGAATGGAATGAAGTGGAAAGGAGTGGAACGGAGTGAAATTGAATTTAGTGGACTGGAGTGGAATGGAGTTAAATGGAATGGAATGGAATGGAGTGGAATGGAATGGAATGGAGTGGAGTGGAATGGAATAGAATGGCATGGAATGGAATAGAATGGGATGGAGTGGAGTGGAGAGGAGTGGAATGGATTGGAGTGAAGTGGAGTGGAATGGAATTGAGTGGAGCGGAGAGGAAAGGAATGGAATGGAGTGGAGTGGAATGGCATGGAATGGAGTGGAATGGAATGGATAGTAGTGGAGTGGAGTGGAGTGGATTGGAGTGTAGTGGAAGGGAATGGAGTGCAGTGTAATGGACTGGAATGGAGCAGAGCAGAATGGAGTGGACTGGACTGGAGTGGAATGGAATGGGATGGCATGGAATGGGAGCTGAGATTTTACCAATGTGCTCTAGGCAGGGTGACTGGGTGTCATACTCTCAAAAGAAAGGAATGGAATGGAACGCAGTGGAATGGAATGGAACAGAGTGGACATTAGTGGAGTGGAATGTGGAGGAATGGAATGAAATGGAACGTAATGGCATGAAATGGAGTGGTGTGGGGTGGAATGGATTATACTGGAATGGGGTGGAAAGGAATGGGATGGAGTGGAATGAAGTGGAGTGCAGTGGAGTGGAACGGAGTTGAATGGGATAGAATTGAGTGGACAGTAGTGGAATGTTTTGGAATGCAATGGAATCCATTGTATTAGAATGGAATACAACGGAAAGTTGACATGGAGTGTGAGCTGAGATTGTGCCACTGCACTCCAGACTGGGTGACACGTTATATCCTGTGGATAGAAAGGAATGGAATGCAATAGAGTGAAATGGAATGGAGTGGAATGGAATTGAATGGAATGGAGTGGAGTGGAGTGGAGTCGAATGGAGACGAATGGAATGGGACGGAGTGGAATGGAACGGAGTGGAGTGGAGTATCGTGGAGTGAAATAGAATGGAATGCACTGGGTTGGAATGGAATGCAATGGACTGCTGAAAGGAAATGTGAGCTGTTATTGTTCCACTGCACTCCAGCCTTTGTGACGGAATGAAATCCTGTGGAAAAAAAGGAATGGAATGGAATGGAATGGAATGGAATGGAGTGGAGTGGAGTGTTGTGGAGAGGAGTGGAGTGGAGTGGAGTGAAATGGAGTGGAGTGTCGTGGAGGAGAGTGGTATGGAGTGGAATGGAATGGAGAGGAAAGGAACGGAGTGGAGTGGAATGGAACGGAGTGGAGTGGAATGGAATCCAATGGAATGAAATGGAATTGAATCGAATGGAATGAAGAAATATGTGCAGTGATTTGGCCACTGCGCTGGAGCCTGTGTGAGAGAGGGAGATCCTGTCGATAAAACAGTGTGGAATGGAAGGGATTGGAATGGAATGGAATGGAACGTATTGGAGTGGAGTGGAGTGGAATTGAGTGGAGTGGAGTGCACTGGAATGGAATGGAATGCAATGGAATGTAATGGAATGATGAAATGTTATGTGAGCTGAGATTGTGCCACTGCACTCCACGCTGGGTGACAGAGTGAGATACTCTTGAAAGAAAGAAATGGAATGGAAAGAATTTTTAATTGGGTGGATTCGAGTGGACTGAAGTAGAGTGCAGTGGAATAGAGAGGAATGGAATGGAATGGAATCGGATGTAAAGGAATGGAATGATGTGGAGTGGAGTGGTGAGGAGTGTAGTGCTGTGGAATGGAGCAGAAAGTAACGGGATGGTGTGGAGTGGAGTGCAGTGCAGTGGAGTGGAGAGGAGTGCAATGGCGTGGAATGGAATCGGATGTAAAGGAACGTACTGGAGTGGAGCGGAGTGGAAAGGAGTGGAATGGAATGGAATTGAATGTAATGGAAAGCAAAGGAATGGAATGGGATGCAATGGAATTTAATGCAATAGAATGCAGTTCAATAGAGAGTTGACATGTAGTGTGAGCTGAGATTGTGCCTAAGCTCTCCAGGCTGTTTGACACAGTGATATCGTGTGGAAAGAATGGAATGGAATGCAGTGGTGTGAAATGGAATGGAATGTAGTGGACAGGAGTAGAATGGAGTGGAGTGAAGAGGAACAGAGTGGAATGGAATGGGATGCAGTGGAATGGAATGCAGTGGAGTGGAGTGAAATAGAAAGAAATGGAATGGGATGGAATGGAATGCAATGGAATGGAGAAGAGAAATGTGAGCTGAGATTGTGTGACTACACTCCAGCCTTAGTGACCGAGAGAGATTCTGTGGAAGGAAAGAACTGATTTCAAAGGAGTGGAATGGAAGGGAATGTAGTACAGTGGAGTAGAGTGGAATGAAGTGAAACAGAATAGAATGGAGTGGAAGGCAATGGAATGGAATGGAATGGAGTGGAGTGGAATAGAGAGGAGTGCACTGCAATGGAGTGGAGTGGAGTGGAAGGGAGTGGAATGCAATGGAATGTAGTGGAGTGCAGTGGAGTGGAATGGAATGGAGTGGACAGGAGTGGAAGGAGTAGAGTGGACTGGAATGGAATAGAATGGAACAGAATGCAGTGGAGTGGAGGGGAGTGGAGGTGAGTGGAGTGGCATGGAGTGGAATGGAATGGAATGGAGTGAAATGGAATCCAATGGATTGGAATGGAGTGGAGTGGAGTGGAGTGGAATGGAGAGGAGTCGAATGGAATGGAAGGGAATGCAACGGAACGCAGTGGTGTGGATTGGAATGCAGTGAAATGGAGTACTATGGAATCTAAAGGAGTGGAGTGGAGTCTAGTGGAGTGGAATGGAATGGAACAAAATGGAATGGAATGGCACGGAATGGAGTGGAGTAGAGTGGAGTGGGAAGGAAGGGAGATGAGTGGAATGGAGAGGAATGGAATGCAGTGGAGTGGATTGGATTGGAATGAACTGGAATGGAGAGGAATGGAATGAAGTGGAACGGAATGGACTGCAATGGAATTGAATGGAGTGAAGTGGAAAGTAGTGGAGTGGAGTGGAATGGAGTGGAAATGAATGGAATGGAGAGGAATGGAAGGGAATGGAGACAAGTGGATAGGAATTGACTGAAGCAGATTGGAGTGGAGTGGAGTGGAGTGGCATGGAATGGAATGAAGTGGATGGGAATGCAATGGAGTGGAATGAAATGGAATAAAATGGAATGGAGTGGAATGGAGAGGAATGGAGTGGAGTGGAGTGGAATGGAGGGGAGTAAGAGGAAGAGAATGGAATGGAATCGAAAGGAGGAAAGTGCAATTGTGTGGAGTGGAGTGGAGATGAAAGGAGTGGAGTGATGTGGAGTCGAGAGGAAAGGAATGGAATGGAATGGAATGGAGTTAAGTGGAGTGGAATGGAGTGGAAGGTAATGGAGTGGAATGAAAAGGAGTGCATTGGAATGGAGTGGAATGGAATGGAGTGGAACGGAGTGGAGTAGAATGGAGTGGGTTGCAGAGGAGTGGAATGGAGTGGAATGGAAGGGAACGGAAAGGAATGTAGTGGAAAGGAATGGAATGGAGTGGATTGAAATTGAATGGAAAGGATTGGAGTGCAGTGGACTGGAGGGGAGTGGAATAAAATGGAGTATAGTGCAGTGGAATGGAGTGGACTGGAGTGGAGATGAGTGGAGTGGACTGGAATGGAATGGAGTGGAGTGGAATGGTGTGGAGTGGGGTGGAAAGGAATGGAACAGAATGGAATGGAGAGGAATGGAGTGGCATGTAGTGGAGTGGAGTGAAGTGGAAAGGAATGGCATGGAATGGAGTAGAGTGGAATGGAGGGGTATGGAATGGAATGGAATGGAATTGAGTGGAATGGAGTGGAATGGAGTGGAGTGGAGAGGAATGGAATGGAGTGGAAAGGTCTGAAAGGAGTGCAATGGAGTGGAGTGGAATGCAATGGAGTAGATTGGAATGAAGTGGAAAGGAATAGAATGGAGAGAAGTAGAGTAGAATGGAGTGGATTGGAATGGAGGGGAGCAGAGTGGAGTTAACAGCGGTGGATTGGAATACAGTGGATGGGGTAGAGTGGAAGGGAGTGGAATTATATGGAATGGAATGGATTGGAGTGGAGTGGAAGGGAGTGGAGTGGAGTTGAAAGTAGAGGAATCGAAAGAAGTTGAAAGGAGTGGAGTAGAGTGGATTAGAGTGGATTGGAATGGAATGGAGTGGAGTGGAATGGTGTGGAAACGAATGGAAGGGAAGGGAGTGGAATGGAACGAAATGGAATGGAATGTAGTGGAATGGAGAGGAGTGGAGTGGACTGGAGTGGAATGTAATCGAATGGAGTGTACTGGAGTGGAATGTATTTGAGAGGCGGGTAATGGAGAGGAATTGAGTGGAGTGGAGTGGAGTGAAATACATCGGAATGGCACGGAATTGAATGGAATGGAGGGGAGTGGAATGCAGTGGAGTGGAGTCGATTGGAGTGGTGAGGAGTAGAACGGAGTGGCATGGAATGGAGCACAGTGGAATGCAATGGAGTGGAGTGGATTGGAAAGGGGTGGAGTGGAGTGACGATGGGTGAAGTGGAATGTAATGGAGTGGAGTGCAGAGGAGTCTCATGGAATGGAATGGAATGGAACGCAATGGAACCTGAGATTGTACCACTGCGCTCCAGGATGGGTGACACAGTGTGATACTCTCAAAAGAAAGGAATGGAATGGAATGCAGTGGAATGGAATGGAATGCAATGGGGTGCATTGGAGTGGAATGGAGTGAAGTGAAGTGGATTGGAGTGGAATGGAGAGGAATGGAACGGAATGGAATGGAATGAAGTAGACTGGAGTGGGGTGGAGTTGAGTGCAATGGAATGGAGCGAAATGGAATCAGATGCAGAGAAATGGAGTAGAGAGGAGTGCAGTAGAGTGGAAAGGAGTGCAATGGAGTGGAATGGAATCGGAAGTAACGGAAAGTAGTGGAGTGGATGGAACGGAAAGGAAAGGAGTGGAGCGGAGTGGAATGGAACGGAGCGGGAGGTGGGTTGGGGCCACTGCACTCCAGGCTGGCTGGCTGACTGAGGTATTCTCGCAATAAAGGAATGGAATGGAATGCCGTAGAGTGGAATGGAACGGAGTGGAGTGGAGTGGAATGGAGTGAGTTGGAGCAGAGTGGAATGAAGAATGCAATGGGATGGAAGGGAATTGAATGAAATGCAGTGGAGTGCAGTGGATTGCATTGCAGTGGAATGGAGCAGAATGGAATGGAAAGGAGTGGAATGGACAGGAGTGGAGTGCACTGGAGAGGAGAGGATAGGAATGCAGTGGAATGGAATTGGATGTAATGGAACGTAGAGGAGTGGAGTGGAAAGGAGTGGGCCAGAGTGGAATGGAATGGAATGCAATGGAAAGGAATGGAGTGGAATAGAATGGAATGGAATGGAGTGGGATGACTTGTAGTGGGGTGGAGTGAAATGGAGTATAATGGAATGGAGTGGAGTGGAGTGGAATGTGATAGAATGGAGAGGAGGGGAATGGAGCAGAATGAAATGGAGTGCAGCGGAATGGAGTGGAGTGGAATGGAATCAAATGGAGTGGAATGGAACAGAGTGGAATGGAATGGAGTGCAATAGACTAGAATTGAGTGTAGTGTAGTGGAATTTAGTGGAATGGACTGGAATGGAGTGGAATGGAATGGAATTGAGGGGAATGGAATGGAATGGAAAGGAATGGAAAGCAATGGAAAGGAATAGAATTGAATGCAATGGAATTAAAAGAATGCAATGGAATGCAATGGAATAGAATGCAATGGAATGTATAGTTGACATGTAATATGAGCTGAGATTGTGACACTGCACTCCAGCCAGGGTGACATGGTGATATCCTGTCGTAAGAAGTGAATGGAATGCAATGGAGTGAAATGGAATGGAATGAAATGGAATGGAGCGGAGTGGAAGGGAATGGAGTGGAATGATATAGAATGCAGTGGACTGTAATGGCATGGAGTGGAAAGAAGTAGAGTGGAATGGAGTGGAATGGAATGGACTGGCATAGAATGGAGTGGAATTGAATGCAATGGAGTGGATTGGAAAGGAATGCAAAGGAGTAGAGTGGAGTAGAGTGGTGTGGAGTGGAGTGGAATGGAGCTGAATGTACTTCAATGGAGTACAATGGAATGGAACGGAGTGGAATGGAATGGAATGATATGAGGTGGATTGGAGTGGAATGTAGTGGATTGGAATGGAATGGAATAGAATGGAATGGAGTAGAGTGTAATGGAATGCAGTGGCGATAAGTGGAGTGGAATGGAATGCATTGGAGTAGAGTGGAGTGGAATGGAATGGAATGGAGTGGAGTGGAGGGGAGTGGAGTGGAATGGAATTGAGTGAAGTGGAGTGCAGTTGAATGGAATATCGTGGTGTGGAGTGGAGTGGAAGTGAATGGAGTGAATAGGAGTGGAATGGAGTGGAAGGTAACGGAGTGGAATGGAGTCGAATGGAGTGGAATGGAGTAGAGTGGATTAGAGTGGAATGGTGTCGAACGGACTGGAATGGAATGGAATGGAGTGGAATGGAATTGAATCAAATGGAATGGAGTGGAGTGGAGTGGAGTGGAATGAAATGAAATGGAAGGGAGTGGAGAGAAACGCAGTTGATTGGAGTGGAATGGAGTGGAATGGAATGAAGTGGAAAGGAGTGGAACGGAGTGAAATTGAATTTAGTGGACTGGAGTGGAATGGAGTAAAATGGAATGGAATGGAATGGAGTGGAATGGAATGGAATGGAGTGGAGTGGAATGGAATAGAATGGCATGGAATGGAATAGAATGGGATGTATTGGAGTGGAGAGGAGTGGAATGGATTGGAGTGAAGTGGAGTGGAATGGAATTGAGTGGAGCGGAGAGGAAAGGAATGGAATGGAGTGGAGTGGAATGGCATGGAATGGAGTGGAATGGAATGGATAGTAGTGGAGTGGGGTGGAGTGGATTGGAGTGGAGTGGAAGGGAATGGAGTGCAGTGTAATGGACTGGAATGGAGCAGAGCAGAATGGAGTGGACTGGACTGGAGTGGAATGGAATGGGATGGCATGGAATGGGAGCTGAGATTTTACCAATGTGCTCTAGGCAGGGTGACTGGGTGTCATACTCTCAAAAGAAAGGAATGGAATGGAACGCAGTGGAATGGAATGGAACAGAGTGGACATTAGTGGAGTGGAATGTGGAGGAATGGAATGAAATGGAACGTAATGGCATGAAATGGAGTGGTGTGGGGTGGAATGGATTATAGTGGAATGGGGTGGAAAGGAATGGGATGGAGTGGAATGAAGTGGAGTGCAGTGGAGTGGAACGGAGTTGAATGGCATAGAATTGAGTGGACAGTAGTGGAATGTTTTGGAATGCAATGGAATCCATTGTAATAGAATGGAATACAACGGAAAGTTGACATGGAGTGTGAGCTGAGATTGTGCCACTGCACTCCAGACTGGGTGACACGTTATATCCTGTGGATAGAAAGGAATGGAATGCAATAGAGTGAAATGGAATGGAGTGGAATGGAATTGAATGGAATGGAGTGGAGTGGAGTGGAGTCGAATGGAGACGAATGGAATGGGACGGAGTGGAATGGAACGGAGTGGAGTGGAGTATCGTGGAGTGAAATAGAATGGAATGCACTGGGTTGGAATGGAATGCAATGGACTGCTGAAAGGAAATGTGAGCTGTTATTGTTCCACTGCACTCCAGCCTTTGTGACGGAATGAAATCCTGTGGAAAAAAAGGAATGGAATGGAATGGAATGGAATGGAATGGAGTGGAGTGGAGTGTTGTGGAGAGGAGTGGAGTGGAGTGGAGTGAAATGGAGTGGAGTGTCGTGGAGGAGAGTGGAATGGAGTGGAATGGAATGGAGAGGAAAGGAACGGAGTGGAGTGGAATGGAACGGAGTGGAGTGGAATGGAATCCAATGGAATGAAATGGAATTGAATCGAATGGAATGAAGAAATATGTGCAGTGATTTGGCCACTGCGCTGGAGCCTGTGTGAGAGAGGGAGATCCTGTCGATAAAACAGTGTGGAATGGAAGGGATTGGAATGGAATGGAATAGAACGTATTGGAGTGGAGTGGAGTGGAATTGAGTGGAGTGGAGTGCACTGGAATGGAATGGAATGCAATGGAATGTAATGGAATGATGAAATGATATGTGAGCTGAGATTGTGCCACTGCACTCCACGCTGGGTGACAGAGTGAGATACTCTTGAAAGAAAGAAATGGAATGGAAAGAATTTTTAATTGGGTGGATTCGAGTGGACTGAAGTAGAGTGCAGTGGAATAGAGAGGAATGGAATGGAATGGAATCGGATGTAAAGGAATGGAATGATGTGGAGTGGAGTGGTGAGGAGTGTAGTGCTGTGGAATGGAGCAGAAAGTAACGGGATGGTGTGGAGTGGAGTGCAGTGCAGTGGAGTGGAGAGGAGTGCAATGGCGTGGAATGGAATCGGATGTAAAGGAACGTACTGGAGTGGAGCGGAGTGGAAAGGAGTGGAATGGAATGGAATTGAATGTAATGGAAAGCAAAGGAATGGAATGGGATGCAATGGAATTTAATGCAATAGAATGCAGTTCAATAGAGAGTTGACATGTAGTGTGAGCTGAGATTGTGCCTAAGCTCTCCAGGCTGTTTGACACAGTGATATCGTGTGGAAAGAATGGAATGGAATGCAGTGGTGTGAAATGGAATGGAATGTAGTGGACAGGAGTAGAATGGAGTGGAGTGAAGAGGAACAGAGTGGAATGGAATGGGATGCAGTGGAATGGAATGCAGTGGAGTGGAGTGAAATAGAAAGAAATGGAATGGGATGGAATGGAATGCAATGGAATGGAGAAGAGAAATGTGAGCTGAGATTGTGTGACTACACTCCAGCCTTAGTGACCGAGAGAGATTCTGTGGAAGGAAAGAACTGATTTCAAAGGAGTGGAATGGAAGGGAATGTAGTACAGTGGAGTAGAGTGGAATGGAGTGAAACAGAATAGAATGGAGTGGAAGGCAATGGAATGGAATGGAATGGAGTGGAGTGGAATAGAGAGGAGTGCACTGCAATGGAGTGGAGTGGAGTGGAAGGGAGTGGAATGCAATGGAATGTAGTGGAGTGCAGTGGAGTGGAATGGAATGGAGTGGACAGGAGTGGAAGGAGTAGAGTGGACTGGAATGGAATAGAATGGAACAGAATGCAGTGGAGTGGAGGGGAGTGGAGGTGAGTGGAGTGGCATGGAGTGGAATGGAATGGAATGGAGTGAAATGGAATCCAATGGATTGGAATGGAGTGGAGTGGAGTGGAGTGGAATGGAGAGGAGTCGAATGGAATGGAAGGGAATGCAACGGAACGCAGTGGTGTGGATTGGAATGCAGTGAAATGGAGTACTATGGAATCTAAAGGAGTGGAGTGGAGTCTAGTGGAGTGGAATGGAATGGAACAAAATGGAATGGAATGGCACGGAATGGAGTGGAGTAGAGTGGAGTGGGAAGGAAGGGAGATGAGTGGAATGGAGAGGAATGGAATGCAGTGGAGTGGATTGGATTGGAATGAACTGGAATGGAGAGGAATGGAATGAAGTGGAACGGAATGGACTGCAATGGAATTGAATGGAGTGAAGTGGAAAGTAGTGGAGTGGAGTGGAATGGAGTGGAAATGAATGGAATGGAGTGGAATGGAAGGGAATGGAGACAAGTGGATAGGAATTGACTGAAGCAGATTGGAGTGGAGTGGAGTGGAGTGGCATGGAATGGAATGAAGTGGATGGGAATGCAATGGAGTGGAATGAAATGGAATAAAATGGAATGGAGTGGAATGGAGAGGAATGGAGTGGAGTGGAGTGGAATGGAGGGGAGTAAGAGGAAGAGAATGGAATGGAATCGAAAGGAGGGAAGTGCAATTGTGTGGAGTGGAGTGGAGATGAAAGGAGTGGAGTGATGTGGAGTCGAGAGGAAAGGAATGGAATGGAATGGAATGGAGTTAAGTGGAGTGGAATGGAGTGGAAGGTAATGGAGTGGAATGAAAAGGAGTGCATTGGAATGGAGTGGAATGGAATGGAGTGGAACGGAGTGGAGTAGAATGGAGTGGGTTGCAGAGGAGTGGAATGGAGTGGAATGGAAGGGAACGGAAAGGAATGTAGTGGAAAGGAATGGAATGGAGTGGATTGAAATTGAATGGAAAGGATTGGAGTGCAGTGGACTGGAGGGGAGTGGAATAAAATGGAGTATAGTGCAGTGGAATGGAGTGGACTGGAGTGGAGATGAGTGGAGTGGACTGGAATGGAATGGAGTGGAGTGGAATGGTGTGGAGTGGGGTGGAAAGGAATGGAACAGAATGGAATGGAGAGGAATGGAGTGGCATGTAGTGGAGTGGAGTGAAGTGGAAAGGAATGGCATGGAATGGAGTAGAGTGGAATGGAGGGGTATGGAATGGAATGGAATGGAATTGAGTGGAATGGAGTGGAATGGAGTGGAGTGGAGAGGAATGGAATGGAGTGGAAAGGTCTGAAAGGAGTGGAATGGAGTGGAGTGGAATGCAATGGAGTAGATTGGAATGAAGTGGAAAGGAATAGAATGGAGAGAAGTAGAGTAGAATGGAGTGGATTGGAATGGAGGGGAGCAGAGTGGAGTTAACAGCGGTGGATTGGAATACAGTGGATGGGGTAGAGTGGAAGGGAGTGGAATTATATGGAATGGAATGGATTGGAGTGGAGTGGAAGGGAGTGGAGTGGAGTTGAAAGTAGAGGAATCGAAAGACGTGGAAAGGAGTGGAGTAGAGTGGATTAGAGTGGATTGGAATGGAATGGAGTGGAGTGGAATGGTGTGGAAACGGATGGAAGGGAGGGGAGTGGAATGGAACGAAATGGAATGGAATGTAGTGGAATGGAGAGGAGTGGAGTGGACTGGAGTGGAATGTAATCGAATGGAGTGTACTGGAGTGGAATGTATTTGAGAGGCGGGTAATGGAGAGGAATTGAGTGGAGTGGAGTGGAGTGAAATACATCGGAATGGCACGGAATTGAATGGAATGGAGGGGAGTGGAATGCAGTGGAGTGGAGTCGATTGGAGTGGTGAGGAGTAGAACGGAGTGGCATGGAATGGAGCACAGTGGAATGCAATGGAGTGGAGTGGATTGGAAAGGGGTGGAGTGGAGTGACGATGGGTGAAGTGGAATGTAATGGAGTGGAGTGCAGAGGAGTCTCATGGAATGGAATGGAATGGAACGCAATGGAAGCTGAGATTGTACCACTGCGCTCCAGGATGGGTGACACAGTGTGATACTCTCAAAAGAAAGGAATGGAATGGAATGCAGTGGAATGGAATGGAATGCAATGGGGTGCATTGGAGTGGAGTGGAGTGAAGTGAAGTGGATTGGAGTGGAATGGAGAGGAATGGAACGGAATGGAATGGAATGAAGTAGACTGGAGTGGGGTGGAGTTGAGTGCAATGGAATGGAGCGAAATGGAATCAGATGCAGAGAAATGGAGTAGAGAGGAGTGCAGTAGAGTGGAAAGGAGTGCAATGGAGTGGAATGGAATCGGAAGTAACGGAAAGTAGTGGAGTGGATGGAACGGAAAGGAAAGGAGTGGAGCGGAGTGGAATGGAACGGAGCGGGAGGTGGGTTGGGGCCACTGCACTCCAGGCTGGCTGGCTGACTGAGGTATTCTCGCAATAAAGGAATGGAATGGAATGCCGTAGAGTGGAATGGAACGGAGTGGAGTGGAGTGGAATGGAGTGAGTTGGAGCAGAGTGGAATGAAGAATGCAATGGGATGGAAGGGAATTGAATGAAATGCAGTGGAGTGCAGTGGAGTGCATTGCAGTGGAATGGAGCAGAATGGAATGGAAAGGAGTGGAATGGACAGGAGTGGAGTGCACTGGAGAGGAGAGGATAGGAATGCAGTGGAATGGAATTGGATGTAATGGAACGTAGAGGAGTGGAGTGGAATGGAGTGGGCCAGAGTGGAATGGAATGGAATGCAATGGAAAGGAATGGAGTGGAATAGAATGGAATGGAATGGAATGGAATGGAATGGAGTGGGATGACTTGTAGTGGGGTGGAGTGAAATGGAGTATAATGGAATGGAGTGGAGTGGAGTGGAATGTGATAGAATGGAGAGGAGGGGAATGGAGCAGAATGGAATGGAGTGCAGCGGAATGGAGTGGAGTGGAATGGAATCAAATGGAGTGGAATGGAACAGAGTGGAATGGAATGGAGTGCAATAGACTAGAATTGAGTGTAGTGTAGTGGAATTTAGTGGAATGGACTGGAATGGAGTGGAATGGAATGGAATTGAGGGGAATGGAATGGAATGGAAAGGAATGGAAAGCAATGGAAAGGAATAGAATTGAATGCAACGGAATTAATAGAATGCAATGGAATGCAATGGAATAGAATGCAATGGAATGTATAGTTGACATGTAATATGAGCTGAGATTGTGACACTGCACTCCAGCCAGGGTGACATGGTGATATCCTGTCGTAAGAAGTGAATGGAATGCAATGGAGTGAAATGGAATGGAATGAAATGGAATGGAGCGGAGTGGAAGGGAATGGAGTGGAATGAAATAGAATGCAGTGGACTGTAATGGCATGGAGTGGAAAGAAGTAGAGTGGAATGGAGTGGAATGGAATGGACTGGCATAGAATGGAGTGGAATTGAATGCAATGGAGTGGATTGGAAAGGAATGCAAAGGAGTAGAGTGGAGTAGAGTGGTGTGGAGTGGAGTGGAATGGAGCTGAATGTACTTCAATGGAGTACAATGGAATGGAACGGAGTGGAATGGAATGGAATGATATGAGGTGGATTGGAGTGGAATGTAGTGGAGTGGAATGGAATGGAATAGAATGGAATGGAGTAGAGTGTAATGGAATGCAGTGGCGATAAGTGGAGTGGAATGGAATGCATTGGAGTAGAGTGGAGTGGAATGGAATGGAATGGAGTGGAGTGGAGGGGAGTGGAGTGGAATGGAATTGAGTGAAGTGGAGTGCAGTTGAATGGAATATCGTGGTGTGGAGTGGAGTGGAAGTGAATGGAGTGAATAGGAGTGGAATGGAGTGGAAGGTAACGGAGTGGAATGGAGTCGAATGGAGTGGAATGGAGTAGAGTGGATTAGAGTGGAATGGTGTCGAACGGACTGGAATGGAATGGAATGGAGTGGAATGGAATTGAATCAAATGGAATGGAGTGGAGAGGAATGGAGTGGAGTGGAGTGGAATGAAATGAAATGGAAGGGAGTGGAGAGAAACGCAGTTGATTGGAGTGGAGTGGAGTGGAAAGGAATGGAAAGGAGTGGGATGGAGACGTATGGATTGGAGTGGAATGGAGTGGAATGGAATGAAGTGGAAAGGAGTGGAACGGAGTGAAATTGAATTTAGTGGACTGGAGTGGAATGGAGTTAAATGGAATGGAATGGAATGGAGTGGAATGGAATGGAATGGAGTGGAGTGGAATGGAATAGAATGGCATGGAATGGAATAGAATGGGATGGAGTGGAGTGGAGAGGAGTGGAATGGATTGGAGTGAAGTGGAGTGGAATGGAATTGAGTGGAGCGGAGAGGAAAGGAATGGAATGGAGTGGAGTGGAATGGCATGGAATGGAGTGGAATGGAATGGATAGTATTGGAGTGGAGTGGAGTGGATTGGAGTGTAGTGGAAGGGAATGGAGTGCAGTGTAATGGACTGGAATGGAGCAGAGCAGAATGGAGTGGACTGGACTGGAGTGGAATGGAATGGGATGGCATGGAATGGGAGCTGAGATTTTACCAATGTGCTCTAGGCAGGGTGACTGGGTGTCATACTCTCAAAAGAAAGGAATGGAATGGAACGCAGTGGAATGGAATGGAACAGAGTGGACATTAGTGGAGTGGAATGTGGAGGAATGGAATGAAATGGAACGTAATGGCATGAAATGGAGTGGTGTGGGGTGGAATGGATTATAGTGGAATGGGGTGGAAAGGAATGGGATGGAGTGGAATGAAGTGGAGTGCAGTGGAGTGGAACGGAGTTGAATGGCATAGAATTGAGTGGACAGTAGTGGAATGTTTTGGAATGCAATGGAATCCATTGTAATAGAATGGAATACAACGGAAAGTTGACATGGAGTGTGAGCTGAGATTGTGCCACTGCACTCCAGACTGGGTGACACGTTATATCCTGTGGATAGAAAGGAATGGAATGCAATAGAGTGAAATGGAATGGAGTGGAATGGAATTGAATGGAATGGAGTGGAGTGGAGTGGAGTCGAATGGAGACGAATGGAATGGGACGGAGTGGAATGGAACGGAGTGGAGTGGAGTATCGTGGAGTGAAATAGAATGGAATGCACTGGGTTGGAATGGAATGCAATGGACTGCTGAAAGGAAATGTGAGCTGTTATTGTTCCACTGCACTCCAGCCTTTGTGACGGAATGAAATCCTGTGGAAAAAAAGGAATGGAATGGAATGGAATGGAATGGAATGGAATGGAATGGAATGGAATGGAATGGAGTGGAGTGGAGTGTTGTGGAGAGGAGTGTAGTGGAGTGGAGTGAAATGGAGTGGAGTGTCGTGGAGAAGAGTGGAATGGAGTGGAATGGAATGGAGAGGAAAGGAACGGAGTGGAGTGGAATGGAACGGAGTGGAGTGGAATGGAATCCAATGGAATGAAATGGAATTGAATCGAATGGAATGAAGAAATATGTGCAGTGATTTGGCCACTGCGCTGGAGCCTGTGTGAGAGAGGGAGATCCTGTCGATAAAACAGTGTGGAATGGAAGGGATTGGAATGGAATGGAATGGAACGTATTGGAGTGGAGTGGAGTGGAATTGAGTGGAGTGGAGTGCACTGGAATGGAATGGAATGCAATGGAATGTAATGGAATGATGAAATGATATGTGAGCTGAGATTGTGCCACTGCACTCCACGCTGGGTGACAGAGTGAGATACTCTTGAAAGAAAGAAATGGAATGGAAAGAATTTTTAATTGGGTGGATTCGAGTGGACTGAAGTAGAGTGCAGTGGAATAGAGAGGAATGGAATGGAATGGAATCGGATGTAAACGAATGGAATGATGTGGAGTGGAGTGGTGAGGAGTGTAGTGCTGTGGAATGGAGCAGAAAGTAACGGGATGGTGTGGAGTGGAGTGCAGTGCAGTGGATTGGAGAGGAGTGCAATGGCGTGGAATGGAATCGGATGTAAAGGAACGTACTGGAGTGGAGCGGAGTGGAAAGGAGTGGAATGGAATGGAATTGAATGTAATGGAAAGCAAAGGAATGGAATGGGATGCAATGGAATTTAATGCAATAGAATGCAGTTCAATAGAGAGTTGACATGTAGTGTGAGCTGAGATTGTGCCTAAGCTCTCCAGGCTGTTTGACACAGTGATATCGTGTCGAAAGAATGGAATGGAATGCAGTGGTGTGAAATGGAATGGAATGTAGTGGACAGGAGTAGAATGGAGTGGAGTGAAGAGGAACAGAGTGGAATGGAATGGGATGCAGTGGAATGGAATGCAGTGGAGTGGAATGAAATAGAAAGAAATGGAATGGGATGGAATGGAATGCAATGGAATGGAGAAGAGAAATGTGAGCTGAGATTGTGTGACTACACTCCAGCCTTAGTGACCGAGAGAGATTCTGTGGAAGGAAAGAACTGATTTCAAAGGAGTGGAATGGAAGGGAATGTAGTACAGTGGAGTAGAGTGGAATGGAGTGAAACAGAATAGAATGGAGTGGAAGGCAATGGAATGGAATGGAATGGAGTGGAGTGGAATAGAGAGGAGTGCACTGCAATGGAGTGGAGTGGAGTGGAAGGGAGTGGAATGCAATGGAATGTAGTGGAGTGCAGTGGAGTGGAATGGAATGGAGTGGACAGGAGTGGAAGGAGTAGAGTGGACTGGAATGGAATAGAATGGAACAGAATGCAGTGGAGTGGAGGGGAGTGGAGGTGAGTGGAGTGGCATGGAGTGGAATGGAATGGAATGGAGTGAAATGGAATCCAATGGATTGGAATGGAGTGGAGTGGAGTGGAGTGGAATGGAGAGGAGTCGAATGGAATGGAAGGGAATGCAACGGAACGCAGTGGTGTGGATTGGAATGCAGTGAAATGGAGTACTATGGAATCTAAAGGAGTGGAGTGGAGTCTAGTGGAGTGGAATGGAATGGAACAAAATGGAATGGAATGGCACGGAATGGAGTGGAGTAGAGTGGAGTGGGAAGGAAGGGAGATGAGTGGAATGGAGAGGAATGGAATGCAGTGGAGTGGATTGGATTGGAATGAACTGGAATGGAGAGGAAAGGAATGAAGTGGAACGGAATGGACTGCAATGGAATTGAATGGAGTGAAGTGGAAAGTAGTGGAGTGGAGTGGAATGGAGTGGAAATGAATGGAATGGAGTGGAATGGAAGGGAATGGAGACAAGTGGATAGGAATTGACTGAAGCAGATTGGAGTGGAGTGGAGTGGAGTGGCATGGAATGGAATGAAGTGGATGGGAATGCAATGGAGTGGAATGAAATGGAATAAAATGGAATGGAGTGGAATGGAGAGGAATGGAGTGGAGTGGAGTGGAATGGAGGGGAGTAAGAGGAAGAGAATGGAATGGAATCGAAAGGAGGGAAGTGCAATTGTGTGGAGTGGAGTGGAGATGAAAGGAGTGGAGTGATGTGGAGTCGAGAGGAAAGGAATGGAATGGAATGGAATGGAGTTAAGTGGAGTGGAATGGAGTGGAAGGTAATGGACTGGAATGAAAAGGAGCGGATTGGAATGGAGTGGAATGGAATGGAGTGGAACGGAGTGGAGTAGAATGGAGTGGGTTGCAGAGGAGTGGAATGGAGTGGAATGGAAGGCAACGGAAAGGAATGTAGTGGATAGGAATGGAATGGAGTGGATTGAAATTGAATGGAAAGGATTGGAGTGCAGTGGACTGGAGGGGAGTGGAATAAAATGGAGTATAGTGCAGTGGAATGGAGTGGACTGGAGTGGAGATGAGTGGAGTGGACTGGAATGGAATGGAGTGGAGTGGAATGGTGTGGAGTGGGGTGGAAAGGAATGGAACAGAATGGAATGGAGAGGAATGGAGTGGCATGTAGTGGAGTGGAGTGAAGTGGAAAGGAATGGCATGGAATGGAGTAGAGTGGAATGGAGGGGTATGGAATGGAATGGAATGGAATTGAGTGGAATGGAGTGGAATGGAGTGGAGTGGAGAGGAATGGAATGGAGTGGAAAGGTCTGAAAGGAGTGGAATGGAGTGGAGTGGAATGCAATGGAGTAGATTGGAATGAAGTGGAAAGGAATAGAATGGAGAGAAGTAGAGTAGAATGGAGTGGATTGGAATGGAGGGGAGCAGAGTGGAGTTAACAGCGGTGGATTGGAATACAGTGGATGGGGTAGAGTGGAAGGGAGTGGAATTATATGGAATGGAATGGATTGGAGTGGAGTGGAAGGGAGTGGAGTGGAGTTGAAAGTAGAGGAATCGAAAGAAGTGGAAAGGAGTGGAGTAGAGTGGATTAGAGTGGATTGGAATGGAATGGAGTGGAGTGGAATGGTGTGGAAACGAATGGAAGGGAGGGGAGTGGAATGGAACGAAATGGAATGGAATGTAGTGGAATGGAGAGGAGTGGAGTGGACTGGAGTGGAATGTAATCGAATGGAGTGTACTGGAGTGGAATGTATTTGAGAGGCGGGTAATGGAGAGGAATTGAGTGGAGTGGAGTGGAGTGAAATACATCGGAATGGCACGGAATTGAATGGAATGGAGGGGAGTGGAATGCAGTGGAGTGGAGTCGATTGGAGTGGTGAGGAGTAGAACGGAGTGGCATGGAATGGAGCACAGTGGAATGCAATGGAGTGGAGTGGATTGGAAAGGGGTGGAGTGGAGTGACGATGGGTGAAGTGGAATGTAATGGAGTGGAGTGCAGAGGAGTCTCATGGAATGGAATGGAATGGAACGCAATGGAAGCTGAGATTGTACCACTGCGCTCCAGGATGGGTGACACAGTGTGATACTCTCAAAAGAAAGGAATGGAATGGAATGCAGTGGAATGGAATGGAATGCAATGGGGTGCATTGGAGTGGAGTGGAGTGAAGTGAAGTGGATTGGAGTGGAATGGAGAGGAATGGAACGGAATGGAATGGAATGAAGTAGACTGGAGTGGGGTGGAGTTGAGTGCAATGGAATGGAGCGAAATGGAATCAGATGCAGAGAAATGGAGTAGAGAGGAGTGCAGTAGAGTGGAAAGGAGTGCAATGGAGTGGAATGGAATCGGAAGTAACGGAAAGTAGTGGAGTGGATGGAACGGAAAGGAAAGGAGTGGAGCCGAGTGGAATGGAATGGAGCGGGAGGTGGGTTGGGGCCACTGCACTCCAGGCTGGCTGGCTGACTGAGGTATTCTCGCAATAAAGGAATGGAATGGAATGCCGTAGAGTGGAATGGAACGGAGTGGAGTGGAGTGGAATGGAGTGAGTTGGAGCAGAGTGGAATGAAGAATGCAATGGGATGGAAGGGAATTGAATGAAATGCAGTGGAGTGCAGTGGATTGCATTGCAGTGGAATGGAGCAGAATGGAATGGAAAGGAGTGGAATGGACAGGAGTGGAGTGCACTGGAGAGGAGAGGATAGGAATGCAGTGGAA
Source organism: Pongo abelii (assembly GCF_028885655.2). Lineage (NCBI taxonomy): Eukaryota > Metazoa > Chordata > Mammalia > Primates > Hominidae > Pongo > Pongo abelii. The sequence continues at coordinate 26,634,521 of NC_072009.2, read as the reverse complement.
TGGAATTGGATGTAATGGAACGTAGAGGAGTGGAGTGGAATGGAGTGGGCCAGAGTGGAATGGAATGGAATGCAATGGAAAGGAATGGAGTGGAATAGAATGGAATGGAATGGAATGGAATGGAGTGGGATGACTTGTAGTGGGGTGGAGTGAAATGGAGTATAATGGAATGGAGTGGAGTGGAGTGGAATGTGATAGAATGGAGAGGAGGGGAATGGAGCAGAATGGAATGGAGTGCAGCGGAATGGAGTGGAGTGGAATGGAATCAAATGGAGTGGAATGGAACAGAGTGGAATGGAATGGAGTGCAATAGACTAGAATTGAGTGTAGTGTAGTGGAATTTAGTGGAATGGACTGGAATGGAGTGGAATGGAATGGAATTGAGGGGAATGGAATGGAATGGAAAGGAATGGAAAGCAATGGAAAGGAATAGAATTGAATGCAACGGAATTAAAAGAATGCAATGGAATGCAATGGAATAGAATGCAATGGAATGTATAGTTGACATGTAATATGAGCTGAGATTGTGACACTGCACTCCAGCCAGGGTGACATGGTGATATCCTGTCGTAAGAAGTGAATGGAATGCAATGGAGTGAAATGGAATGGAATGAAATGGAATGGAGCGGAGTGGAAGGGAATGGAGTGGAATGAAATAGAATGCAGTGGACTGTAATGGCATGGAGTGGAAAGAAGTAGAGTGGAATGGAGTGGAATGGAATGGACTGGCATAGAATGGAGTGGAATTGAATGCAATGGAGTGGATTGGAAAGGAATGCAAAGGAGTAGAGTGGAGTAGAGTGGTGTGGAGTGGAGTGGAATGGAGCTGAATGTACTTCAATGGAGTACAATGGAATGGAACGGAGTGGAATGGAATGGAATGATATGAGGTGGATTGGAGTGGAATGTAGGGGAGTGGAATGGAATGGAATAGAATGGAATGGAGTAGAGTGTAATGGAATGCAGTGGCGATAAGTGGAGTGGAATGGAATGCATTGGAGTAGAGTGGAGTGGAATGGAATGGAATGGAGTGGAGTGGAGGGGAGTGGAGTGGAATGGAATTGAGTGAAGTGGAGTGCAGTTGAATGGAATATCGTGGTGTGGAGTGGAGTGGAAGTGAATGGAGTGAATAGGAGTGGAATGGAGTGGAAGGTAACGGAGTGGAATGGAGTCGAATGGAGTGGAATGGAGTAGAGTGGATTAGAGTGGAATGGTGTCGAACGGACTGGAATGGAATGGAATGGAGTGGAATGGAATGGAGTGGAATGGAATTGAATCAAATGGAATGGAGTGGAGTGGAGTGGAGTGGAATGAAATGAAATGGAAGGGAGTGGAGAGAAACGCAGTTGATTGGAGTGGAGTGGAGTGGAAAGGAATGGAAAGGAGTGGGATGGAGACGTATGGATTGGAGTGGAATGGAGTGGAATGGAATGAAGTGGAAAGGAGTGGAACGGAGTGAAATTGAATTTAGTGGACTGGAGTGGAATGGAGTTAAATGGAATGGAATGGAATGGAGTGGAATGGAATGGAATGGAGTGGAGTGGAATGGAATAGAATGGCATGGAATGGAATAGAATGGGATGGAGTGGAGTGGAGAGGAGTGGAATGGATTGGATTGAAGTGGAGTGGAATGGAATTGAGTGGAGCGGAGAGGAAAGGAATGGAATGGAGTGGAGTGGAATGGCATGGAATGGAGTGGAATGGAATGGATAGTAGTGGAGTGGAGTGGAGTGGATTGGAGTGTAGTGGAAGGGAATGGAGTGCAGTGTAATGGACTGGAATGGAGCAGAGCAGAATGGAGTGGACTGGACTGGAGTGGAATGGAATGGGATGGCATGGAATGGGAGCTGAGATTTTACCAATGTGCTCTAGGCAGGGTGACTGGGTGTCATACTCTCAAAAGAAAGGAATGGAATGGAACGCAGTGGAATGGAATGGAACAGAGTGGACATTAGTGGAGTGGAATGTGGAGGAATGGAATGAAATGGAACGTAATGGCATGAAATGGAGTGGTGTGGGGTGGAATGGATTATAGTGGAATGGGGTGGAAAGGAATGGGATGGAGTGGAATGAAGTGGAGTGCAGTGGAGTGGAACGGAGTTGAATGGCATAGAATTGAGTGGACAGTAGTGGAATGTTTTGGAATGCAATGGAATCCATTGTAATAGAATGGAATACAACGGAAAGTTGACATGGAGTGTGAGCTGAGATTGTGCCACTGCACTCCAGACTGGGTGACACGTTATATCCTGTGGATAGAAAGGAATGGAATGCAATAGAGTGAAATGGAATGGAGTGGAATGGAATTGAATGGAATGGAGTGGAGTGGAGTGGAGTCGAATGGAGACGAATGGAATGGGACGGAGTGGAATGGAACGGAGTGGAGTGGAGTATCGTGGAGTGAAATAGAATGGAATGCACTGGGTTGGAATGGAATGCAATGGACTGCTGAAAGGAAATGTGAGCTGTTATTGTTCCACTGCACTCCAGCCTTTGTGACGGAATGAAATCCTGTGGAAAAAAAGGAATGGAATGGAATGGAATGGAATGGAATGGAATGGAATGGAATGGAATGGAATGGAGTGGAGTGGAGTGTTGTGGAGAGGAGTGTAGTGGAGTGGAGTGAAATGGAGTGGAGTGTCGTGGAGAAGAGTGGAATGGAGTGGAATGGAATGGAGAGGAAAGGAACGGAGTGGAGTGGAATGGAACGGAGTGGAGTGGAATGGAATCCAATGGAATGAAATGGAATTGAATCGAATGGAATGAAGAAATATGTGCAGTGATTTGGCCACTGCGCTGGAGCCTGTGTGAGAGAGGGAGATCCTGTCGATAAAACAGTGTGGAATGGAAGGGATTGGAATGGAATGGAATGGAACGTATTGGAGTGGAGTGGAGTGGAATTGAGTGGAGTGGAGTGCACTGGAATGGAATGGAATGCAATGGAATGTAATGGAATGATGAAATGATATGTGAGCTGAGATTGTGCCACTGCACTCCACGCTGGGTGACAGAGTGAGATACTCTTGAAAGAAAGAAATGGAATGGAAAGAATTTTTAATTGGGTGGATTCGAGTGGACTGAAGTAGAGTGCAGTGGAATAGAGAGGAATGGAATGGAATGGAATCGGATGTAAAGGGATGGAATGATGTGGAGTGGAGTGGTGAGGAGTGTAGTGCTGTGGAATGGAGCAGAAAGTAACGGGATGGTGTGGAGTGGAGTGCAGTGCAGTGGAGTGGAGAGGAGTGCAATGGCGTGGAATGGAATCGGATGTAAAGGAACGTACTGGAGTGGAGCGGAGTGGAAAGGAGTGGAATGGAATGGAATTGAATGTAATGGAAAGCAAAGGAATGGAATGGGATGCAATGGAATTTAATGCAATAGAATGCAGTTCAATAGAGAGTTGACATGTAGTGTGAGCTGAGATTGTGCCTAAGCTCTCCAGGCTGTTTGACACAGTGATATCGTGTCGAAAGAATGGAATGGAATGCAGTGGTGTGAAATGGAATGGAATGTAGTGGACAGGAGTAGAATGGAGTGGAGTGAAGAGGAACAGAGTGGAATGGAATGGGATGCAGTGGAATGGAATGCAGTGGAGTGGAATGAAATAGAAAGAAATGGAATGGGATGGAATGGAATGCAATGGAATGGAGAAGAGAAATGTGAGCTGAGATTGTGTGACTACACTCCAGCCTTAGTGACCGAGAGAGATTCTGTGGAAGGAAAGAACTGATTTCAAAGGAGTGGAATGGAAGGGAATGTAGTACAGTGGAGTAGAGTGGAATGGAGTGAAACAGAATAGAATGGAGTGGAAGGCAATGGAATGGAATGGAATGGAGTGGAGTGGAATAGAGAGGAGTGCACTGCAATGGAGTGGAGTGGAGTGGAAGGGAGTGGAATGCAATGGAATGTAGTGGAGTGCAGTGGAGTGGAATGGAATGGAGTGGACAGGAGTGGAAGGAGTAGAGTGGACTGGAATGGAATAGAATGGAACAGAATGCAGTGGAGTGGAGGGGAGTGGAGGTGAGTGGAGTGGCATGGAGTGGAATGGAATGGAATGGAGTGAAATGGAATCCAATGGATTGGAATGGAGTGGAGTGGAGTGGAGTGGAATGGAGAGGAGTCGAATGGAATGGAAGGGAATGCAACGGAACGCAGTGGTGTGGATTGGAATGCAGTGAAATGGAGTACTATGGAATCTAAAGGAGTGGAGTGGAGTCTAGTGGAGTGGAATGGAATGGAACAAAATGGAATGGAATGGCACGGAATGGAGTGGAGTAGAGTGGAGTGGGAAGGAAGGGAGATGAGTGGAATGGAGAGGAATGGAATGCAGTGGAGTGGATTGGATTGGAATGAACTGGAATGGAGAGGAAAGGAATGAAGTGGAACGGAATGGACTGCAATGGAATTGAATGGAGTGAAGTGGAAAGTAGTGGAGTGGAGTGGAATGGAGTGGAAATGAATGGAATGGAGTGGAATGGAAGGGAATGGAGACAAGTGGATAGGAATTGACTGAAGCAGATTGGAGTGGAGTGGAGTGGAGTGGCATGGAATGGAATGAAGTGGATGGGAATGCAATGGAGTGGAATGAAATGGAATAAAATGGAATGGAGTGGAATGGAGAGGAATGGAGTGGAGTGGAGTGGAATGGAGGGGAGTAAGAGGAAGAGAATGGAATGGAATCGAAAGGAGGGAAGTGCAATTGTGTGGAGTGGAGTGGAGATGAAAGGAGTGGAGTGATGTGGAGTCGAGAGGAAAGGAATGGAATGGAATGGAATGGAGTTAAGTGGAGTGGAATGGAGTGGAAGGTAATGGAGTGGAATGAAAAGGAGCGGATTGGAATGGAGTGGAATGGAATGGAGTGGAACGGAGTGGAGTAGAATGGAGTGGGTTGCAGAGGAGTGGAATGGAGTGGAATGGAAGGGAACGGAAAGGAATGTAGTGGATAGGAATGGAATGGAGTGGATTGAAATTGAATGGAAAGGATTGGAGTGCAGTGGACTGGAGGGGAGTGGAATAAAATGGAGTATAGTGCAGTGGAATGGAGTGGACTGGAGTGGAGATGAGTGGAGTGGACTGGAATGGAATGGAGTGGAGTGGAATGGTGTGGAGTGGGGTGGAAAGGAATGGAACAGAATGGAATGGAGAGGAATGGAGTGGCATGTAGTGGAGTGGAGTGAAGTGGAAAGGAATGGCATGGAATGGAGTAGAGTGGAATGGAGGGGTATGGAATGGAATGGAATGGAATTGAGTGGAATGGAGTGGAATGGAGTGGAGTGGAGAGGAATGGAATGGAGTGGAAAGGTCTGAAAGGAGTGGAATGGAGTGGAGTGGAATGCAATGGAGTAGATTGGAATGAAGTGGAAAGGAATAGAATGGAGAGAAGTAGAGTAGAATGGAGTGGATTGGAATGGAGGGGAGCAGAGTGGAGTTAACAGCGGTGGATTGGAATACAGTGGATGGGGTAGAGTGGAAGGGAGTGGAATTATATGGAATGGAATGGATTGGAGTGGAGTGGAAGGGAGTGGAGTGGAGTTGAAAGTAGAGGAATCGAAAGAAGTGGAAAGGAGTGGAGTAGAGTGGATTAGAGTGGATTGGAATGGAATGGAGTGGAGTGGAATGGTGTGGAAACGAATGGAAGGGAGGGGAGTGGAATGGAACGAAATGGAATGGAATGTAGTGGAATGGAGAGGAGTGGAGTGGACTGGAGTGGAATGTAATCGAATGGAGTGTACTGGAGTGGAATGTATTTGAGAGGCGGGTAATGGAGTGGAGTGAAATACATCGGAATGGCACGGAATTGAATGGAATGGAGGGGAGTGGAATGCAGTGGAGTGGAGTCGATTGGAGTGGTGAGGAGTAGAACGGAGTGGCATGGAATGGAGCACAGTGGAATGCAATGGAGTGGAGTGGATTGGAAAGGGGTGGAGTGGAGTGACGATGGGTGAAGTGGAATGTAATGGAGTGGAGTGCAGAGGAGTCTCATGGAATGGAATGGAATGGAACGCAATGGAAGCTGAGATTGTACCACTGCGCTCCAGGATGGGTGACACAGTGTGATACTCTCAAAAGAAAGGAATGGAATGGAATGCAGTGGAATGGAATGGAATGCAATGGGGTGCATTGGAGTGGAGTGGAGTGAAGTGAAGTGGATTGGAGTGGAATGGAGAGGAATGGAACGGAATGGAATGGAATGAAGTAGACTGGAGTGGGGTGGAGTTGAGTGCAATGGAATGGAGCGAAATGGAATCAGATGCAGAGAAATGGAGTAGAGAGGAGTGCAGTAGAGTGGAAAGGAGTGCAATGGAGTGGAATGGAATCGGAAGTAACGGAAAGTAGTGGAGTGGATGGAACGGAAAGGAAAGGAGTGGAGCGGAGTGGAATGGAATGGAGCGGGAGGTGGGTTGGGGCCACTGCACTCCAGGCTGGCTGGCTGACTGAGGTATTCTCGCAATAAAGGAATGGAATGGAATGCCGTAGAGTGGAATGGAACGGAGTGGAGTGGAGTGGAATGGAGTGAGTTGGAGCAGAGTGGAATGAAGAATGCAATGGGATGGAAGGGAATTGAATGAAATGCAGTGGAGTGCAGTGGATTGCATTGCAGTGGAATGGAGCAGAATGGAATGGAAAGGAGTGGAATGGACAGGAGTGGAGTGCACTGGAGAGGAGAGGATAGGAATGCAGTGGAATGGAATTGGATGTAATGGAACGTAGAGGAGTGGAGTGGAATGGAGTGGGCCAGAGTGGAATGGAATGGAATGCAATGGAAAGGAATGGAGTGGAATAGAATGGAATGGAATGGAATGGAATGGAGTGGGATGACTTGTAGTGGGGTGGAGTGAAATGGAGTATAATGGAATGGAGTGGAGTGGAGTGGAATGTGATAGAATGGAGAGGAGGGGAATGGAGCAGAATGGAATGGAGTGCAGCGGAATGGAGTGGAGTGGAATTTAATCAAATGGAGTGGAATGGAACAGAGTGGAATGGAATGGAGTGCAATAGACTAGAATTGAGTGTAGTGTAGTGGAATTTAGTGGAATGGACTGGAATGGAGTGGAATGGAATGGAATTGAGGGGAATGGAATGGAATGGAAAGGAATGGAAAGCAATGGAAAGGAATAGAATTGAATGCAACGGAATTAAAAGAATGCAATGGAATGCAATGGAATAGAATGCAATGGAATGTATAGTTGACATGTAATATGAGCTGAGATTGTGACACTGCACTCCAGCCAGGGTGACATGGTGATATCCTGTCGTAAGAAGTGAATGGAATGCAATGGAGTGAAATGGAATGGAATGAAATGGAATGGAGCGGAGTGGAAGGGAATGGAGTGGAATGAAATAGAATGCAGTGGACTGTAATGGCATGGAGTGGAAAGAAGTAGAGTGGAATGGAGTGGAATGGAATGGACTGGCATAGAATGGAGTGGAATTGAATGCAATGGAGTGGATTGGAAAGGAATGCAAAGGAGTAGAGTGGAGTAGAGTGGTGTGGAGTGGAGTGGAATGGAGCTGAATGTACTTCAATGGAGTACAATGGAATGGAACGGAGTGGAATGGAATGGAATGATATGAGGTGGATTGGAGTGGAATGTAGTGGAGTGGAATGGAATGGAATAGAATGGAATGGAGTAGAGTGTAATGGAATGCAGTGGCGATAAGTGGAGTGGAATGGAATGCATTGGAGTAGAGTGGAGTGGAATGGAATGGAATGGAGTGGAGTGGAGGGGAGTGGAGTGGAATGGAATTGAGTGAAGTGGAGTGCAGTTGAATGGAATATCGTGGTGTGGAGTGGAGTGGAAGTGAATGGAGTGAATAGGAGTGGAATGGAGTGGAAGGTAACGGAGTGGAATGGAGTCGAATGGAGTGGAATGGAGTAGAGTGGATTAGAGTGGAATGGTGTCGAACGGACTGGAATGGAATGGAATGGAGTGGAATGGAATGGAGTGGAATGGAATTGAATCAAATGGAATGGAGTGGAGTGGAGTGGAGTGGAATGAAATGAAATGGAAGGGAGTGGAGAGAAACGCAGTTGATTGGAGTGGAGTGGAGTGGAAAGGAATGGAAAGGAGTGGGATGGAGACGTATGGATTGGAGTGGAATGGAGTGGAATGGAATGAAGTGGAAAGGAGTGGAACGGAGTGAAATTGAATTTAGTGGACTGGAGTGGAATGGAGTTAAATGGAATGGAATGGAATGGAGTGGAATGGAATGGAATGGAGTGGAGTGGAATGGAATAGAATGGCATGGAATGGAATAGAATGGGATGGAGTGGAGTGGAGAGGAGTGGAATGGATTGGATTGAAGTGGAGTGGAATGGAATTGAGTGGAGTGGAGAGGAAAGGAATGGAATGGAGTGGAGTGGAATGGCATGGAATGGAGTGGAATGGAATGGATAGTAGTGGAGTGGAGTGGAGTGGATTGGAGTGTAGTGGAAGGGAATGGAGTGCAGTGTAATGGACTGGAATGGAGCAGAGCAGAATGGAGTGGACTGGACTGGAGTGGAATGGAATGGGATGGCATGGAATGGGAGCTGAGATTTTACCAATGTGCTCTAGGCAGGGTGACTGGGTGTCATACTCTCAAAAGAAAGGAATGGAATGGAACGCAGTAGAATGGAATGGAACAGAGTGGACATTAGTGGAGTGGAATGTGGAGGAATGGAATGAAATGGAACGTAATGGCATGAAATGGAGTGGTGTGGGGTGGAATGGATTATAGTGGAATGGGGTGGAAAGGAATGGGATGGAGTGGAATGAAGTGGAGTGCAGTGGAGTGGAACGGAGTTGAATGGCATAGAATTGAGTGGACAGTAGTGGAATGTTTTGGAATGCAATGGAATCCATTGTAATAGAATGGAATACAACGGAAAGTTGACATGGAGTGTGAGCTGAGATTGTGCCACTGCACTCCAGACTGGGTGACACGTTATATCCTGTGGATAGAAAGGAATGGAATGCAATAGAGTGAAATGGAATGGAGTGGAATGGAATTGAATGGAATGGAGTGGAGTGGAGTGGAGTCGAATGGAGACGAATGGAATGGGACGGAGTGGAATGGAACGGAGTGGAGTGGAGTATCGTGGAGTGAAATAGAATGGAATGCACTGGGTTGGAATGGAATGCAATGGACTGCTGAAAGGAAATGTGAGCTGTTATTGTTCCACTGCACTCCAGCCTTTGTGACGGAATGAAATCCTGTGGAAAAAAAGGAATGGAATGGAATGGAATGGAATGGAATGGAATGGAATGGAATGGAATGGAATGGAATGGAATGGAATGGAATGGAGTGGAGTGGAGTGTTGTGGAGAGGAGTGTAGTGGAGTGGAGTGAAATGGAGTGGAGTGTCGTGGAGAAGAGTGGAATGGAGTGGAATGGAATGGAGAGGAAAGGAACGGAGTGGAGTGGAATGGAACGGAGTGGAGTGGAATGGAATCCAATGGAATGAAATGGAATTGAATCGAATGGAATGAAGAAATATGTGCAGTGATTTGGCCACTGCGCTGGAGCCTGTGTGAGAGAGGGAGATCCTGTCGATAAAACAGTGTGGAATGGAAGGGATTGGAATGGAATGGAATGGAACGTATTGGAGTGGAGTGGAGTGGAATTGAGTGGAGTGGAGTGCACTGGAATGGAATGGAATGCAATGGAATGTAATGGAATGATGAAATGATATGTGAGCTGAGATTGTGCCACTGCACTCCACGCTGGGTGACAGAGTGAGATACTCTTGAAAGAAAGAAATGGAATGGAAAGAATTTTTAATTGGGTGGATTCGACTGGACTGAAGTAGAGTGCAGTGGAATAGAGAGGAATGGAATGGAATGGAATCGGATGTAAAGGAATGGAATGATGTGGAGTGGAGTGGTGAGGAGTGTAGTGCTGTGGAATGGAGCAGAAAGTAACGGGATGGTGTGGAGTGGAGTGCAGTGCAGTGGAGTGGAGAGGAGTGCAATGGCGTGGAATGGAATCGGATGTAAAGGAACGTACTGGAGTGGAGCGGAGTGGAAAGGAGTGGAATGGAATGGAATTGAATGTAATGGAAAGCAAAGGAATGGAATGGGATGCAATGGAATTTAATGCAATAGAATGCAGTTCAATAGAGAGTTGACATGTAATGTGAGCTGAGATTGTGCCTAAGCTCTCCAGGCTGTTTGACACAGTGATATCGTGTCGAAAGAATGGAATGGAATGCAGTGGTGTGAAATGGAATGGAATGTAGTGGACAGGAGTAGAATGGAGTGGAGTGAAGAGGAACAGAGTGGAATGGAATGGGATGCAGTGGAATGGAATGCAGTGGAGTGGAATGAAATAGAAAGAAATGGAATGGGATGGAATGGAATGCAATGGAATGGAGAAGAGAAATGTGAGCTGAGATTGTGTGACTACACTCCAGCCTTAGTGACCGAGAGAGATTCTGTGGAAGGAAAGAACTGATTTCAAAGGAGTGGAATGGAAGGGAATGTAGTACAGTGGAGTAGAGTGGAATGGAGTGAAACAGAATAGAATGGAGTGGAAGGCAATGGAATGGAATGGAATGGAGTGGAGTGGAATAGAGAGGAGTGCACTGCAATGGAGTGGAGTGGAGTGGAAGGGAGTGGAATGCAATGGAATGCAGTGGAGTGCAGTGGAGTGGAATGGAATGGAGTGGACAGGAGTGGAAGGAGTAGAGTGGACTGGAATGGAATAGAATGGAACAGAATGCAGTGGAGTGGAGGGGAGTGGAGGTGAGTGGAGTGGCATGGAGTGGAATGGAATGGAATGGAGTGAAATGGAATCCAATGGATTGGAATGGAGTGGAGTGGAGTGGAGTGGAATGGAGAGGAGTCGAATGGAATGGAAGGGAATGCAACGGAACGCAGTGGTGTGGATTGGAATGCAGTGAAATGGAGTACTATGGAATCTAAAGGAGTGGAGTGGAGTCTAGTGGAGTGGAATGGAATGGAACAAAATGGAATGGAATGGCACGGAATGGAGTGGAGTAGAGTGGAGTGGGAAGGAAGGGAGATGAGTGGAATGGAGAGGAATGGAATGCAGTGGAGTGGATTGGATTGGAATGAACTGGAATGGAGAGGAATGGAATGAAGTGGAACGGAATGGACTGCAATGGAATTGAATGGAGTGAAGTGGAAAGTAGTGGAGTGGAGTGGAATGGAGTGGAAATGAATGGAATGGAGTGGAATGGAAGGGAATGGAGACAAGTGGATAGGAATTGACTGAAGCAGATTGGAGTGGAGTGGAGTGGAGTGGCATGGAATGGAATGAAGTGGATGGGAATGCAATGGAGTGGAATGAAATGGAATAAAATGGAATGGAGTGGAATGGAGAGGAATGGAGTGGAGTGGAGTGGAATGGAGGGGAGTAAGAGGAAGAGAATGGAATGGAATCGAAAGGAGGGAAGTGCAATTGTGTGGAGTGGAGTGGAGATGAAAGGAGTGGAGTGATGTGGAGTCGAGAGGAAAGGAATGGAATGGAATGGAATGGAGTTAAGTGGAGTGGAATGGAGTGGAAGGTAATGGAGTGGAATGAAAAGGAGTGGATTGGAATGGAGTGGAATGGAATGGAGTGGAACGGAGTGGAGTAGAATGGAGTGGGTTGCAGAGGAGTGGAATGGAGTGGAATGGAAGGGAACGGAAAGGAATGTAGTGGATAGGAATGGAATGGAGTGGATTGAAATTGAATGGAAAGGATTGGAGTGCAGTGGACTGGAGGGGAGTGGAATAAAATGGAGTATAGTGCAGTGGAATGGAGTGGACTGGAGTGGAGATGAGTGGAGTGGACTGGAATGGAATGGAGTGGAGTGGAATGGTGTGGAGTGGGGTGGAAAGGAATGGAACAGAATGGAATGGAGAGGAATGGAGTGGCATGTAGTGGAGTGGAGTGAAGTGGAAAGGAATGGCATGGAATGGAGTAGAGTGGAATGGAGGGGTATGGAATGGAATGGAATGGAATTGAGTGGAATGGAGTGGAATGGAGTGGAGTGGAGAGGAATGGAATGGAGTGGAAAGGTCTGAAAGGAGTGGAATGGAGTGGAGTGGAATGCAATGGAGTAGATTGGAATGAAGTGGAAAGGAATAGAATGGAGAGAAGTAGAGTAGAATGGAGTGGATTGGAATGGAGGGGAGCAGAGTGGAGTTAACAGCGGTGGATTGGAATACAGTGGATGGGGTAGAGTGGAAGGGAGTGGAATTATATGGAATGGAATGGATTGGAGTGGAGTGGAAGGGAGTGGAGTGGAGTTGAAAGTAGAGGAATCGAAAGAAGTGGAAAGGAGTGGAGTAGAGTGGATTAGAGTGGATTGGAATGGAATGGAGTGGAGTGGAATGGTGTGGAAACGAATGGAAGGGAGGGGAGTGGAATGGAACGAAATGGAATGGAATGTAGTGGAATGGAGAGGAGTGGAGTGGACTGGAGTGGAATGTAATCGAATGGAGTGTACTGGAGTGGAATGTATTTGAGAGGCGGGTAATGGAGAGGAATTGAGTGGAGTGGAGTGGAGTGAAATACATCGGAATGGCACGGAATTGAATGGAATGGAGGGGAGTGGAATGCAGTGGAGTGGAGTCGATTGGAGTGGTGAGGAGTAGAACGGAGTGGCATGGAATGGAGCACAGTGGAATGCAATGGAGTGGAGTGGATTGGAAAGGGGTGGAGTGGAGTGACGATGGGTGAAGTGGAATGTAATGGAGTGGAGTGCAGAGGAGTCTCATGGAATGGAATGGAATGGAACGCAATGGAAGCTGAGATTGTACCACTGCGCTCCAGGATGGGTGACACAGTGTGATACTCTCAAAAGAAAGGAATGGAATGGAATGCAGTGGAATGGAATGGAATGCAATGGGGTGCATTGGAGTGGAGTGGAGTGAAGTGAAGTGGATTGGAGTGGAATGGAGAGGAATGGAACGGAATGGAATGGAATGAAGTAGACTGGAGTGGGGTGGAGTTGAGTGCAATGGAATGGAGCGAAATGGAATCAGATGCAGAGAAATGGAGTAGAGAGGAGTGCAGTAGAGTGGAAAGGAGTGCAATGGAGTGGAATGGAATCGGAAGTAACGGAAAGTAGTGGAGTGGATGGAACGGAAAGGAAAGGAGTGGAGCCGAGTGGAATGGAATGGAGCGGGAGGTGGGTTGGGGCCACTGCACTCCAGGCTGGCTGGCTGACTGAGGTATTCTCGCAATAAAGGAATGGAATGGAATGCCGTAGAGTGGAATGGAACGGAGTGGAGTGGAGTGGAATGGAGTGAGTTGGAGCAGAGTGGAATGAAGAATGCAATGGGATGGAAGGGAATTGAATGAAATGCAGTGGAGTGCAGTGGATTGCATTGCAGTGGAATGGAGCAGAATGGAATGGAAAGGAGTGGAATGGACAGGAGTGGAGTGCACTGGAGAGGAGAGGATAGGAATGCAGTGGAATGGAATTGGATGTAATGGAACGTAGAGGAGTGGAGTGGAATGGAGTGGGCCAGAGTGGAATGGAATGGAATGCAATGGAAAGGAATGGAGTGGAATAGAATGGAATGGAATGGAATGGAATGGAGTGGGATGACTTGTAGTGGGGTGGAGTGAAATGGAGTATAATGGAATGGAGTGGAGTGGAGTGGAATGTGATAGAATGGAGAGGAGGGGAATGGAGCAGAATGGAATGGAGTGCAGCGGAATGGAGTGGAGTGGAATGGAATCAAATGGAGTGGAATGGAACAGAGTGGAATGGAATGGAGTGCAATAGACTAGAATTGAGTGTAGTGTAGTGGAATTTAGTGGAATGGACTGGAATGGAGTGGAATGGAATGGAATTGAGGGGAATGGAATGGAATGGAAAGGAATGGAAAGCAATGGAAAGGAATAGAATTGAATGCAACGGAATTAAAAGAATGCAATGGAATGCAATGGAATAGAATGCAATGGAATGTATAGTTGACATGTAATATGAGCTGAGATTGTGACACTGCACTCCAGCCAGGGTGACATGGTGATATCCTGTCGTAAGAAGTGAATGGAATGCAATGGAGTGAAATGGAATGGAATGAAATGGAATGGAGCGGAGTGGAAGGGAATGGAGTGGAATGAAATAGAATGCAGTGGACTGTAATGGCATGGAGTGGAAAGAAGTAGAGTGGAATGGAGTGGAATGGAATGGACTGGCATAGAATGGAGTGGAATTGAATGCAATGGAGTGGATTGGAAAGGAATGCAAAGGAGTAGAGTGGAGTAGAGTGGTGTGGAGTGGAGTGGAATGGAGCTGAATGTACTTCAATGGAGTACAATGGAATGGAACGCAGTGGAATGGAACGGAATGATATGAGGTGGATTGGAGTGGAATGTAGTGGAGTGGAATGGAATGGAATAGAATGGAATGGAGTAGAGTGTAATGGAATGCAGTGGCGATAAGTGGAGTGGAATGGAATGCATTGGAGTAGAGTGGAGTGGAATGGAATGGAATGGAGTGGAGTGGAGGGGAGTGGAGTGGAATGGAATTGAGTGAAGTGGAGTGCAGTTGAATGGAATATCGTGGTGTGGAGTGGAGTGGAAGTGAATGGAGTGAATAGGAGTGGAATGGAGTGGAAGGTAACGGAGTGGAATGGAGTCGAATGGAGTGGAATGGAGTAGAGTGGATTAGAGTGGAATGGTGTCGAACGGACTGGAATGGAATGGAATGGAGTGGAATGGAATTGAATCAAATGGAATGGAGTGGAGTGGAGTGGAGTGGAATGAAATGAAATGGAAGGGAGTGGAGAGAAACGCAGTTGATTGGAGTGGAGTGGAGTGGAAAGGAATGGAAAGGAGTGGGATGGAGACGTATGGATTGGAGTGGAATGGAGTGGAATGGAATGAAGTGGAAAGGAGTGGAACGGAGTGAAATTGAATTTAGTGGACTGGAGTGGAATGGAGTTAAATGGAATGGAATGGAATGGAGTGGAATGGAATGGAATGGAGTGGAGTGGAATGGAATAGAATGGCATAGAATGGAATAGAATGGGATGGAGTGGAGTGGAGAGGAGTGGAATGGATTGGAGTGAAGTGGAGTGGAATGGAATTGAGTGGAGCGGAGAGGAAAGGAATGGAATGGAGTGGAGTGGAATGGCATGGAATGGAGTGGAATGGAATGGATAGTAGTGGAGTGGAGTGGAGTGGATTGGAGTGTAGTGGAAGGGAATGGAGTGCAGTGTAATGGACTGGAATGGAGCAGAGCAGAATGGAGTGGACTGGACTGGAGTGGAATGGAATGGGATGGCATGGAATGGGAGCTGAGATTTTACCAATGTGCTCTAGGCAGGGTGACTGGGTGTCATACTCTCAAAAGAAAGGAATGGAATGGAACGCAGTGGAATGGAATGGAACAGAGTGGACATTAGTGGAGTGGAATGTGGAGGAATGGAATGAAATGGAACGTAATGGCATGAAATGGAGTGGTGTGGGGTGGAATGGATTATAGTGGAATGGGGTGGAAAGGAATGGGATGGAGTGGAATGAAGTGGAGTGCAGTGGAGTGGAACGGAGTTGAATGGCATAGAATTGAGTGGACAGTAGTGGAATGTTTTGGAATGCAATGGAATCCATTGTAATAGAATGGAATACAACGGAAAGTTGACATGGAGTGTGAGCTGAGATTGTGCCACTGCACTCCAGACTGGGTGACACGTTATATCCTGTGGATAGAAAGGAATGGAATGCAATAGAGTGAAATGGAATGGAGTGGAATGGAATTGAATGTAATGGAGTGGAGTGGATTGGAGTCGAATGGAGACGAATGGAATGGGACGGAGTGGAATGGAACGGAGTGGAGTGGAGTATCGTGGAGTGAAATAGAATGGAATGCACTGGGTTGGAATGGAATGCAATGGACTGCTGAAAGGAAATGTGAGCTGTTATTGTTCCACTGCACTCCAGCCTTTGTGACGGAATGAAATCCTGTGGAAAAAAAGGAATGGAATGGAATGGAACGGAATGGAATGGAATGGAATGGAATGGATTGGAGTGGAGTGGAGTGGTGTGGAGAAGAGTGTAGTGGAGTGGAGTGGAGTGAAATGGAGTGGAGTGTCGTGGAGGAGAGTGGAATGGAGTGGAATGGAATGGAGAGGAAAGGAACGGAGTGGAGTGGAATGGGACGGAGTGGAGTGGAATGGAATCCAATGGAATGAAATGGAATTGAATCGAATGCAATGAAGAAATATGTGCAGTGATTTGGCCACTGCGCTGGAGCCTGTGTGAGAGAGGGAGATCCTGTCGATAAAACAGTGTGGAATGGAAGGGATTGGAATGGAATGGAATGGAACGTATTGGAGTGGAGTGGAGTGGAATTGAGTGGAGTGGAGTGCACTGGAATGGAATGGAATGCAATGGAATGTAATGGAATGATGAAATGATATGTGAGCTGAGATTGTGCCACTGCACTCCACGCTGGGTGACAGAGTGAGATACTCTTGAAAGAAAGAAATGGAATGGAAAGAATTTTTAATTGGGTGGATTCGAGTGGACTGAAGTAGAGTGCAGTGGAATAGAGAGGAATGGAATGGAATGGAATCGGATGTAAAGGAATGGAATGATGTGGAGTGGAGTGGTGAGGAGTGTAGTGCTGTGGAATGGAGCAGAAAGTAACGGGATGGTGTGGAGTGGAGTGCAGTGCAGTGGAGTGGAGAGGAGTGCAATGGCGTGGAATGGAATCGGATGTAAAGGAACGTACTGGAGTGGAGCGGAGTGGAAAGGAGTGGAATGGAATGGAATTGAATGTAATGGAAAGCAAAGGAATGGAATGGGATGCAATGGAATTTAATGCAATAGAATGCAGTTCAATAGAGAGTTGACATGTAATGTGAGCTGAGATTGTGCCTAAGCTCTCCAGGCTGTTTGACACAGTGATATCGTGTCGAAAGAATGGAATGGAATGCAGTGGTGTGAAATGGAATGGAATGTAGTGGACAGGAGTAGAATGGAGTGGAGTGAAGAGGAACAGAGTGGAATGGAATGGGATGCAGTGGAATGGAATGCAGTGGAGTGGAATGAAATAGAAAGAAATGGAATGGGATGGAATGGAATGCAATGGAATGGAGAAGAGAAATGTGAGCTGAGATTGTGTGACTACACTCCAGCCTTAGTGACCGAGAGAGATTCTGTGGAAGGAAAGAACTGATTTCAAAGGAGTGGAATGGAAGGGAATGTAGTACAGTGGAGTAGAGTGGAATGGAGTGAAACAGAATAGAATGGAGTGGAAGGCAATGGAATGGAATGGAATGGAGTGGAGTGGAATAGAGAGGAGTGCACTGCAATGGAGTGGAGTGGAGTGGAAGGGAGTGGAATGCAATGGAATGTAGGGGAGTGCAGTGGAGTGGAATGGAATGGAGTGGACAGGAGTGGAAGGAGTAGAGTGGACTGGAATGGAATAGAATGGAACAGAATGCAGTGGAGTGGAGGGGAGTGGAGGTGAGTGGAGTGGCATGGAGTGGAATGGAATGGAATGGAGTGAAATGGAATCCAATGGATTGGAATGGAGTGGAGTGGAGTGGAGTGGAATGGAGAGGAGTCGAATGGAATGGAAGGGAATGCAACGGAACGCAGTGGTGTGGATTGGAATGCAGTGAAATGGAGTACTATGGAATCTAAAGGAGTGGAGTGGAGTCTAGTGGAGTGGAATGGAATGGAACAAAATGGAATGGAATGGCACGGAATGGAGTGGAGTAGAGTGGAGTGGGAAGGAAGGGAGATGAGTGGAATGGAGAGGAATGGAATGCAGTGGAGTGGATTGGATTGGAATGAACTGGAATGGAGAGGAATGGAATGAAGTGGAACGGAATGGACCGCAATGGAATTGAATGGAGTGAAGTGGAAAGTAGTGGAGTGGAGTGGTATGGAGTGGAAATGAATGGAATGGAGTGGAATGGAAGGGAATGGAGGCAAGTGGATAGGAATTGACTGAAGCAGATTGGAGTGGAGTGGAGTGGAGTGGCATGGAATGGAATGAAGTGGATGGGAATGCAATGGAGTGGAATGAAATGGAATAAAATGGAATGGAGTGGAATGGAGAGGAATGGAGTGGAAGTGGAGTGGAATGGAGGGGAGTAAGAGGAAGAGAATGGAATGGAATCGAAAGGAGGGAAGTGCAATTGTGTGGAGTGGAGTGGAGATGAAAGGAGTGGAGTGATGTGGAGTCGAGAGGAAAGGAATGGAATGGAATGGAATGGAGTTAAGTGGAGTGGAATGGAGTGGAAGGTAATGGAGTGGAATGAAAAGGAGTGGATTGGAATGGAGTGGAATGGAATGGAGTGGAACGGAGTGGAGTAGAATGGAGTGGGTTGCTGAGGAGTGGAATGGAGTGGAATGGAAGGGAACGGAAAGGAATGTAGTGGAAAGGAATGGAATGGAGTGGATTGAAATTGAATGGAAAGGATTGGAGTGCAGTGGACTGGAGGGGAGTGGAATAAAATGGAGTATAGTGCAGTGGAATGGAGTGGACTGGAGTGGAGATGAGTGGAGTGGACTGGAATGGAATGGAGTGGAGTGGAATGGTGTGGAGTGGGGTGGAAAGGAATGGAACAGAATGGAATGGAGAGGAATGGAGTGGCATGTAGTGGAGTGGAGTGAAGTGGAAAGGAATGGCATGGAATGGAGTAGAGAGGAATGGAGGGGTATGGAATGGAATGGAATGGAATTGAGTGGAATGGAGTGGAATGGAGTGGAGTGGAGAGGAATGGAATGGAGTGGAAAGGTCTGAAAGGAGTGGAATGGAGTGGAGTGGAATGCAATGGAGTAGATTGGAATGAAGTGGAAAGGAATAGAATGGAGAGAAGTAGAGTAGAATGGAGTGGATTGGAATGGAGGGGAGCAGAGTGGAGTTAACAGCGGTGGATTGGAATACAGTGGATGGGGTAGAGTGGAAGGGAGTGGAATTATATGGAATGGAATGGATTGGAGTGGAGTGGAAGGGAGTGGAGTGGAGTTGAAAGTAGAGGAATCGAAAGAAGTTGAAAGGAGTGGAGTAGAGTGGATTAGAGTGGATTGGAATGGAATGGAGTGGAGTGGAATGGTGTGGAAACGAATGGAAGGGAGGGGAGTGGAATGGAACGAAATGGAATGGAATGTAGTGGAATGGAGAGGAGTGGAGTGGACTGGAGTGGAATGTAATCGAATGGAGTGTACTGGAGTGGAATGTATTTGAGAGGCGGGTAATGGAGAGGAGTGGAATGTATTTGAGAGGCGGGTAGTGGAGTGGAGTGGAGTGAAATACATCGGAATGGCACGGAATTGAATGGAATGGAGGGGAGTGGAATGCAGTGGAGTGGAGTCGATTGGAGTGGTGAGGAATAGAACGGAGTGGCATGGAATGGAGCACAGTGGAATGCAATGGAGTGGAGTGGATTGGAAAGGGGTGGAGTGGAGTGACGATGGGTGAAGTGGAATGTAATGGAGTGGAGTGCAGAGGAGTCTCATGGAATGGAATGGAATGGAACGCAATGGAAGCTGAGATTGTACCACTGCGCTCCAGGATGGGTGACACAGTGTGATACTCTCAAAAGAAAGGAATGGAATGGAATGCAGTGGAATGGAATGGAATGCAATGGGGTGCATTGGAGTGGAGTGGAGTGAAGTGAAGTGGATTGGAGTGGAATGGAGAGGAATGGAACGGAATGGAATGGAATGAAGTAGACTGGAGTGGGGTGGAGTTGAGTGCAATGGAATGGAGCGAAATGGAATCAGATGCAGAGAAATGGAGTAGAGAGGAGTGCAGTAGAGTGGAAAGGAGTGCAATGGAGTGGAATGGAATCGGAAGTAACGGAAAGTAGTGGAGTGGATGGAACGGAAAGGAAAGGAGTGGAGCGGAGTGGAATGGAACGGAGCGGGAGGTGGGTTGGGGCCACTGCACTCCAGGCTGGCTGGCTGACTGAGGTATTCTCGCAATAAAGGAATGGAATGGAATGCCGTAGAGTGGAATGGAACGGAGTGGAGTGGAGTGGAATGGAGTGAGTTGGAGCAGAGTGGAATGAAGAATGCAATGGGATGGAAGGGAATTGAATGAAATGCAGTGGAGTGCAGTGGAGTGCATTGCAGTGGAATGGAGCAGAATGGAATGGAAAGGAGTGGAATGGACAGGAGTGGAGTGCACTGGAGAGGAGAGGATAGGAATGCAGTGGAATGGAATTGGATGTAATGGAACGTAGAGGAGTGGAGTGGAATGGAGTGGGCCAGAGTGGAATGGAATGGAATGCAATGGAAAGGAATGGAGTGGAATAGAATGGAATGGAATGGAATGGAATGGAATGGAGTGGGATGACTTGTAGTGGGGTGGAGTGAAATGGAGTATAATGGAATGGAGTGGAGTGGAGTGGAATGTGATAGAATGGAAAGGAGGGGAATGGAGCAGAATGGAATGGAGTGCAGCGGAATGGAGTGGAGTGGAATGGAATCAAATGGAGTGGAATGGAACAGAGTGGAATGGAATGGAGTGCAATAGACTAGAATTGAGTGTAGTGTAGTGGAGTTTAGTGGAATGGACTGGAATGGAGTGGAATGGAATGGAATTGAGGGGAATGGAATGGAATGGAAAGGAATGGAAAGCAATGGAAAGGAATAGAATTGAATGCAACGGAATTAAAAGAATGCAATGGAATGCAATGGAATAGAATGCAATGGAATGTATAGTTGACATGTAATATGAGCTGAGTTTGTGACACTGCACTCCAGCCAGGGTGACATGGTGATATCCTGTCGTAAGAAGTGAATGGAATGCAATGGAGTGAAATGGAATGGAATGAAATGGAATGGAGCGGAGTGGAAGGGAATGGAGTGGAATGAAATAGAATGCAGTGGACTGTAATGGCATGGAGTGGAAAGAAGTAGAGTGGAATGGAGTGGAATGGAATGGACTGGCATAGAATGGAGTGGAATTGAATGCAATGGAGTGGATTGGAAAGGAATGCAAAGGAGTAGAGTGGAGTAGAGTGGTGTGGAGTGGAGTGGAATGGAGCTGAATGTACTTCAATGGAGTACAATGGAATGGAACGGAGTGGAATGGAATGGAATGATATGAGGTGGATTGGAGTGCAATGTAGTGGAGTGGAATGGAATGGAATAGAATGGAATGGAGTAGAGTGTAATGGAATGCAGTGGCAATAAGTGGAGTGGAATGGAATGCATTGGAGTAGAGTGGAGTGGAATGGAATGGAATGGAGTGGAGTGGAGGGTAGTGGAGTGGAATGGAATTGAGTGAAGTGGAGTGCAGTTGAATGGAATATCGTGGTGTGGAGTGGAGTGGAAGTGAATGGAGTGAATAGGAGTGGAATGGAGTGGAAGGTAACGGAGTGGAATGGAGTCGAATGGAGTGGAATGGAGTAGAGTGGATTAGAGTGGAATGGTGTCGAACGGACTGGAATGGAATGGAATGGAGTGGAATGGAATTGAATCAAATGGAATGGAGTGGAGTGGAGTGGAGTGGAATGAAATGAAATGGAAGGGAGTGGAGAGAAACGCAGTTGATTGGAGTGGAGTGGAGTGGAAAGGAATGGAAAGGAGTGGGATGGAGACGTATGGATTGGAGTGGAATGGAGTGGAATGGAATGAAGTGGAAAGGAGTGGAACGGAGTGAAATTGAATTTAGTGGACTGGAGTGGAATGGAGTTAAATGGAATGGAATGGAATGGAGTGGAATGGAATGGAATGGAGTGGAGTGGAATGGAATAGAATGGCATGGAATGGAATAGAATGGGATGGAGTGGAGTGGAGAGGAGTGGAATGGATTGGAGTGAAGTGGAGTGGAATGGAATTGAGTGGAGCGGAGAGGAAAGGAATGGAATGGAGTGGAGTGGAATGGCATGGAATGGAGTGGAATGGAATGGATAGTAGTGGAGTGGAGTGGAGTGGATTGGAGTGTAGTGGAAGGGAATGGAGTGCAGTGTAATGGACTGGAATGGAGCAGAGCAGAATGGAGTGGACTGGACTGGAGTGGAATGGAATGGGATGGCATGGAATGGGAGCTGAGATTTTACCAATGTGCTCTAGGCAGGGTGACTGGGTGTCATACTCTCAAAAGAAAGGAATGGAATGGAACGCAGTGGAATGGAATGGAACAGAGTGGACATTAGTGGAGTGGAATGTGGAGGAATGGAATGAAATGGAACGTAATGGCATGAAATGGAGTGGTGTGGGGTGGAATGGATTATACTGGAATGGGGTGGAAAGGAATGGGATGGAGTGGAATGAAGTGGAGTGCAGTGGAGTGGAACGGAGTTGAATGGGATAGAATTGAGTGGACAGTAGTGGAATGTTTTGGAATGCAATGGAATCCATTGTAATAGAATGGAATACAACGGAAAGTTGACATGGAGTGTGAGCTGAGATTGTGCCACTGCACTCCAGACTGGGTGACACGTTATATCCTGTGGATAGAAAGGAATGGAATGCAATAGAGTGAAATGGAATGGAGTGGAATGGAATTGAATGGAATGGAGTGGAGTGGAGTGGAGTCGAATGGAGACGAATGGAATGGGACGGAGTGGAATGGAACGGAGTGGAGTGGAGTATCGTGGAGTGAAATAGAATGGAATGCACTGGGTTGGAATGGAATGCAATGGACTGCTGAAAGGAAATGTGAGCTGTTATTGTTCCACTGCACTCCAGCCTTTGTGACGGAATGAAATCCTGTGGAAAAAAAGGAATGGAATGGAATGGAATGGAATGGAATGGAGTGGAGTGGAGTGTTGTGGAGAGGAGTGGAGTGGAGTGGAGTGAAATGGAGTGGAGTGTCGTGGAGGAGAGTGGAATGGAGTGGAATGGAATGGAGAGGAAAGGAACGGAGTGGAGTGGAATGGAACGGAGTGGAGTGGAATGGAATCCAATGGAATGAAATGGAATTGAATCGAATGGAATGAAGAAATATGTGCAGTGATTTGGCCACTGCGCTGGAGCCTGTGTGAGAGAGGGAGATCCTGTCGATAAAACAGTGTGGAATGGAAGGGATTGGAATGGAATGGAATGGAACGTATTGGAGTGGAGTGGAGTGGAATTGAGTGGAGTGGAGTGCACTGGAATGGAATGGAATGCAATGGAATGTAATGGAATGATGAAATGATATGTGAGCTGAGATTGTGCCACTGCACTCCACGCTGGGTGACAGAGTGAGATACTCTTGAAAGAAAGAAATGGAATGGAAAGAATTTTTAATTGGGTGGATTCGAGTGGACTGAAGTAGAGTGCAGTGGAATAGAGAGGAATGGAATGGAATGGAATCGGATGTAAAGGAATGGAATGATGTGGAGTGGAGTGGTGAGGAGTGTAGTGCTGTGGAATGGAGCAGAAAGTAACGGGATGGTGTGGAGTGGAGTGCAGTGCAGTGGAGTGGAGAGGAGTGCAATGGCGTGGAATGGAATCGGATGTAAAGGAACGTACTGGAGTGGAGCGGAGTGGAAAGGAGTGGAATGGAATGGAATTGAATGTAATGGAAAGCAAAGGAATGGAATGGGATGCAATGGAATTTAATGCAATAGAATGCAGTTCAATAGAGAGTTGACATGTAGTGTGACCTGAGATTGTGCCTAAGCTCTCCAGGCTGTTTGACACAGTGATATCGTGTCGAAAGAATGGAATGGAATGCAGTGGTGTGAAATGGAATGGAATGTAGTGGACAGGAGTAGAATGGAGTGGAGTGAAGAGGAACAGAGTGGAATGGAATGGGATGCAGTGGAATGGAATGCAGTGGAGTGGAGTGAAATAGAAAGAAATGGAATGGGATTGAATGGAATGCAATGGAATGGAGAAGAGAAATGTGAGCTGAGATTGTGTGACTACACTCCAGCCTTAGTGACCGAGAGAGATTCTGTGGAAGGAAAGAACTGATTTCAAAGGAGTGGAATGGAAGGGAATGTAGTACAGTGGAGTAGAGTGGAATGGAGTGAAACAGAATAGAATGGAGTGGAAGGCAATGGAATGGAATGGAATGGAGTGGAGTGGAATAGAGAGGAGTGCACTGCAATGGAGTGGAGTGGAGTGGAAGGGAGTGGAATGCAATGGAATGTAGTGGAGTGCAGTGGAGTGGAATGGAATGGAGTGGACAGGAGTGGAAGGAGTAGAGTGGACTGGAATGGAATAGAATGGAACAGAATGCAGTGGAGTGGAGGGGAGTGGAGGTGAGTGGAGTGGCATGGAGTGGAATGGAATGGAATGGAGTGAAATGGAATCCAATGGATTGGAATGGAGTGGAGTGGAGTGGAGTGGAATGGAGAGGAGTCGAATGGAATGGAAGGGAATGCAACGGAACGCAGTGGTGTGGATTGGAATGCAGTGAAATGGAGTACTATGGAATCTAAAGGAGTGGAGTGGAGTCTAGTGGAGTGGAATGGAATGGAACAAAATGGAATGGAATGGCACGGAATGGAGTGGAGTAGAGTGGAGTGGGAAGGAAGGGAGATGAGTGGAATGGAGAGGAATGGAATGCAGTGGAGTGGATTGGATTGGAATGAACTGGAATGGAGAGGAAAGGAATGAAGTGGAACGGAATGGACTGCAATGGAATTGAATGGAGTGAAGTGGAAAGTAGTGGAGTGGAGTGGAATGGAGTGGAAATGAATGGAATGGAGTGGAATGGAAGGGAATGGAGACAAGTGGATAGGAATTGACTGAAGCAGATTGGAGTGGAGTGGAGTGGAGTGGCATGGAATGGAATGAAGTGGATGGGAATGCAATGGAGTGGAATGAAATGGAATAAAATGGAATGGAGTGGAATGGAGAGGAATGGAGTGGAGTGGAGTGGAATGGAGGGGAGTAAGAGGAAGAGAATGGAATGGAATCGAAAGGAGGGAAGTGCAATTGTGTGGAGTGGAGTGGAGATGAAAGGAGTGGAGTGATGTGGAGTCGAGAGGAAAGGAATGGAATGGAATGGAATGGAGTTAAGTGGAGTGGAATGGAGTGGAAGGTAATGGAGTGGAATGAAAGGGAGTGGATTGGAATGGAGTGGAATGGAATGGAGTGGAACGGAGTGGAGTAGAATGGAGTGGGTTGCAGAGGAGTGGAATGGAGTGGAATGGAAGGGAACGGAAAGGAATGTAGTGGAAAGGAATGGAATGGAGTGGATTGAAATTGAATGGAAAGGATTGGAGTGCAGTGGACTGGAGGGGAGTGGAATAAAATGGAGTATAGTGCAGTGGAATGGAGTGGACTGGAGTGGAGATGAGTGGAGTGGACTGGAATGGAATGGAGTGGAGTGGAATGGTGTGGAGTGGGGTGGAAAGGAATGGAACAGAATGGAATGGAGAGGAATGGAGTGGCATGTAGTGGAGTGGAGTGAAGTGGAAAGGAATGGCATGGAATGGAGTAGAGTGGAATGGAGGGGTATGGAATGGAATGGAATGGAATTGAGTGGAATGGAGTGGAATGGAGTGGAGTGGAGAGGAATGGAATGGAGTGGAAAGGTCTGAAAGGAGTGGAATGGAGTGGAGTGGAATGCAATGGAGTAGATTGGAATGAAGTGGAAAGGAATAGAATGGAGAGAAGTAGAGTAGAATGGAGTGGATTGGAATGGAGGGGAGCAGAGTGGAGTTAACAGCGGTGGATTGGAATACAGTGGATGGGGTAGAGTGGAAGGGAGTGGAATTATATGGAATGGAATGGATTGGAGTGGAGTGGAAGGGAGTGGAGTGGAGTTGAAAGTAGAGGAATCGAAAGAAGTGGAAAGGAGTGGAGTAGAGTGGATTAGAGTGGATTGGAATGGAATGGAGTGGAGTGGAATGGTGTGGAAACGAATGGAAGGGAGGGGAGTGGAATGGAACGAAATGGAATGGAATGTAGTGGAATGGAGAGGAGTGGAGTGGACTGGAGTGGAATGTAATCGAATGGAGTGTACTGGAGTGGAATGTATTTGAGAGGCGGGTAATGGAGAGGAGTGGAATGTATTTGAGAGGCGGGTAGTGGAGTGGAGTGGAGTGAAATACATCGGAATGGCACGGAATTGAATGGAATGGAGGGGAGTGGAATGCAGTGGAGTGGAGTCGATTGGAGTGGTGAGGAATAGAACGGAGTGGCATGGAATGGAGCACAGTGGAATGCAATGGAGTGGAGTGGATTGGAAAGGGGTGGAGTGGAGTGACGATGGGTGAAGTGGAATGTAATGGAGTGGAGTGCAGAGGAGTCTCATGGAATGGAATGGAATGGAACGCAATGGAAGCTGAGATTGTACCACTGCGCTCCAGGATGGGTGACACAGTGTGATACTCTCAAAAGAAAGGAATGGAATGGAATGCAGTGGAATGGAATGGAATGCAATGGGGTGCATTGGAGTGGAGTGGAGTGAAGTGAAGTGGATTGGAGTGGAATGGAGAGGAATGGAACGGAATGGAATGGAATGAAGTAGACTGGAGTGGGGTGGAGTTGAGTGCAATGGAATGGAGCGAAATGGAATCAGATGCAGAGAAATGGAGTAGAGAGGAGTGCAGTAGAGTGGAAAGGAGTGCAATGGAGTGGAATGGAATCGGAAGTAACGGAAAGTAGTGGAGTGGATGGAACGGAAAGGAAAGGAGTGGAGCGGAGTGGAATGGAACGGAGCGGGAGGTGGGTTGGGGCCACTGCACTCCAGGCTGGCTGGCTGACTGAGGTATTCTCGCAATAAAGGAATGGAATGGAATGCCGTAGAGTGGAATGGAACGGAGTGGAGTGGAGTGGAATGGAGTGAGTTGGAGCAGAGTGGAATGAAGAATGCAATGGGATGGAAGGGAATTGAATGAAATGCAGTGGAGTGCAGTGGAGTGCATTGCAGTGGAATGGAGCAGAATGGAATGGAAAGGAGTGGAATGGACAGGAGTGGAGTGCACTGGAGAGGAGAGGATAGGAATGCAGTGGAATGGAATTGGATGTAATGGAACGTAGAGGAGTGGAGTGGAATGGAGTGGGCCAGAGTGGAATGGAATGGAATGCAATGGAAAGGAATGGAGTGGAATAGAATGGAATGGAATGGAATGGAATGGAATGGAGTGGGATGACTTGTAGTGGGGTGGAGTGAAATGGAGTATAATGGAATGGAGTGGAGTGGAGTGGAATGTGATAGAATGGAGAGGAGGGGAATGGAGCAGAATGGAATGGAGTGCAGCGGAATGGAGTGGAGTGGAATGGAATCAAATGGAGTGGAATGGAACAGAGTGGAATGGAATGGAGTGCAATAGACTAGAATTGAGTGTAGTGTAGTGGAATTTAGTGGAATGGACTGGAATGGAGTGGAATGGAATGGAATTGAGGGGAATGGAATGGAATGGAAAGGAATGGAAAGCAATGGAAAGGAATAGAATTGAATGCAACGGAATTAAAAGAATGCAATGGAATGCAATGGAATAGAATGCAATGGAATGTATAGTTGACATGTAATATGAGCTGAGATTGTGACACTGCACTCCAGCCAGGGTGACATGGTGATATCCTGTCGTAAGAAGTGAATGGAATGCAATGGAGTGAAATGGAATGGAATGAAATGGAATGGAGCGGAGTGGAAGGGAATGGAGTGGAATGAAATAGAATGCAGTGGACTGTAATGGCATGGAGTGGAAAGAAGTAGAGTGGAATGGAGTGGAATGGAATGGACTGGCATAGAATGGAGTGGAATTGAATGCAATGGAGTGGATTGGAAAGGAATGCAAAGGAGTAGAGTGGAGTAGAGTGGTGTGGAGTGGAGTGGAATGGAGCTGAATGTACTTCAATGGAGTACAATGGAATGGAACGCAGTGGAATGGAATGGAATGATATGAGGTGGATTGGAGTGGAATGTAGTGGAGTGGAATGGAATGGAATAGAATGGAATGGAGTAGAGTGTAATGGAATGCAGTGGCGATAAGTGGAGTGGAATGGAATGCATTGGAGTAGAGTGGAGTGGAATGGAATGGAATGGAGTGGAGTGGAGGGGAGTGGAGTGGAATGGAATTGAGTGAAGTGGAGTGCAGTTGAATGGAATATCGTGGTGTGGAGTGGAGTGGAAGTGAATGGAGTGAATAGGAGTGGAATGGAGTGGAAGGTAACGGAGTGGAATGGAGTCGAATGGAGTGGAATGGAGTAGAGTGGATTAGAGTGGAATGGTGTCGAACGGACTGGAATGGAATGGAATGAAGTGGAATGGAATTGAATCAAATGGAATGGAGTGGAGTGGAATGGAGTGGAGTGGAGTGGAATGAAATGAAATGGAAGGGAGTGGAGAGAAACGCAGTTGATTGGAGTGGAGTGGAGTGGAAAGGAATGGAAAGGAGTGGGATGGAGACGTATGGATTGGAGTGGAATGGAGTGGAATGGAATGAAGTGGAAAGGAGTGGAACGGAGTGAAATTGAATTTAGTGGACTGGAGTGGAATGGAGTTAAATGGAATGGAATGGAATGGAGTGGTATGGAATGGAATGGAGTGGAGTGGAATGGAATAGAATGGCATGGAATGGAATAGAATGGGATGGAGTGGAGTGGAGAGGAGTGGAATGGATTGGAGTGAAGTGGAGTGGAATGGAATTGAGTGGAGCGGAGAGGAAAGGAATGGAATGGAGTGGAGTGGAATGGCATGGAATGGAGTGGAATGGAATGGATAGTAGTGGAGTGGAGTGGAGTGGATTGGAGTGTAGTGGAAGGGAATGGAGTGCAGTGTAATGGACTGGAATGGAGCAGAGCAGAATGGAGTGGACTGGACTGGAGTGGAATGGAATGGGATGGCATGGAATGGGAGCTGAGATTTTACCAATGTGCTCTAGGCAGGATGACTGGGTGTCATACTCTCAAAAGAAAGGAATGGAATGGAACGCAGTGGAATGGAATGGAACAGAGTGGACATTAGTGGAGTGGAATGTGGAGGAATGGAATGAAATGGAACGTAATGGCATGAAATGGAGTGGTGTGGGGTGGAATGGATTATAGTTGAATGGGGTGGAAAGGAATGGGATGGAGTGGAATGAAGTGGAGTGCAGTGGAGTGGAACGGAGTTGAATGGCATAGAATTGAGTGGACAGTAGTGGAATGTTTTGGAATGCAATGGAATCCATTGTAATAGAATGGAATACAACGGAAAGTTGACATGGAGTGTGAGCTGAGATTGTGCCACTGCACTCCAGACTGGGTGACACGTTATATCCTGTGGATAGAAAGGAATGGAATGCAATAGAGTGAAATGGAATGGAGTGGAATGGAATTGAATGGAATGGAGTGGAGTGGAGTGGAGTCGAATGGAGACGAATGGAATGGGACGGAGTGGAATGGAACGGAGTGGAGTGGAGTATCGTGGAGTGAAATAGAATGGAATGCACTGGGTTGGAATGGAATGCAATGGACTGCTGAAAGGAAATGTGAGCTGTTATTGTTCCACTGCACTCCAGCCTTTGTGACGGAATGAAATCCTGTGGAAAAAAAGGAATGGAATGGAATGGAATGGAATGGAATGGAGTGGAGTGGAGTGTTGTGGAGAGGAGTGGAGTGGAGTGGAGTGAAATGGAGTGGAGTGTCGTGGAGGAGAGTGGAATGGAGTGGAATGGAATGGAGAGGAAAGGAACGGAGTGGAGTGGAATGGAACGGAGTGGAGTGGAATGGAATCCAATGGAATGAAATGGAATTGAATCGAATGGAATGAAGAAATATGTGCAGTGATTTGGCCACTGCGCTGGAGCCTGTGTGAGAGAGGGAGATCCTGTCGATAAAACAGTGTGGAATGGAAGGGATTGGAATGGAATGGAATAGAACGTATTGGAGTGGAGTGGAGTGGAATTGAGTGGAGTGGAGTGCACTGGAATGGAATGGAATGCAATGGAATGTAATGGAATGATGAAATGATATGTGAGCTGAGATTGTGCCACTGCACTCCACGCTGGGTGACAGAGTGAGATACTCTTGAAAGAAAGAAATGGAATGGAAAGAATTTTTAATTGGGTGGATTCGAGTGGACTGAAGTAGAGTGCAGTGGAATAGAGAGGAATGGAATGGAATGGAATCGGATGTAAAGGAATGGAATGATGTGGAGTGGAGTGGTGAGGAGTGTAGTGCTGTGGAATGGAGCAGAAAGTAACGGGATGGTGTGGAGTGGAGTGCAGTGCAGTGGAGTGGAGAGGAGTGCAATGGCGTGGAATGGAATCGGATGTAAAGGAACGTACTGGAGTGGAGCGGAGTGGAAAGGAGTGGAATGGAATGGAATTGAATGTAATGGAAAGCAAAGGAATGGAATGGGATGCAATGGAATTTAATGCAATAGAATGCAGTTCAATAGAGAGTTGACATGTAGTGTGAGCTGAGATTGTGCCTAAGCTCTCCAGGCTGTTTGACACAGTGATATCGTGTGGAAAGAATGGAATGGAATGCAGTGGTGTGAAATGGAATGGAATGTAGTGGACAGGAGTAGAATGGAGTGGAGTGAAGAGGAACAGAGTGGAATGGAATGGGATGCAGTGGAATGGAATGCAGTGGAGTGGAGTGAAATAGAAAGAAATGGAATGGGATGGAATGGAATGCAATGGAATGGAGAAGAGAAATGTGAGCTGAGATTGTGTGACTACACTCCAGCCTTAGTGACCGAGAGAGATTCTGTGGAAGGAAAGAACTGATTTCAAAGGAGTGGAATGGAAGGGAATGTAGTACAGTGGAGTAGAGTGGAATGGAGTGAAACAGAATAGAATGGAGTGGAAGGCAATGGAATGGAATGGAATGGAGTGGAGTGGAATAGAGAGGAGTGCACTGCAATGGAGTGGAGTGGAGTGGAAGGGAGTGGAATGCAATGGAATGTAGTGGAGTGCAGTGGAGTGGAATGGAATGGAGTGGACAGGAGTGGAAGGAGTAGAGTGGACTGGAATGGAATAGAATGGAACAGAATGCAGTGGAGTGGAGGGGAGTGGAGGTGAGTGGAGTGGCATGGAGTGGAATGGAATGGAATGGAGTGAAATGGAATCCAATGGATTGGAATGGAGTGGAGTGGAGTGGAGTGGAATGGAGAGGAGTCGAATGGAATGGAAGGGAATGCAACGGAACGCAGTGGTGTGGATTGGAATGCAGTGAAATGGAGTACTATGGAATCTAAAGGAGTGGAGTGGAGTCTAGTGGAGTGGAATGGAATGGAACAAAATGGAATGGAATGGCACGGAATGGAGTGGAGTAGAGTGGAGTGGGAAGGAAGGGAGATGAGTGGAATGGAGAGGAATGGAATGCAGTGGAGTGGATTGGATTGGAATGAACTGGAATGGAGAGGAATGGAATGAAGTGGAACGGAATGGACTGCAATGGAATTGAATGGAGTGAAGTGGAAAGTAGTGGAGTGGAGTGGAATGGAGTGGAAATGAATGGAATGGAGAGGAATGGAAGGGAATGGAGACAAGTGGATAGGAATTGACTGAAGCAGATTGGAGTGGAGTGGAGTGGAGTGGCATGGAATGGAATGAAGTGGATGGGAATGCAATGGAGTGGAATGAAATGGAATAAAATGGAATGGAGTGGAATGGAGAGGAATGGAGTGGAGTGGAGTGGAATGGAGGGGAGTAAGAGGAAGAGAATGGAATGGAATCGAAAGGAGGGAAGTGCAATTGTGTGGAGTGGAGTGGAGATGAAAGGAGTGGAGTGATGTGGAGTCGAGAGGAAAGGAATGGAATGGAATGGAATGGAGTTAAGTGGAGTGGAATGGAGTGGAAGGTAATGGAGTGGAATGAAAAGGAGTGCATTGGAATGGAGTGGAATGGAATGGAGTGGAACGGAGTGGAGTAGAATGGAGTGGGTTGCAGAGGAGTGGAATGGAGTGGAATGGAAGGGAACGGAAAGGAATGTAGTGGAAAGGAATGGAATGGAGTGGATTGAAATTGAATGGAAAGGATTGGAGTGCAGTGGACTGGAGGGGAGTGGAATAAAATGGAGTATAGTGCAGTGGAATGGAGTGGACTGGAGTGGAGATGAGTGGAGTGGACTGGAATGGAATGGAGTGGAGTGGAATGGTGTGGAGTGGGGTGGAAAGGAATGGAACAGAATGGAATGGAGAGGAATGGAGTGGCATGTAGTGGAGTGGAGTGAAGTGGAAAGGAATGGCATGGAATGGAGTAGAGTGGAATGGAGGGGTATGGAATGGAATGGAATGGAATTGAGTGGAATGGAGTGGAATGGAGTGGAGTGGAGAGGAATGGAATGGAGTGGAAAGGTCTGAAAGGAGTGCAATGGAGTGGAGTGGAATGCAATGGAGTAGATTGGAATGAAGTGGAAAGGAATAGAATGGAGAGAAGTAGAGTAGAATGGAGTGGATTGGAATGGAGGGGAGCAGAGTGGAGTTAACAGCGGTGGATTGGAATACAGTGGATGGGGTAGAGTGGAAGGGAGTGGAATTATATGGAATGGAATGGATTGGAGTGGAGTGGAAGGGAGTGGAGTGGAGTTGAAAGTAGAGGAATCGAAAGAAGTTGAAAGGAGTGGAGTAGAGTGGATTAGAGTGGATTGGAATGGAATGGAGTGGAGTGGAATGGTGTGGAAACGAATGGAAGGGAGGGGAGTGGAATGGAACGAAATGGAATGGAATGTAGTGGAATGGAGAGGAGTGGAGTGGACTGGAGTGGAATGTAATCGAATGGAGTGTACTGGAGTGGAATGTATTTGAGAGGCGGGTAATGGAGAGGAATTGAGTGGAGTGGAGTGGAGTGAAATACATCGGAATGGCACGGAATTGAATGGAATGGAGGGGAGTGGAATGCAGTGGAGTGGAGTCGATTGGAGTGGTGAGGAGTAGAACGGAGTGGCATGGAATGGAGCACAGTGGAATGCAATGGAGTGGAGTGGATTGGAAAGGGGTGGAGTGGAGTGACGATGGGTGAAGTGGAATGTAATGGAGTGGAGTGCAGAGGAGTCTCATGGAATGGAATGGAATGGAACGCAATGGAAGCTGAGATTGTACCACTGCGCTCCAGGATGGGTGACACAGTGTGATACTCTCAAAAGAAAGGAATGGAATGGAATGCATTGGAATGGAATGGAATGCAATGGGGTGCATTGGAGTGGAATGGAGTGAAGTGAAGTGGATTGGAGTGGAATGGAGAGGAATGGAACGGAATGGAATGGAATGAAGTAGACTGGAGTGGGGTGGAGTTGAGTGCAATGGAATGGAGCGAAATGGAATCAGATGCAGAGAAATGGAGTAGAGAGGAGTGCAGTAGAGTGGAAAGGAGTGCAATGGAGTGGAATGGAATCGGAAGTAATGGAAAGTAGTGGAGTGGATGGAACGGAAAGGAAAGGAGTGGAGCGGAGTGGAATGGAACGGAGCGGGAGGTGGGTTGGGGCCACTGCACTCCAGGCTGGCTGGCTGACTGAGGTATTCTCGCAATAAAGGAATGGAATGGAATGCCGTAGAGTGGAATGGAACGGAGTGGAGTGGAGTGGAATGGAGTGAGTTGGAGCAGAGTGGAATGAAGAATGCAATGGGATGGAAGGGAATTGAATGAAATGCAGTGGAGTGCAGTGGATTGCATTGCAGTAGAATGGAGCAGAATGGAATGGAAAGGAGTGGAATGGACAGGAGTGGAGTGCACTGGAGAGGAGAGGATAGGAATGCAGTGGAATGGAATTGGATGTAATGGAACGTAGAGGAGTGGAGTGGAATGGAGTGGGCCAGAGTGGAATGGAATGGAATGCAATGGAAAGGAATGGAGTGGAATAGAATGGAATGGAATGGAATGGAATGGAGTGGGATGACTTGTAGTGGGGTGGAGTGAAATGGAGTATAATGGAATGGAGTGGAGTGGAGTGGAATGTGATAGAATGGAAAGGAGGGGAATGGAGCAGAATGGAATGGAGTGCAGCGGAATGGAGTGGAGTGGAATGGAATCAAATGGAGTGGAATGGAACAGAGTGGAATGGAATGGAGTGCAATAGACTAGAATTGAGTGTAGTGTAGTGGAATTTAGTGGAATGGACTGGAATGGAGTGGAATGGAATGGAATTGAGGGGAATGGAATGGAATGGAAAGGAATGGAAAGCAATGGAAAGGAATAGAATTGAATGCAACGGAATTAAAAGAATGCAATGGAATGCAATGGAATAGAATGCAATGGAATGTATAGTTGACATGTAATATGAGCTGAGATTGTGACACTGCACTCCAGCCAGGGTGACATGGTGATATCCTGTCGTAAGAAGTGAATGGAATGCAATGGAGTGAAATGGAATGGAATGAAATGGAATGGAGCGGAGTGGAAGGGAATGGAGTGGAATGATATAGAATGCAGTGGACTGTAATGGCATGGAGTGGAAAGAAGTAGAGTGGAATGGAGTGGAATGGAATGGACTGGCATAGAATGGAGTGGAATTGAATGCAATGGAGTGGATTGGAAAGGAATGCAAAGGAGTAGAGTGGAGTAGAGTGGTGTGGAGTGGAGTGGAATGGAGCTGAATGTACTTCAATGGAGTACAATGGAATGGAACGGAGTGGAATGGAATGGAATGATATGAGGTGGATTGGAGTGGAATGTAGTGGATTGGAATGGAATGGAATAGAATGGAATGGAGTAGAGTGTAATGGAATGCAGTGGCGATAAGTGGAGTGGAATGGAATGCATTGGAGTAGAGTGGAGTGGAATGGAATGGAATGGAGTGGAGTGGAGGGGAGTGGAGTGGAATGGAATTGAGTGAAGTGGAGTGCAGTTGAATGGAATATCGTGGTGTGGAGTGGAGTGGAAGTGAATGGAGTGAATAGGAGTGGAATGGAGTGGAAGGTAACGGAGTGGAATGGAGTCGAATGGAGTGGAATGGAGTAGAGTGGATTAGAGTGGAATGGTGTCGAACGGACTGGAATGGAATGGAATGGAGTGGAATGGAATTGAATCAAATGGAATGGAGTGGAGTGGAGTGGAGTGGAATGAAATGAAATGGAAGGGAGTGGAGAGAAACGCAGTTGATTGGAGTGGAATGGA
Organism: Pongo abelii; assembly: GCF_028885655.2. Taxonomy (NCBI): domain Eukaryota; kingdom Metazoa; phylum Chordata; class Mammalia; order Primates; family Hominidae; genus Pongo; species Pongo abelii. The sequence continues at coordinate 26,599,675 of NC_072009.2, read as the reverse complement.
GTGGAATGGAATGAAGTGGAAAGGAGTGGAACGGAGTGAAATTGAATTTAGTGGACTGGAGTGGAATGGAGTTAAATGGAATGGAATGGAATGGAGTGGAATGGAATGGAATGGAGTGGAGTGGAATGGAATAGAATGGCATGGAATGGAATAGAATGGGATGTAGTGGAGTGGAGAGGAGTGGAATGGATTGGAGTGAAGTGGAGTGGAATGGAATTGAGTGGAGCGGAGAGGAAAGGAATGGAATGGAGTGGAGTGGAATGGCATGGAATGGAGTGGAATGGAATGGATAGTAGTGGAGTGGGGTGGAGTGGATTGGAGTGGAGTGGAAGGGAATGGAGTGCAGTGTAATGGACTGGAATGGAGCAGAGCAGAATGGAGTGGACTGGACTGGAGTGGAATGGAATGGGATGGCATGGAATGGGAGCTGAGATTTTACCAATGTGCTCTAGGCAGGGTGACTGGGTGTCATACTCTCAAAAGAAAGGAATGGAATGGAACGCAGTGGAATGGAATGGAACAGAGTGGACATTAGTGGAGTGGAATGTGGAGGAATGGAATGAAATGGAACGTAATGGCATGAAATGGAGTGGTGTGGGGTGGAATGGATTATAGTGGAATGGGGTGGAAAGGAATGGGATGGAGTGGAATGAAGTGGAGTGCAGTGGAGTGGAACGGAGTTGAATGGCATAGAATTGAGTGGACAGTAGTGGAATGTTTTGGAATGCAATGGAATCCATTGTAATAGAATGGAATACAACGGAAAGTTGACATGGAGTGTGAGCTGAGATTGTGCCACTGCACTCCAGACTGGGTGACACGTTATATCCTGTGGATAGAAAGGAATGGAATGCAATAGAGTGAAATGGAATGGAGTGGAATGGAATTGAATGGAATGGAGTGGAGTGGAGTGGAGTCGAATGGAGACGAATGGAATGGGACGGAGTGGAATGGAACGGAGTGGAGTGGAGTATCGTGGAGTGAAATAGAATGGAATGCACTGGGTTGGAATGGAATGCAATGGACTGCTGAAAGGAAATGTGAGCTGTTATTGTTCCACTGCACTCCAGCCTTTGTGACGGAATGAAATCCTGTGGAAAAAAAGGAATGGAATGGAATGGAATGGAATGGAATGGAGTGGAGTGGAGTGTTGTGGAGAGGAGTGGAGTGGAGTGGAGTGAAATGGAGTGGAGTGTCGTGGAGGAGAGTGGAATGGAGTGGAATGGAATGGAGAGGAAAGGAACGGAGTGGAGTGGAATGGAACGGAGTGGAGTGGAATGGAATCCAATGGAATGAAATGGAATTGAATCGAATGGAATGAAGAAATATGTGCAGTGATTTGGCCACTGCGCTGGAGCCTGTGTGAGAGAGGGAGATCCTGTCGATAAAACAGTGTGGAATGGAAGGGATTGGAATGGAATGGAATAGAACGTATTGGAGTGGAGTGGAGTGGAATTGAGTGGAGTGGAGTGCACTGGAATGGAATGGAATGCAATGGAATGTAATGGAATGATGAAATGATATGTGAGCTGAGATTGTGCCACTGCACTCCACGCTGGGTGACAGAGTGAGATACTCTTGAAAGAAAGAAATGGAATGGAAAGAATTTTTAATTGGGTGGATTCGAGTGGACTGAAGTAGAGTGCAGTGGAATAGAGAGGAATGGAATGGAATGGAATCGGATGTAAAGGAATGGAATGATGTGGAGTGGAGTGGTGAGGAGTGTAGTGCTGTGGAATGGAGCAGAAAGTAACGGGATGGTGTGGAGTGGAGTGCAGTGCAGTGGAGTGGAGAGGAGTGCAATGGCGTGGAATGGAATCGGATGTAAAGGAACGTACTGGAGTGGAGCGGAGTGGAAAGGAGTGGAATGGAATGGAATTGAATGTAATGGAAAGCAAAGGAATGGAATGGGATGCAATGGAATTTAATGCAATAGAATGCAGTTCAATAGAGAGTTGACATGTAGTGTGAGCTGAGATTGTGCCTAAGCTCTCCAGGCTGTTTGACACAGTGATATCGTGTCGAAAGAATGGAATGGAATGCAGTGGTGTGAAATGGAATGGAATGTAGTGGACAGGAGTAGAATGGAGTGGAGTGAAGAGGAACAGAGTGGAATGGAATGGGATGCAGTGGAATGGAATGCAGTGGAGTGGAGTGAAATAGAAAGAAATGGAATGGGATGGAATGGAATGCAATGGAATGGAGAAGAGAAATGTGAGCTGAGATTGTGTGACTACACTCCAGCCTTAGTGACCGAGAGAGATTCTGTGGAAGGAAAGAACTGATTTCAAAGGAGTGGAATGGAAGGGAATGTAGTACAGTGGAGTAGAGTGGAATGGAGTGAAACAGAATAGAATGGAGTGGAAGGCAATGGAATGGAATGGAATGGAGTGGAGTGGAATAGAGAGGAGTGCACTGCAATGGAGTGGAGTGGAGTGGAAGGGAGTGGAATGCAATGGAATGTAGTGGAGTGCAGTGGAGTGGAATGGAATGGAGTGGACAGGAGTGGAAGGAGTAGAGTGGACTGGAATGGAATAGAATGGAACAGAATGCAGTGGAGTGGAGGGGAGTGGAGGTGAGTGGAGTGGCATGGAGTGGAATGGAATGGAATGGAGTGAAATGGAATCCAATGGATTGGAATGGAGTGGAGTGGAGTGGAGTGGAATGGAGAGGAGTCGAATGGAATGGAAGGGAATGCAACGGAACGCAGTGGTGTGGATTGGAATGCAGTGAAATGGAGTACTATGGAATCTAAAGGAGTGGAGTGGAGTCTAGTGGAGTGGAATGGAATGGAACAAAATGGAATGGAATGGCACGGAATGGAGTGGAGTAGAGTGGAGTGGGAAGGAAGGGAGATGAGTGGAATGGAGAGGAATGGAATGCAGTGGAGTGGATTGGATTGGAATGAACTGGAATGGAGAGGAATGGAATGAAGTGGAACGGAATGGACTGCAATGGAATTGAATGGAGTGAAGTGGAAAGTAGTGGAGTGGAGTGGAATGGAGTGGAAATGAATGGAATGGAGTGGAATGGAAGGGAATGGAGACAAGTGGATAGGAATTGACTGAAGCAGATTGGAGTGGAGTGGAGTGGAGTGGCATGGAATGGAATGAAGTGGATGGGAATGCAATGGAGTGGAATGAAATGGAATAAAATGGAATGGAGTGGAATGGAGAGGAATGGAGTGGAGTGGAGTGGAATGGAGGGGAGTAAGAGGAAGAGAATGGAATGGAATCGAAAGGAGGGAAGTGCAATTGTGTGGAGTGGAGTGGAGATGAAAGGAGTGGAGTGATGTGGAGTCGAGAGGAAAGGAATGGAATGGAATGGAATGGAGTTAAGTGGAGTGGAATGGAGTGGAAGGTAATGGAGTGGAATGAAAAGGAGTGCATTGGAATGGAGTGGAATGGAATGGAGTGGAACGGAGTGGAGTAGAATGGAGTGGGTTGCAGAGGAGTGGAATGGAGTGGAATGGAAGGGAACGGAAAGGAATGTAGTGGAAAGGAATGGAATGGAGTGGATTGAAATTGAATGGAAAGGATTGGAGTGCAGTGGACTGGAGGGGAGTGGAATAAAATGGAGTATAGTGCAGTGGAATGGAGTGGACTGGAGTGGAGATGAGTGGAGTGGACTGGAATGGAATGGAGTGGAGTGGAATGGTGTGGAGTGGGGTGGAAAGTAATGGAACAGAATGGAATGGAGAGGAATGGAGTGGCATGTAGTGGAGTGGAGTGAAGTGGAAAGGAATGGCATGGAATGGAGTAGAGTGGAATGGAGGGGTATGGAATGGAATGGAATGGAATTGAGTGGAATGGAGTGGAATGGAGTGGAGTGGAGAGGAATGGAATGGAGTGGAAAGGTCTGAAAGGAGTGGAATGGAGTGGAGTGGAATGCAATGGAGTAGATTGGAATGAAGTGGAAAGGAATAGAATGGAGAGAAGTAGAGTAGAATGGAGTGGATTGGAATGGAGGGGAGCAGAGTGGAGTTAACAGCGGTGGATTGGAATACAGTGGATGGGGTAGAGTGGAAGGGAGTGGAATTATATGGAATGGAATGGATTGGAGTGGAGTGGAAGGGAGTGGAGTGGAGTTGAAAGTAGAGGAATCGAAAGAAGTGGAAAGGAGTGGAGTAGAGTGGATTAGAGTGGATTGGAATGGAATGGAGTGGAGTGGAATGGTGTGGAAACGGATGGAAGGGAGGGGAGTGGAATGGAACGAAATGGAATGGAATGTAGTGGAATGGAGAGGAGTGGAGTGGACTGGAGTGGAATGTAATCGAATGGAGTGTACTGGAGTGGAATGTATTTGAGAGGCGGGTAATGGAGAGGAATTGAGTGGAGTGGAGTGGAGTGAAATACATCGGAATGGCACGGAATTGAATGGAATGGAGGGGAGTGGAATGCAGTGGAGTGGAGTCGATTGGAGTGGTGAGGAGTAGAACGGAGTGGCATGGAATGGAGCACAGTGGAATGCAATGGAGTGGAGTGGATTGGAAAGGGGTGGAGTGGAGTGACGATGGGTGAAGTGGAATGTAATGGAGTGGAGTGCAGAGGAGTCTCATGGAATGGAATGGAATGGAACGCAATGGAAGCTGAGATTGTACCACTGCGCTCCAGGATGGGTGACACAGTGTGATACTCTCAAAAGAAAGGAATGGAATGGAATGCAGTGGAATGGAATGGAATGCAATGGGGTGCATTGGAGTGGAGTGGAGTGAAGTGAAGTGGATTGGAGTGGAATGGAGAGGAATGGAACGGAATGGAATGGAATGAAGTAGACTGGAGTGGGGTGGAGTTGAGTGCAATGGAATGGAGCGAAATGGAATCAGATGCAGAGAAATGGAGTAGAGAGGAGTGCAGTAGAGTGGAAAGGAGTGCAATGGAGTGGAATGGAATCGGAAGTAACGGAAAGTAGTGGAGTGGATGGAACGGAAAGGAAAGGAGTGGAGCGGAGTGGAATGGAACGGAGCGGGAGGTGGGTTGGGGCCACTGCACTCCAGGCTGGCTGGCTGACTGAGGTATTCTCGCAATAAAGGAATGGAATGGAATGCCGTAGAGTGGAATGGAACGGAGTGGAGTGGAGTGGAATGGAGTGAGTTGGAGCAGAGTGGAATGAAGAATGCAATGGGATGGAAGGGAATTGAATGAAATGCAGTGGAGTGCAGTGGAGTGCATTGCAGTGGAATGGAGCAGAATGGAATGGAAAGGAGTGGAATGGACAGGAGTGGAGTGCACTGGAGAGGAGAGGATAGGAATGCAGTGGAATGGAATTGGATGTAATGGAACGTAGAGGAGTGGAGTGGAATGGAGTGGGCCAGAGTGGAATGGAATGGAATGCAATGGAAAGGAATGGAGTGGAATAGAATGGAATGGAATGGAATGGAATGGAATGGAGTGGGATGACTTGTAGTGGGGTGGAGTGAAATGGAGTATAATGGAATGGAGTGGAGTGGAGTGGAATGTGATAGAATGGAGAGGAGGGGAATGGAGCAGAATGGAATGGAGTGCAGCGGAATGGAGTGGAGTGGAATGGAATCAAATGGAGTGGAATGGAACAGAGTGGAATGGAATGGAGTGCAATAGACTAGAATTGAGTGTAGTGTAGTGGAATTTAGTGGAATGGACTGGAATGGAGTGGAATGGAATGGAATTGAGGGGAATGGAATGGAATGGAAAGGAATGGAAAGCAATGGAAAGGAATAGAATTGAATGCAACGGAATTAATAGAATGCAATGGAATGCAATGGAATAGAATGCAATGGAATGTATAGTTGACATGTAATATGAGCTGAGATTGTGACACTGCACTCCAGCCAGGGTGACATGGTGATATCCTGTCGTAAGAAGTGAATGGAATGCAATGGAGTGAAATGGAATGGAATGAAATGGAATGGAGCGGAGTGGAAGGGAATGGAGTGGAATGAAATAGAATGCAGTGGACTGTAATGGCATGGAGTGGAAAGAAGTAGAGTGGAATGGAGTGGAATGGAATGGACTGGCATAGAATGGAGTGGAATTGAATGCAATGGAGTGGATTGGAAAGGAATGCAAAGGAGTAGAGTGGAGTAGAGTGGTGTGGAGTGGAGTGGAATGGAGCTGAATGTACTTCAATGGAGTACAATGGAATGGAACGGAGTGGAATGGAATGGAATGATATGAGGTGGATTGGAGTGGAATGTAGTGGAGTGGAATGGAATGGAATAGAATGGAATGGAGTAGAGTGTAATGGAATGCAGTGGCGATAAGTGGAGTGGAATGGAATGCATTGGAGTAGAGTGGAGTGGAATGGAATGGAATGGAGTGGAGTGGAGGGGAGTGGAGTGGAATGGAATTGAGTGAAGTGGAGTGCAGTTGAATGGAATATCGTGGTGTGGAGTGGAGTGGAAGTGAATGGAGTGAATAGGAGTGGAATGGAGTGGAAGGTAACGGAGTGGAATGGAGTCGAATGGAGTGGAATGGAGTAGAGTGGATTAGAGTGGAATGGTGTCGAACGGACTGGAATGGAATGGAATGGAGTGGAATGGAATTGAATCAAATGGAATGGAGTGGAGAGGAATGGAGTGGAGTGGAGTGGAATGAAATGAAATGGAAGGGAGTGGAGAGAAACGCAGTTGATTGGAGTGGAGTGGAGTGGAAAGGAATGGAAAGGAGTGGGATGGAGACGTATGGATTGGAGTGGAATGGAGTGGAATGGAATGAAGTGGAAAGGAGTGGAACGGAGTGAAATTGAATTTAGTGGACTGGAGTGGAATGGAGTTAAATGGAATGGAATGGAATGGAGTGGAATGGAATGGAATGGAGTGGAGTGGAATGGAATAGAATGGCATGGAATGGAATAGAATGGGATGGAGTGGAGTGGAGAGGAGTGGAATGGATTGGAGTGAAGTGGAGTGGAATGGAATTGAGTGGAGCGGAGAGGAAAGGAATGGAATGGAGTGGAGTGGAATGGCATGGAATGGAGTGGAATGGAATGGATAGTATTGGAGTGGAGTGGAGTGGATTGGAGTGTAGTGGAAGGGAATGGAGTGCAGTGTAATGGACTGGAATGGAGCAGAGCAGAATGGAGTGGACTGGACTGGAGTGGAATGGAATGGGATGGCATGGAATGGGAGCTGAGATTTTACCAATGTGCTCTAGGCAGGGTGACTGGGTGTCATACTCTCAAAAGAAAGGAATGGAATGGAACGCAGTGGAATGGAATGGAACAGAGTGGACATTAGTGGAGTGGAATGTGGAGGAATGGAATGAAATGGAACGTAATGGCATGAAATGGAGTGGTGTGGGGTGGAATGGATTATAGTGGAATGGGGTGGAAAGGAATGGGATGGAGTGGAATGAAGTGGAGTGCAGTGGAGTGGAACGGAGTTGAATGGCATAGAATTGAGTGGACAGTAGTGGAATGTTTTGGAATGCAATGGAATCCATTGTAATAGAATGGAATACAACGGAAAGTTGACATGGAGTGTGAGCTGAGATTGTGCCACTGCACTCCAGACTGGGTGACACGTTATATCCTGTGGATAGAAAGGAATGGAATGCAATAGAGTGAAATGGAATGGAGTGGAATGGAATTGAATGGAATGGAGTGGAGTGGAGTGGAGTCGAATGGAGACGAATGGAATGGGACGGAGTGGAATGGAACGGAGTGGAGTGGAGTATCGTGGAGTGAAATAGAATGGAATGCACTGGGTTGGAATGGAATGCAATGGACTGCTGAAAGGAAATGTGAGCTGTTATTGTTCCACTGCACTCCAGCCTTTGTGACGGAATGAAATCCTGTGGAAAAAAAGGAATGGAATGGAATGGAATGGAATGGAATGGAATGGAATGGAATGGAATGGAATGGAGTGGAGTGGAGTGTTGTGGAGAGGAGTGTAGTGGAGTGGAGTGAAATGGAGTGGAGTGTCGTGGAGAAGAGTGGAATGGAGTGGAATGGAATGGAGAGGAAAGGAACGGAGTGGAGTGGAATGGAACGGAGTGGAGTGGAATGGAATCCAATGGAATGAAATGGAATTGAATCGAATGGAATGAAGAAATATGTGCAGTGATTTGGCCACTGCGCTGGAGCCTGTGTGAGAGAGGGAGATCCTGTCGATAAAACAGTGTGGAATGGAAGGGATTGGAATGGAATGGAATGGAACGTATTGGAGTGGAGTGGAGTGGAATTGAGTGGAGTGGAGTGCACTGGAATGGAATGGAATGCAATGGAATGTAATGGAATGATGAAATGATATGTGAGCTGAGATTGTGCCACTGCACTCCACGCTGGGTGACAGAGTGAGATACTCTTGAAAGAAAGAAATGGAATGGAAAGAATTTTTAATTGGGTGGATTCGAGTGGACTGAAGTAGAGTGCAGTGGAATAGAGAGGAATGGAATGGAATGGAATCGGATGTAAAGGAATGGAATGATGTGGAGTGGAGTGGTGAGGAGTGTAGTGCTGTGGAATGGAGCAGAAAGTAACGGGATGGTGTGGAGTGGAGTGCAGTGCAGTGGATTGGAGAGGAGTGCAATGGCGTGGAATGGAATCGGATGTAAAGGAACGTACTGGAGTGGAGCGGAGTGGAAAGGAGTGGAATGGAATGGAATTGAATGTAATGGAAAGCAAAGGAATGGAATGGGATGCAATGGAATTTAATGCAATAGAATGCAGTTCAATAGAGAGTTGACATGTAGTGTGAGCTGAGATTGTGCCTAAGCTCTCCAGGCTGTTTGACACAGTGATATCGTGTCGAAAGAATGGAATGGAATGCAGTGGTGTGAAATGGAATGGAATGTAGTGGACAGGAGTAGAATGGAGTGGAGTGAAGAGGAACAGAGTGGAATGGAATGGGATGCAGTGGAATGGAATGCAGTGGAGTGGAATGAAATAGAAAGAAATGGAATGGGATGGAATGGAATGCAATGGAATGGAGAAGAGAAATGTGAGCTGAGATTGTGTGACTACACTCCAGCCTTAGTGACCGAGAGAGATTCTGTGGAAGGAAAGAACTGATTTCAAAGGAGTGGAATGGAAGGGAATGTAGTACAGTGGAGTAGAGTGGAATGGAGTGAAACAGAATAGAATGGAGTGGAAGGCAATGGAATGGAATGGAATGGAGTGGAGTGGAATAGAGAGGAGTGCACTGCAATGGAGTGGAGTGGAGTGGAAGGGAGTGGAATGCAATGGAATGTAGTGGAGTGCAGTGGAGTGGAATGGAATGGAGTGGACAGGAGTGGAAGGAGTAGAGTGGACTGGAATGGAATAGAATGGAACAGAATGCAGTGGAGTGGAGGGGAGTGGAGGTGAGTGGAGTGGCATGGAGTGGAATGGAATGGAATGGAGTGAAATGGAATCCAATGGATTGGAATGGAGTGGAGTGGAGTGGAGTGGAATGGAGAGGAGTCGAATGGAATGGAAGGGAATGCAACGGAACGCAGTGGTGTGGATTGGAATGCAGTGAAATGGAGTACTATGGAATCTAAAGGAGTGGAGTGGAGTCTAGTGGAGTGGAATGGAATGGAACAAAATGGAATGGAATGGCACGGAATGGAGTGGAGTAGAGTGGAGTGGGAAGGAAGGGAGATGAGTGGAATGGAGAGGAATGGAATGCAGTGGAGTGGATTGGATTGGAATGAACTGGAATGGAGAGGAAAGGAATGAAGTGGAACGGAATGGACTGCAATGGAATTGAATGGAGTGAAGTGGAAAGTAGTGGAGTGGAGTGGAATGGAGTGGAAATGAATGGAATGGAGTGGAATGGAAGGGAATGGAGACAAGTGGATAGGAATTGACTGAAGCAGATTGGAGTGGAGTGGAGTGGAGTGGCATGGAATGGAATGAAGTGGATGGGAATGCAATGGAGTGGAATGAAATGGAATAAAATGGAATGGAGTGGAATGGAGAGGAATGGAGTGGAGTGGAGTGGAATGGAGGGGAGTAAGAGGAAGAGAATGGAATGGAATCGAAAGGAGGGAAGTGCAATTGTGTGGAGTGGAGTGGAGATGAAAGGAGTGGAGTGATGTGGAGTCGAGAGGAAAGGAATGGAATGGAATGGAATGGAGTTAAGTGGAGTGGAATGGAGTGGAAGGTAATGGAGTGGAATGAAAAGGAGCGGATTGGAATGGAGTGGAATGGAATGGAGTGGAACGGAGTGGAGTAGAATGGAGTGGGTTGCAGAGGAGTGGAATGGAGTGGAATGGAAGGGAACGGAAAGGAATGTAGTGGATAGGAATGGAATGGAGTGGATTGAAATTGAATGGAAAGGATTGGAGTGCAGTGGACTGGAGGGGAGTGGAATAAAATGGAGTATAGTGCAGTGGAATGGAGTGGACTGGAGTGGAGATGAGTGGAGTGGACTGGAATGGAATGGAGTGGAGTGGAATGGTGTGGAGTGGGGTGGAAAGGAATGGAACAGAATGGAATGGAGAGGAATGGAGTGGCATGTAGTGGAGTGGAGTGAAGTGGAAAGGAATGGCATGGAATGGAGTAGAGTGGAATGGAGGGGTATGGAATGGAATGGAATGGAATTGAGTGGAATGGAGTGGAATGGAGTGGAGTGGAGAGGAATGGAATGGAGTGGAAAGGTCTGAAAGGAGTGGAATGGAGTGGAGTGGAATGCAATGGAGTAGATTGGAATGAAGTGGAAAGGAATAGAATGGAGAGAAGTAGAGTAGAATGGAGTGGATTGGAATGGAGGGGAGCAGAGTGGAGTTAACAGCGGTGGATTGGAATACAGTGGATGGGGTAGAGTGGAAGGGAGTGGAATTATATGGAATGGAATGGATTGGAGTGGAGTGGAAGGGAGTGGAGTGGAGTTGAAAGTAGAGGAATCGAAAGAAGTGGAAAGGAGTGGAGTAGAGTGGATTAGAGTGGATTGGAATGGAATGGAGTGGAGTGGAATGGTGTGGAAACGAATGGAAGGGAGGGGAGTGGAATGGAACGAAATGGAATGGAATGTAGTGGAATGGAGAGGAGTGGAGTGGACTGGAGTGGAATGTAATCGAATGGAGTGTACTGGAGTGGAATGTATTTGAGAGGCGGGTAATGGAGAGGAATTGAGTGGAGTGGAGTGGAGTGAAATACATCGGAATGGCACGGAATTGAATGGAATGGAGGGGAGTGGAATGCAGTGGAGTGGAGTCGATTGGAGTGGTGAGGAGTAGAACGGAGTGGCATGGAATGGAGCACAGTGGAATGCAATGGAGTGGAGTGGATTGGAAAGGGGTGGAGTGGAGTGACGATGGGTGAAGTGGAATGTAATGGAGTGGAGTGCAGAGGAGTCTCATGGAATGGAATGGAATGGAACGCAATGGAAGCTGAGATTGTACCACTGCGCTCCAGGATGGGTGACACAGTGTGATACTCTCAAAAGAAAGGAATGGAATGGAATGCAGTGGAATGGAATGGAATGCAATGGGGTGCATTGGAGTGGAGTGGAGTGAAGTGAAGTGGATTGGAGTGGAATGGAGAGGAATGGAACGGAATGGAATGGAATGAAGTAGACTGGAGTGGGGTGGAGTTGAGTGCAATGGAATGGAGCGAAATGGAATCAGATGCAGAGAAATGGAGTAGAGAGGAGTGCAGTAGAGTGGAAAGGAGTGCAATGGAGTGGAATGGAATCGGAAGTAACGGAAAGTAGTGGAGTGGATGGAACGGAAAGGAAAGGAGTGGAGCCGAGTGGAATGGAACGGAGCGGGAGGTGGGTTGGGGCCACTGCACTCCAGGCTGGCTGGCTGACTGAGGTATTCTCGCAATAAAGGAATGGAATGGAATGCCGTAGAGTGGAATGGAACGGAGTGGAGTGGAGTGGAATGGAGTGAGTTGGAGCAGAGTGGAATGAAGAATGCAATGGGATGGAAGGGAATTGAATGAAATGCAGTGGAGTGCAGTGGATTGCATTGCAGTGGAATGGAGCAGAATGGAATGGAAAGGAGTGGAATGGACAGGAGTGGAGTGCACTGGAGAGGAGAGGATAGGAATGCAGTGGAATGGAATTGGATGTAATGGAACGTAGAGGAGTGGAGTGGAATGGAGTGGGCCAGAGTGGAATGGAATGGAATGCAATGGAAAGGAATGGAGTGGAATAGAATGGAATGGAATGGAATGGAATGGAGTGGGATGACTTGTAGTGGGGTGGAGTGAAATGGAGTATAATGGAATGGAGTGGAGTGGAGTGGAATGTGATAGAATGGAGAGGAGGGGAATGGAGCAGAATGGAATGGAGTGCAGCGGAATGGAGTGGAGTGGAATGGAATCAAATGGAGTGGAATGGAACAGAGTGGAATGGAATGGAGTGCAATAGACTAGAATTGAGTGTAGTGTAGTGGAATTTAGTGGAATGGACTGGAATGGAGTGGAATGGAATGGAATTGAGGGGAATGGAATGGAATGGAAAGGAATGGAAAGCAATGGAAAGGAATAGAATTGAATGCAACGGAATTAAAAGAATGCAATGGAATGCAATGGAATAGAATGCAATGGAATGTATAGTTGACATGTAATATGAGCTGAGATTGTGACACTGCACTCCAGCCAGGGTGACATGGTGATATCCTGTCGTAAGAAGTGAATGGAATGCAATGGAGTGAAATGGAATGGAATGAAATGGAATGGAGCGGAGTGGAAGGGAATGGAGTGGAATGAAATAGAATGCAGTGGACTGTAATGGCATGGAGTGGAAAGAAGTAGAGTGGAATGGAGTGGAATGGAATGGACTGGCATAGAATGGAGTGGAATTGAATGCAATGGAGTGGATTGGAAAGGAATGCAAAGGAGTAGAGTGGAGTAGAGTGGTGTGGAGTGGAGTGGAATGGAGCTGAATGTACTTCAATGGAGTACAATGGAATGGAACGGAGTGGAATGGAATGGAATGATATGAGGTGGATTGGAGTGGAATGTAGTGGAGTGGAATGGAATGGAATAGAATGGAATGGAGTAGAGTGTAATGGAATGCAGTGGCGATAAGTGGAGTGGAATGGAATGCATTGGAGTAGAGTGGAGTGGAATGGAATGGAATGGAGTGGAGTGGAGGGGAGTGGAGTGGAATGGAATTGAGTGAAGTGGAGTGCAGTTGAATGGAATATCGTGGTGTGGAGTGGAGTGGAAGTGAATGGAGTGAATAGGAGTGGAATGGAGTGGAAGGTAACGGAGTGGAATGGAGTCGAATGGAGTGGAATGGAGTAGAGTGGATTAGAGTGGAATGGTGTCGAACGGACTGGAATGGAATGGAATGGAGTGGAATGGAATGGAGTGGAATGGAATTGAATCAAATGGAATGGAGTGGAGTGGAGTGGAGTGGAATGAAATGAAATGGAAGGGAGTGGAGAGAAACGCAGTTGATTGGAGTGGAGTGGAGTGGAAAGGAATGGAAAGGAGTGGGATGGAGACGTATGGATTGGAGTGGAATGGAGTGGAATGGAATGAAGTGGAAAGGAGTGGAACGGAGTGAAATTGAATTTAGTGGACTGGAGTGGAATGGAGTTAAATGGAATGGAATGGAATGGAGTGGAATGGAATGGAATGGAGTGGAGTGGAATGGAATAGAATGGCATGGAATGGAATAGAATGGGATGGAGTGGAGTGGAGAGGAGTGGAATGGATTGGATTGAAGTGGAGTGGAATGGAATTGAGTGGAGCGGAGAGGAAAGGAATGGAATGGAGTGGAGTGGAATGGCATGGAATGGAGTGGAATGGAATGGATAGTAGTGGAGTGGAGTGGAGTGGATTGGAGTGTAGTGGAAGGGAATGGAGTGCAGTGTAATGGACTGGAATGGAGCAGAGCAGAATGGAGTGGACTGGACTGGAGTGGAATGGAATGGGATGGCATGGAATGGGAGCTGAGATTTTACCAATGTGCTCTAGGCAGGGTGACTGGGTGTCATACTCTCAAAAGAAAGGAATGGAATGGAACGCAGTGGAATGGAATGGAACAGAGTGGACATTAGTGGAGTGGAATGTGGAGGAATGGAATGAAATGGAACGTAATGGCATGAAATGGAGTGGTGTGGGGTGGAATGGATTATAGTGGAATGGGGTGGAAAGGAATGGGATGGAGTGGAATGAAGTGGAGTGCAGTGGAGTGGAACGGAGTTGAATGGCATAGAATTGAGTGGACAGTAGTGGAATGTTTTGGAATGCAATGGAATCCATTGTAATAGAATGGAATACAACGGAAAGTTGACATGGAGTGTGAGCTGAGATTGTGCCACTGCACTCCAGACTGGGTGACACGTTATATCCTGTGGATAGAAAGGAATGGAATGCAATAGAGTGAAATGGAATGGAGTGGAATGGAATTGAATGGAATGGAGTGGAGTGGAGTGGAGTCGAATGGAGACGAATGGAATGGGACGGAGTGGAATGGAACGGAGTGGAGTGGAGTATCGTGGAGTGAAATAGAATGGAATGCACTGGGTTGGAATGGAATGCAATGGACTGCTGAAAGGAAATGTGAGCTGTTATTGTTCCACTGCACTCCAGCCTTTGTGACGGAATGAAATCCTGTGGAAAAAAAGGAATGGAATGGAATGGAATGGAATGGAATGGAGTGGAGTGGAGTGTTGTGGAGAGGAGTGGAGTGGAGTGGAGTGAAATGGAGTGGAGTGTCGTGGAGGAGAGTGGAATGGAGTGGAATGGAATGGAGAGGAAAGGAACGGAGTGGAGTGGAATGGAACGGAGTGGAGTGGAATGGAATCCAATGGAATGAAATGGAATTGAATCGAATGGAATGAAGAAATATGTGCAGTGATTTGGCCACTGCGCTGGAGCCTGTGTGAGAGAGGGAGATCCTGTCGATAAAACAGTGTGGAATGGAAGGGATTGGAATGGAATGGAATGGAACGTATTGGAGTGGAGTGGAGTGGAATTGAGTGGAGTGGAGTGCACTGGAATGGAATGGAATGCAATGGAATGTAATGGAATGATGAAATGATATGTGAGCTGAGATTGTGCCACTGCACTCCACGCTGGGTGACAGAGTGAGATACTCTTGAAAGAAAGAAATGGAATGGAAAGAATTTTTAATTGGGTGGATTCGAGTGGACTGAAGTAGAGTGCAGTGGAATAGAGAGGAATGGAATGGAATGGAATCGGATGTAAAGGAATGGAATGATGTGGAGTGGAGTGGTGAGGAGTGTAGTGCTGTGGAATGGAGCAGAAAGTAACGGGATGGTGTGGAGTGGAGTGCAGTGCAGTGGAGTGGAGAGGAGTGCAATGGCGTGGAATGGAATCGGATGTAAAGGAACGTACTGGAGTGGAGCGGAGTGGAAAGGAGTGGAATGGAATGGAATTGAATGTAATGGAAAGCAAAGGAATGGAATGGGATGCAATGGAATTTAATGCAATAGAATGCAGTTCAATAGAGAGTTGACATGTAGTGTGAGCTGAGATTGTGCCTAAGCTCTCCAGGCTGTTTGACACAGTGATATCGTGTCGAAAGAATGGAATGGAATGCAGTGGTGTGAAATGGAATGGAATGTAGTGGACAGGAGTAGAATGGAGTGGAGTGAAGAGGAACAGAGTGGAATGGAATGGGATGCAGTGGAATGGAATGCAGTGGAGTGGAATGAAATAGAAAGAAATGGAATGGGATGGAATGGAATGCAATGGAATGGAGAAGAGAAATGTGAGCTGAGATTGTGTGACTACACTCCAGCCTTAGTGACCGAGAGAGATTCTGTGGAAGGAAAGAACTGATTTCAAAGGAGTGGAATGGAAGGGAATGTAGTACAGTGGAGTAGAGTGGAATGGAGTGAAACAGAATAGAATGGAGTGGAAGGCAATGGAATGGAATGGAATGGAGTGGAGTGGAATAGAGAGGAGTGCACTGCAATGGAGTGGAGTGGAGTGGAAGGGAGTGGAATGCAATGGAATGTAGTGGAGTGCAGTGGAGTGGAATGGAATGGAGTGGACAGGAGTGGAAGGAGTAGAGTGGACTGGAATGGAATAGAATGGAACAGAATGCAGTGGAGTGGAGGGGAGTGGAGGTGAGTGGAGTGGCATGGAGTGGAATGGAATGGAATGGAGTGAAATGGAATCCAATGGATTGGAATGGAGTGGAGTGGAGTGGAGTGGAATGGAGAGGAGTCGAATGGAATGGAAGGGAATGCAACGGAACGCAGTGGTGTGGATTGGAATGCAGTGAAATGGAGTACTATGGAATCTAAAGGAGTGGAGTGGAGTCTAGTGGAGTGGAATGGAATGGAACAAAATGGAATGGAATGGCACGGAATGGAGTGGAGTAGAGTGGAGTGGGAAGGAAGGGAGATGAGTGGAATGGAGAGGAATGGAATGCAGTGGAGTGGATTGGATTGGAATGAACTGGAATGGAGAGGAAAGGAATGAAGTGGAACGGAATGGACTGCAATGGAATTGAATGGAGTGAAGTGGAAAGTAGTGGAGTGGAGTGGAATGGAGTGGAAATGAATGGAATGGAGTGGAATGGAAGGGAATGGAGACAAGTGGATAGGAATTGACTGAAGCAGATTGGAGTGGAGTGGAGTGGAGTGGCATGGAATGGAATGAAGTGGATGGGAATGCAATGGAGTGGAATGAAATGGAATAAAATGGAATGGAGTGGAATGGAGAGGAATGGAGTGGAGTGGAGTGGAATGGAGGGGAGTAAGAGGAAGAGAATGGAATGGAATCGAAAGGAGGGAAGTGCAATTGTGTGGAGTGGAGTGGAGATGAAAGGAGTGGAGTGATGTGGAGTCGAGAGGAAAGGAATGGAATGGAATGGAATGGAGTTAAGTGGAGTGGAATGGAGTGGAAGGTAATGGAGTGGAATGAAAAGGAGCGGATTGGAATGGAGTGGAATGGAATGGAGTGGAACGGAGTGGAGTAGAATGGAGTGGGTTGCAGAGGAGTGGAATGGAGTGGAATGGAAGGGAACGGAAAGGAATGTAGTGGATAGGAATGGAATGGAGTGGATTGAAATTGAATGGAAAGGATTGGAGTGCAGTGGACTGGAGGGGAGTGGAATAAAATGGAGTAGAGTGCAGTGGAATGGAGTGGACTGGAGTGGAGATGAGTGGAGTGGACTGGAATGGAATGGAGTGGAGTGGAATGGTGTGGAGTGGGGTGGAAAGGAATGGAACAGAATGGAATGGAGAGGAATGGAGTGGCATGTAGTGGAGTGGAGTGAAGTGGAAAGGAATGGCATGGAATGGAGTAGAGTGGAATGGAGGGGTATGGAATGGAATGGAATGGAATTGAGTGGAATGGAGTGGAATGGAGTGGAGTGGAGAGGAATGGAATGGAGTGGAAAGGTCTGAAAGGAGTGGAATGGAGTGGAGTGGAATGCAATGGAGTAGATTGGAATGAAGTGGAAAGGAATAGAATGGAGAGAAGTAGAGTAGAATGGAGTGGATTGGAATGGAGGGGAGCAGAGTGGAGTTAACAGCGGTGGATTGGAATACAGTGGATGGGGTAGAGTGGAAGGGAGTGGAATTATATGGAATGGAATGGATTGGAGTGGAGTGGAAGGGAGTGGAGTGGAGTTGAAAGTAGAGGAATCGAAAGAAGTGGAAAGGAGTGGAGTAGAGTGGATTAGAGTGGATTGGAATGGAATGGAGTGGAGTGGAATGGTGTGGAAACGAATGGAAGGGAGGGGAGTGGAATGGAACGAAATGGAATGGAATGTAGTGGAATGGAGAGGAGTGGAGTGGACTGGAGTGGAATGTAATCGAATGGAGTGTACTGGAGTGGAATGTATTTGAGAGGCGGGTAATGGAGAGGAATTGAGTGGAGTGGAGTGGAGTGAAATACATCGGAATGGCACGGAATTGAATGGAATGGAGGGGAGTGGAATGCAGTGGAGTGGAGTCGATTGGAGTGGTGAGGAATAGAACGGAGTGGCATGGAATGGAGCACAGTGGAATGCAATGGAGTGGAGTGGATTGGAAAGGGGTGGAGTGGAGTGACGATGGGTGAAGTGGAATGTAATGGAGTGGAGTGCAGAGGAGTCTCATGGAATGGAATGGAATGGAACGCAATGGAAGCTGAGATTGTACCACTGCGCTCCAGGATGGGTGACACAGTGTGATACTCTCAAAAGAAAGGAATGGAATGGAATGCAGTGGAATGGAATGGAATGCAATGGGGTGCATTGGAGTGGAGTGGAGTGAAGTGAAGTGGATTGGAGTGGAATGGAGAGGAATGGAACGGAATGGAATGGAATGAAGTAGACTGGAGTGGGGTGGAGTTGAGTGCAATGGAATGGAGCGAAATGGAATCAGATGCAGAGAAATGGAGTAGAGAGGAGTGCAGTAGAGTGGAAAGGAGTGCAATGGAGTGGAATGGAATCGGAAGTAACGGAAAGTAGTGGAGTGGATGGAACGGAAAGGAAAGGAGTGGAGCGGAGTGGAATGGAACGGAGCGGGAGGTGGGTTGGGGCCACTGCACTCCAGGCTGGCTGGCTGACTGAGGTATTCTCGCAATAAAGGAATGGAATGGAATGCCGTAGAGTGGAATGGAACGGAGTGGAGTGGAGTGGAATGGAGTGAGTTGGAGCAGAGTGGAATGAAGAATGCAATGGGATGGAAGGGAATTGAATGAAATGCAGTGGAGTGCAGTGGAGTGCATTGCAGTGGAATGGAGCAGAATGGAATGGAAAGGAGTGGAATGGACAGGAGTGGAGTGCACTGGAGAGGAGAGGATAGGAATGCAGTGGAATGGAATTGGATGTAATGGAACGTAGAGGAGTGGAGTGGAATGGAGTGGGCCAGAGTGGAATGGAATGGAATGCAATGGAAAGGAATGGAGTGGAATAGAATGGAATGGAATGGAATGGAATGGAATGGAGTGGGATGACTTGTAGTGGGGTGGAGTGAAATGGAGTATAATGGAATGGAGTGGAGTGGAGTGGAATGTGATAGAATGGAGAGGAGGGGAATGGAGCAGAATGGAATGGAGTGCAGCGGAATGGAGTGGAGTGGAATGGAATCAAATGGAGTGGAATGGAACAGAGTGGAATGGAATGGAGTGCAATAGACTAGAATTGAGTGTAGTGTAGTGGAATTTAGTGGAATGGACTGGAATGGAGTGGAATGGAATGGAATTGAGGGGAATGGAATGGAATGGAAAGGAATGGAAAGCAATGGAAAGGAATAGAATTGAATGCAACGGAATTAAAAGAATGCAATGGAATGCAATGGAATAGAATGCAATGGAATGTATAGTTGACATGTAATATGAGCTGAGATTGTGACACTGCACTCCAGCCAGGGTGACATGGTGATATCCTGTCGTAAGAAGTGAATGGAATGCAATGGAGTGAAATGGAATGGAATGAAATGGAATGGAGCGGAGTGGAAGGGAATGGAGTGGAATGAAATAGAATGCAGTGGACTGTAATGGCATGGAGTGGAAAGAAGTAGAGTGGAATGGAGTGGAATGGAATGGACTGGCATAGAATGGAGTGGAATTGAATGCAATGGAGTGGATTGGAAAGGAATGCAAAGGAGTAGAGTGGAGTAGAGTGGTGTGGAGTGGAGTGGAATGGAGCTGAATGTACTTCAATGGAGTACAATGGAATGGAACGCAGTGGAATGGAATGGAATGATATGAGGTGGATTGGAGTGGAATGTAGTGGAGTGGAATGGAATGGAATAGAATGGAATGGAGTAGAGTGTAATGGAATGCAGTGGCGATAAGTGGAGTGGAATGGAATGCATTGGAGTAGAGTGGAGTGGAATGGAATGGAATGGAGTGGAGTGGAGGGGAGTGGAGTGGAATGGAATTGAGTGAAGTGGAGTGCAGTTGAATGGAATATCGTGGTGTGGAGTGGAGTGGAAGTGAATGGAGTGAATAGGAGTGGAATGGAGTGGAAGGTAACGGAGTGGAATGGAGTCGAATGGAGTGGAATGGAGTAGAGTGGATTAGAGTGGAATGGTGTCGAACGGACTGGAATGGAATGGAATGAAGTGGAATGGAATTGAATCAAATGGAATGGAGTGGAGTGGAATGGAGTGGAGTGGAGTGGAATGAAATGAAATGGAAGGGAGTGGAGAGAAACGCAGTTGATTGGAGTGGAGTGGAGTGGAAAGGAATGGAAAGGAGTGGGATGGAGACGTATGGATTGGAGTGGAATGGAGTGGAATGGAATGAAGTGGAAAGGAGTGGAACGGAGTGAAATTGAATTTAGTGGACTGGAGTGGAATGGAGTTAAATGGAATGGAATGGAATGGAGTGGTATGGAATGGAATGGAGTGGAGTGGAATGGAATAGAATGGCATGGAATGGAATAGAATGGGATGGAGTGGAGTGGAGAGGAGTGGAATGGATTGGAGTGAAGTGGAGTGGAATGGAATTGAGTGGAGCGGAGAGGAAAGGAATGGAATGGAGTGGAGTGGAATGGCATGGAATGGAGTGGAATGGAATGGATAGTAGTGGAGTGGAGTGGAGTGGATTGGAGTGTAGTGGAAGGGAATGGAGTGCAGTGTAATGGACTGGAATGGAGCAGAGCAGAATGGAGTGGACTGGACTGGAGTGGAATGGAATGGGATGGCATGGAATGGGAGCTGAGATTTTACCAATGTGCTCTAGGCAGGATGACTGGGTGTCATACTCTCAAAAGAAAGGAATGGAATGGAACGCAGTGGAATGGAATGGAACAGAGTGGACATTAGTGGAGTGGAATGTGGAGGAATGGAATGAAATGGAACGTAATGGCATGAAATGGAGTGGTGTGGGGTGGAATGGATTATAGTTGAATGGGGTGGAAAGGAATGGGATGGAGTGGAATGAAGTGGAGTGCAGTGGAGTGGAACGGAGTTGAATGGCATAGAATTGAGTGGACAGTAGTGGAATGTTTTGGAATGCAATGGAATCCATTGTAATAGAATGGAATACAACGGAAAGTTGACATGGAGTGTGAGCTGAGATTGTGCCACTGCACTCCAGACTGGGTGACACGTTATATCCTGTGGATAGAAAGGAATGGAATGCAATAGAGTGAAATGGAATGGAGTGGAATGGAATTGAATGGAATGGAGTGGAGTGGAGTGGAGTCGAATGGAGACGAATGGAATGGGACGGAGTGGAATGGAACGGAGTGGAGTGGAGTATCGTGGAGTGAAATAGAATGGAATGCACTGGGTTGGAATGGAATGCAATGGACTGCTGAAAGGAAATGTGAGCTGTTATTGTTCCACTGCACTCCAGCCTTTGTGACGGAATGAAATCCTGTGGAAAAAAAGGAATGGAATGGAATGGAATGGAATGGAATGGAGTGGAGTGGAGTGTTGTGGAGAGGAGTGGAGTGGAGTGGAGTGAAATGGAGTGGAGTGTCGTGGAGGAGAGTGGAATGGAGTGGAATGGAATGGAGAGGAAAGGAACGGAGTGGAGTGGAATGGAACGGAGTGGAGTGGAATGGAATCCAATGGAATGAAATGGAATTGAATCGAATGGAATGAAGAAATATGTGCAGTGATTTGGCCACTGCGCTGGAGCCTGTGTGAGAGAGGGAGATCCTGTCGATAAAACAGTGTGGAATGGAAGGGATTGGAATGGAATGGAATAGAACGTATTGGAGTGGAGTGGAGTGGAATTGAGTGGAGTGGAGTGCACTGGAATGGAATGGAATGCAATGGAATGTAATGGAATGATGAAATGATATGTGAGCTGAGATTGTGCCACTGCACTCCACGCTGGGTGACAGAGTGAGATACTCTTGAAAGAAAGAAATGGAATGGAAAGAATTTTTAATTGGGTGGATTCGAGTGGACTGAAGTAGAGTGCAGTGGAA